>NC_134779.1:19068689-19098689 GCF_046742065.1 Oratosquilla oratoria | reverse complement strand
GCTGGTAGGATACACTTGGAGGCAAATACTTTACAGTAGTGTTTGTAGGTACTCATCTTCTCTCTAATATTCTTTGTCAAGATGTAATTACTTTCCTGTATTTTTGTTGGGATGCATCTGCTCACCAGTATTTTGTTGTCATGTGTCTAGAGTTGTTTGATTGTTGTAACTGCTCTGATAGTCTTTGGCAGGAAGCATTTGCTCTCTAGACGTAATGATTGATTAAATGTCAGCCTTGATCTTTAACATAAGTAAAGATTGATTTCACATATGCCTTAAGAAATGTAACTCGTGCACAATAGAGGACCCAAATTATTCAAGAATTTTTGTTGTCCTTTTTAGTACCTAATAATAAAGGCATAAGGAAATTCGTAGTAGTTCGCCAGGAATGAAAAAAAGCAAAACACAAAGTCTCCTATTTAATTCTGTTACCAAAGACATTACTAGTGAACGCCATTTTTTTTTATTTATGATTCCAGGTCCTTTAGATAGCAACATATTTCACCTGTGTCTAGGAACTTCCTTTCCCATCTCTATTTTTTTCCAGCTACTCTAAGAACTGGTTTTCTAGCTGGAGGTTAAATATCCCCGCCCGTACGTGGTCACTGGGCATAGAGAAAAGTGCATAAAATAGGTCTGGATAGCTTTTATGGTCTACGGCAAAAAATCCTTGTTTAGGATGAGAGACAGGCGTTGTGATCAAAGACAAATTCAAATTTAACAAGGAAACAGGTAAAAGTTATTTTATCAATAGAGTGCTTAACAAGTGAAATAGACTTAGTAGCCATGTAGTGAGCGCTGAAACTATTGGGGATGATAGGTGATAATTGACATGGAACTGCCAAGTGTAGGCCTTATGGTCTCTTGCATTCTCCTTTATTTTAATGTTCTTATGGATTTATGAAGAAGTGTACAGCATATTGACTACACCATATTTTACTCTTACACGGATGCGAGATACTGCTGCAGGCTTTCAAAACTCATGAGACAATTGATTAACGTGTATCTTCCAATTTTCATTATTTAAGACAAACAGGTGACCCCTGACAGTTGACCTGGAAGACCAACACATACAACTTTCTTTCGTTAGTTCCTCACTTTTGGTATACATTTCAATAAATTTGACTAATGAACTCTTCTGCTGGGATTCGAACCCTCGCCAGAGCGGCTTGCTTCTTACAAGGCGAGGACCGTACTCGTCACTCCACCACGACCCTTCAAAACAGAACGAATTAGTTCACGGACTCGGCAGAATGATTAGTCCGTGAACTAATTCGTTCTGTTTTGAAGGGTCGTGGTGGAGTGACGAGTACGGTCCTTGCCTTGTAAGAAGCAAGCCGCTCTGGCGAGGGTTCGAATCCCAGCAGAAGAGTTTATTTCCAAATGTCAAAATGATACAAATTTGACTAATGTTTTACATTATTCTTAGCATCTCTATGAAAGCAGTGTGATGTTTTTGAGTTCATTTAGGTAAAGGTTACTATTGAATTTTTCCAGTAAACAAAAATAACGAATCCAAAAATATACTCTCTGTGGCCGAAGATCCTCAAAGTTGTTAGAGATCGACTGAATGCCAAACCGATTCCGGTCACTTAACATTATGTCTGATCTATTTTGCTTCTAATTCGTTTCCCTGTGAAACGTCATTCATACAGCTCATTCCGGTCATGGGTTACACACTGGGAAAGCAATTCTGTTTTGTAATTAAGGTACGTTTTGCTTTGTGTGATTATTAGCCAATGGCAAGTGACGCGAATTATACCTGGCATCATACTGTATTTGGGTAAACACGTTGGCAGGTTCGGTTAGGGTGATCGGTCTCGTACTCTACAGCTCGAAGCAAATTGTACCCATAAAAAAAAAAAAAAAAACTTCTCTAATCGTTTGACGATTATCGTTGAGCCATGCACGATCATCGTTCAACAATAATCGGACCGAGAAAAACAGACTTTTACGACTTCGGACAAATATCGCAGCTCGATAGTTTCCGTTCAACGATGGAACCGAATTACTTATTCGCTGTCTACCTTTCATACATACACATCATGTTTGTACGAGTATGTATGAGCGTATAATGAAATAAATTCTTATCAGTCTGAAACAGGCACTCGGAAGCAAATATGCATTCATTCGTAATTCACATCATAAATTCATTTGAAAATGTGCGTGCGTATGGAAACGTAGGTATGGAAATATATTTTCGCGTAAGCACACAGGTACACATAGACCTATACCACACGCACATACACAAAATCACCATCAATGTAGTCGTCGTCATCGTCGACGTCGTCGTCGTCGTCGTCGTCGTCGTCGTCGTCTTTGTCGTCGTCGTTGTCGTCGTCGCCGCCTTTTTTATCATTCTTATCTCATCATTATTATCAATATTATTACCGCTTCCAGTGATATAGTCATCGTAAGTATACTATCATTGTTATAATTTTCATGGTAATCTTCTTTATAATCTTCATCAATGTATTGTCTTTGTGGTTACAGTGTCGCACATTCCAACGCGAGGGTTGTTCCTCCGTGTTCAAGGGCCACAACGAACTGGTGACCAGAGTTTCGTGGCGTGGAGGGGCTGAGGATGACCCTCAAAGCATCTTCCTGTCGGCTGCTCTCGACGAAACGATCAAAGTGTGGCACCTGGAAAAACGCGAGCCCTTGTGTACCCTCAAGGCCCCACAGGTAAGGTACCGGGTCACTTGTTCGCAGTCTTGTATAGGGCGAGTGCAATCATTCGTCATGGAATACTTAGGAACCTCTGAGACCATGTTTGTATCAGGTAAGGTCCAGGTACTGTCAAAGGCTAAACGGTTCTCTTCGTATGAAGGAACCCCATTGCGCTCAAAGTCTCAGTTGGGTTAGCTGAATGAATTTTTTCTTACGGTGGCTAGAATAACGTATACAAGAATGAACTATAGCTCCATTTTATGGATAAAGTAAGTAATGTAATACGAAGATATGTTTATTAGGATCACTGAACTTCTTCAGCGTGGTTATACATTTGGGTTGCTGGGCTTACGAATATATACATGGCAGGGGATACATAGTGGGGACGTGGCAAGCTTGATAACACGTGGTCAAGTTTGCGTGTCAGGTGTTGATTTCAGGTCTAGACGAACTACTTGACGTACAAGTACACCATGGTTGAAGGGTTGAAAGATTGTGTGCATGGTTATGATATAAGTATCCATTCCAAAACTATGATTAATATAAACCTTAGTTGACATAAAATTAGATAAAAGCAATTCGTATATTTTTGAAGTTGGTGTAGCCATATCGATGATAGATTTCTAGCTCTGGAAGATTATAAAACACAATTCATGTATATGTGGATGTATTCTGGAGTCTATAGTCCATTTGCTACCGAGGGAGTTACACAGAAATGAATGAATTTGTCGCCAGCCAGATAGAGAAAAAATACCAACCGTTGCAATGAAGGTCAATCGAGATATTATATACTCGTATGTGCGCCATGGAAATAGATTGACTATCCTTGTGGGTTATTTCAGTGCAAAATTAAGGTCTGAGAATACTTTTTTTTTCTGGGGGGGAAGGAAAATGTCTCAGGAGTCGATGATATGACGTCAGAACGTCTTCATACATTTTTTTTTAATGTGGAGTCGAACTAGGTAATATGATGTCATACGAAAACCTTAACTGGTACTCACTTCCCATTCTCCAGTCTCTTCCAGCAACATAGAGTCGTGTTCTCAACTAGTGTAGTATATATAATGTGCTCTAGATTATTTATTACCTTATTCAGTAATTAGAAAACAAATAATTGAAATTATTAACAGGTACTCTCTTAAGCTACTGTACGTTTAAACGTAAAAACATGAAACTATTTTTCTTGTTACTGTTTTGTGCCTCCCCAGAATTCTTAAATTTATTGAATGCCGATAGGCAGTAATATTTTTTACGTGAAAGTATATTAGTGACACAAAATAACAATAATTCCCCACAATTAGAGATGCTGTATTAGTCATATAAACACCAAATCAACCTGCTTATGTATAACACAAATCTGTCTCAGCAAAAGTTACACCCAGTATCTCTTGATATGAGATCCGAGGGAAGACGAACTCTAGGTGATGACGTCAGGTCAGCTGGTCCCGACTCTAAAGGGCGTTCATCAAACAGGAGCGGACCTCGCCTTTTGGAGGCCGAGAACCCAATCTCATTTTGAGGCTCCCCTTCCCTCCTGCAAAGGCCCTTTCCCCTCTTTGTCCTTTCCTTGCCCATATTCGGTTCGGAATTTGTTCAATTCCTGACGTGAAAGGAGTTTCCACTGGTAATTATTCATTTATTCAGTAGAACTTCATTAATTTATTTTTTTGCATTATCGATTAATTTTTGTTTTATCTAATTATTACCACCACGACTGCTGGTGTCCAAAACATCGTTCAAAAATTCTGTGTGATGTTACTAAAAGAAAGAGAAAAGCATAGAGAGTAAGATGAAGTGAGATTGACACTTACAAAGAAACTGCTAAAAGAAAGAAACTGACAATAAGGAGCAAAAACAATGAATGAAAAGAAAAACGGAATAATAAAGAAGTGGTAAGAAGACGAGAAGTAAATAACAAAAGGAAAGGGAGAGACAGGGAGAGAGAGGAAGAGAAAGACAGACAGGCAGGCAGATAGACAGAGAGACAGACAGACAGGCAGACAAAAATACAAAGTGAGAGACAGACAAAAAGACAGGCAGACAGACAGACCAAAGGACAGGCAGGCAGACATATACAGAAAGACACAGACAGACAGACATACAGACAGACAGACACAGACAGACAGACAGAGAGACAGACAGGCAGACAAATACACAGGCAGACAGGCAGATAGACAGAAAGATAGGTAGACATAAATACAGGTAGACATAAAGACAGCCAGACAGAAAGAAAGGCAGACAGGAAGATAGGCAGACAGAAAGACAGGCAGACAGAAAGACAGACAGACAGAAAGACAGGTAGACGGAAAGACAGACAGACAGAAAGACAGGCAGACAGATAGAGAGAGAGACAGACAGAAAGACAAATAGAAAGAAAGACAGGCAGATAAAAAGACAGACAGAAAGACAGACAGACAGACAGATAAAGACCGAGGCAAGCAGGGAGGCAGCTATGCAATCAAGAGTTGCATTGTCAGACCGGTAGAAGGTCAGACAAGCTTGCTGGCACATAAAGCCATTCACAGACTGGAAAACCGTTACATACAAATAGCCAGGCTAATGAACAAACAGACAAACAAATAAGTGGAAGTAAGCGCTGGTGGACATGGTGGGCAAAATATTTTGCTATGAAGGGAAGAAAGAAAAGACAGAACTGAAGAGAATTGTACAGTTTGATCCAGAATAGAGAGTGTAAAAATCCTCAATGCGGTTGAAAGGTGGTACCTCTTTAACACGTTAATGTAGATTATAGGCCCTCCTCCTGTCTAATACGAACTAATTTCATTCCGCTGATGAGCAAGACTGAGACCAAATAGATTTCCAGTTAATTGAGGCCCTGTTTGATCCTAAGTTTGCTCCCCTTGACTGAATAGAATTGGCTGGTGTTGGCTAGAATGAAATATGTAAAACACGTCCCCATGTCGAATAGTTTGATGCTGGCCTTGAGATGCATCAAAGCCCTAGTAGTGCGTCTTATGTTGTTCTATTGCCATTTCTTTGATGAACTCGAGAGAACGAAGAACAAGAACAAGAACAACAAAAAGGTGAGAATGTGAACATCTTGGCGGACAGAAAGGTCGTTTGAAGGACGCTCTGAGTGGCAGATTGGCAGAAAGACATAAAAGGAACAACGAGGTCATCTAACAGGTGTGCTCCGCTTGGTCAAAAGAGATGCTAGAACGAGGAAGATGGAGAGGAAGAAAGGTGGCAAGAAAGGAGGAGGAAGAAGAAGAAGAGGAGAAGGAATAGTGGAAGACAAGGACTGGCAATGAATAGTGAAATGAATAATGGAAAATAAAAGAGGAAGAGAATGAAATGGAGAAAGGAAAAAAATGAGAGACGAGAGGTCATTTTAGTAAGTGACTGCGAGAAGGATAGGGAAAAGAATACGACAGATTGAACTGGAATTGAAGGAGCAAGAGAGGATGCTCAGAAGAGAATGGGAGAAGTTTGATACTTGGAAGGAGGGTTAGATTGGGAGTGAAAGTGGTAGGAGGAGTGTAAGAGAGTGGTATAGGTGGGAGAAAGAGAGGAAGGGAAAGGGGTGGGTCGGGGAGAGAGAGGTAGTAATAAGGTCGGATAGCTGGTTTGGTGAGCAAAGCATAAATCCGGATGCTCGGCTTCAGAAGCTGTCAGTTGACGGCTGAATGACGATTGATCAGGACAGGTGACGCGTAGTAAGAACTTACATACAAGGAGGAGGAAAAGAGGAGGAGGAGGAGGAGAAGGAGGAAGAGAAGTTGGAGGAGGAAAAGAAAGAGGAGGAGAAATAGGAGGTTGAACAGGACTATGTATATCAGGAAGGGCAGATCATTAAACGATAAAAAACAAAGAGAAAAAAAATTAAAGAGAAAAATGAAGATAAAGAGCAGAAGTAGTATTAGTAGGGGCAAGAAGAATGAGAAAAATGGGAACACAGAAGAATTTTAAAGTAAAAAATATAGAGACAAAAAGAGTTTATAAAAGAATATATGAGTGGAAAAAAGCGGAAAATATGTGAGATTATATATAAAAGGGTGAAAAAGAGTGTAAGATAGAAGTGAAAGAGATTGAAGAAGACATTAAAAAGGATGAAAAAGAGAGTGAAATAGGTTGAAAGAGTGAGTAAGAGTGAAAAGAGTAAAAAATAGAGTGAAAGAAGTTAAAGTAAAAAAGAGTGAAAAAGTAAGAAAAGAGTGAAAAAGAGTGAAAAGGACTGAAAGATTGAGAGAGGTTGAAAAAGAGTGAAAAAGAGAGTGAAAGTGAAAAGAGTGAGGAGAGGGAGTGATAACGTAAAACACTGAAAAAGTGAGTAAAAAATAACAAAAAAGAGTGCAAAAACGGTGAAAAAGAGTAAAAAAGATAATGAAAAAAGTAGAAAAGAGTGAAATTAGTAAAAAAAAAAAAGAGGGCGAAAAAGAGAATGAAAAAGATTGAAAAAAGTGAAGAGTGAAAAAATGTGTGATAAAGTGAAAAAATTAAAAAGAGCTAAAGGAAGAGTGAAAGAGGAAGTGAAAGAGTGAAAGAGAGAGTGAAGGTGAAAGACAGTGAGAGTGAGAGTGAAAAGGAGAGCGAAGGGGAGAGTGAAAGAGAGTAGAAGAGAGAATGGAAGAAACAGTGGAAGAGAGAGTGAAAGAGTGAAAGAGAGAATGGAAGAGAGTGGAGAGAGAGTGGAAGAGAGAGTGGAGAGTGGAAGAGAGAATGAGAGTGAAAGAGAGTGAAAGAGAGAGTGGGAGAGAATGAGAGTGAGAGTAAAATAGTAAAAGGGAGTAAAAGAGAAAGTAAAAGAGTAAAAGAGAGTAAAAGAGGGAGTAAAAAGAGAGTAAAAGAGGGAGTAAAAGAGAGTGAGTGAGAAAGTGAGTGAGTGAATGAGAGAGTGAATGAGAGAATGAAAAAATGAATGAGAGAGAGAGAGTGGGTGAGAGAGTGAATGAGAGAGTGAATGAGAGAGTGAATGAGAGAGTGAATGAGAGAGTGAATGAGAGAGTGAATGAGAGAGTGAATGAGAGAGTGAATGAGAGAGTGAATGAGAGAGTGAATGAGAGAGTGAATGAGAGAGTGAATGAGAGAGTGAATGAGAGAGTGAATGAGAGAGTGAATGAGAGAGTGAAGAGAGAGTGAATGAGAGAGTGAATGAGAGAGTGAATGAGAGAGTGAATGAGAGAGTGAATGAGAGAGTGAATGAGAGAGTGAATGAGAGTGTGAATGAGTGTGTGAATGAGAGTGTGAATGAGAGAGTGAACGAGAGAGTGAACGAGAGAGTGAACGAGAGAGTGAACGAGAGAGTGAACGAGAGAGTGAACGAGAGTGTGAACGAGAGTGTGAACGAGAGTGTGAACGAGAGTGTGAACGAGAGTGTGAACGAGAGTGTGAACGAGAGTGTGAACGAGAGTGTGAACGAGAGTGTGAACGAGAGTGTGAACGAGAGTGTGAATGAGAGTGTGAATGAGAGAGTGAATGAGAGAGTGAATAAAAGTGTGAATTAGAGAGTAAGTGAGAAAGTGAATGAGAGAGTGAATGAGAGGCTGAAGTAGAGAGTCAGTCGAGATTGTTCCTTCAAGAAGGATATCTTAACCCTTCACTATCCATACTATACTCAAGGTAGAAAATCACCTGAGAAGAACAAGAATGAATACTTGAATGTGATGGCTTCATCCATTGTGACAGTAAAGGGTTACGATCACAGTCAGAGTGGTGGTAGGGAAAGATTTGCGAAGTCGGGTTCTTTGATGAGAAGTAAGATTCGGGCTAATAAGAGGACCCGACAAATGGATTCTCCCAAATGCTGAGTTCTGACTCGAATGTTTCTCTTGAATTAAAACTTTATAAGAAGCGTTCATCATGAAGTGGGACTATTGCAAGTATAATCTACTGGCGGATGTTTCCTGCGGGATTTTTTTTAGTAGGACCTCAGTCCGAATGAAAGGTTCTTTGAAAAATTGGGGGTCAACATCGATTCTGTCAGGATGTTTTGCTTTTCAAGGAATGGAAGTGCAGTATTTTCAAAACAGTGAAGAAGACGAAGAGCTAATGGTGTAGGAGGAGGTTGCAAACTTAGGAGAGGAGGCTTCGAAAAGTTTACCTAAACTGGAAGGGATGTGTAGAAGAGAGAGATGATGTTTTATATTGGGAGGGAAAAGAGTTATCATAGAAGAGAAGCTTCTGATAGAGTTGTAGTGTTGAAAAATGCAGGATTGATACTGTGGGAGATAACTCTGAAGGAGAAAGGTAGAGAATGTCCTTAACCTCTTGAATACAAAGATATGTTGATAAGTATTTTAGACAAATGATTTGTATGATGGAGGACATAAACACAGGGGAAGGCACGGAACCCTAAACACTATAACGTTTCGTTCGAAGAAGCTCTACACGAACGAAACGTTAGAGTGTTTAGGGTTCCGTGTCTTCCCCTGTGTTTATGTTCTCCATCATACAAAGATATACGTAACACATAATGATGAGGATAACAACGAAGGATCTCAAACATCACAAGGGGGTGGTTGTCCTACACGAAAGACAAAATTCGTCGTGCTGTACACTCGACGTAGAAGACTAGAAGTATTGAGGACGGGAGATTATTGACAGGAATGAGGGTGAGGGGGGAGTGGTTGAGGAACTGTTTCGAAGTGAAAGGACATCTTTGATCGCATCCTTACGAAAGACTTCCGAAGAGTGAGCTGAAGGCGCACATATTTTGAGTAATTACGGAACCTGCATCCCTCTCAGTGATTACTCTATGAGTTCTGTTGTGTAGCATAAAGCCCTCGTCGCACATACCCGACTCGAATGACTTCGTATGAGTAGAAATGACTTAGGTTACAATCATTAACTTTTCGAATCTCCTAATGTCAAATCACCTTTGCCTGAGAGGCTCAACTACGAAATAAGGATAATTAAATTTATACAAAATATTAGACACATTGTTGAGTTGCTCTTAGTGAAGCGTAGAATACCGTAAGCAAAGTCGTCTTCCAGCTTTTCAAATTGACAAAATTTGACAAGAATCTTGAATGTGTGACGAGGGCTTAAAGGGCAGACGACCCCGGAATCGATCAAGACGCACTTAAGGTTAGCGTCTGCCTGATTTTTATCTGAATAGATAAACAAACAAATATCACGTGTATTTCTTCTACTACCTTTCCGAATTCTCTCTTCACCATGTCTCACTCAGTCATATATTCTGTACTTTGCTTCTTCATTTTATAATTCCTTCTTTGTATCAGCACTAAAGATATAATTATACGAAAGCGCTCTGCTTTGTTAGTTTACTTTTCCTAGTGGTTACTTAGGCATTTGTGAACACACGTTTCTATTGTTTTTATTGAATATATATATATATGTCGTGGCACATTGTGAATTCACACACACACACACACACACACACACACACACACACACACACACACACACACACACACACACACACACACTTCAGCGAATGGACGGCTTGGATGACGTTCTGAAGAAAACTGAAGTCTGTGGATCCCAACGCAAAGAGAAGTGCCTAGTGTTTTTATAGGGTGGGGGGGAAATTGCTCGTGGAGTAGTGGGAAAGTAGGAAAGAGGAAAAGGGGAGGGATTACTGAGGGAAATGGAAGGGAATGAGGAGGGAGTAGACTTGGCCCAGCCAGACAAGCGAAAGGTAAACAAAAGACTGAGCGATGATGAAATGTCTAATAAAAATGTAAAGATTAGAAGTATAGAGAGGAGCAATACAGTAGAAAGTGACGAGAATATGTTCCAGGGATTTAAAGAGGGTGGGGGGGGACACAACCCTCCCCCCCCGACTGATAAGACTAGAGGAGAGAGTTGATAAGGTAATCGAGGACTTGGAAAGTAGGTTAGGTAATGTTGACTCCATTTTCCAGAGAATTGAAAGGTTGGAACAACTAGAGAAGGCAAACAGAAACTTAACTGATGAAATAGAGGACCTAAAAAGACAGTTAAGAAATGTAAAGGAGGAGAATGAGAAATTGAAGAAGAATAGTAATGAAAACAGAGAGACAATAGCTAAAGAAGCTAAAAATTGGAGAACAACCCAAGAAGAGAATAAGGTTTCATTCACTGACATAGTCAAACAGCAATTGAAAGAACATAATGAAGACTCAGTTATTAAAGTGATGAGACAGAAAGAGAATATAGTAAGAGAATTAGCTGACAAAAAGAAATGTATAATTATATTAGGAATGGAAGAGAAACATAACCCAGATAGAACCGCAAGAATCAAGGAGGAAAATGAAAGAGTAAGCAGTTTATTAAAATTAGTCCAGGAAGATGAACCAGAAATTATAAAGGAAATTGAGAAAAAATTCAGACTCGGAAAATATAGTACAGATAAGACCAGACCAATTAAGATTAAATTCAGGTCACAAACAACGGCAGAGAAAATTCTATCCAAAACAGGGAAACTAGCAACAAATGATCAATATAAAAAGGTATGGATAAAAAGAGAAATGAATAAGGAGGAAAGAGAGGCAGAAAAGCAGAAAAGAAGTGGCAGAAAACTAAGAGCGTCTTACACAAATATAGATGGATTGATAACAGGATTGAATGAACTGAATGATTATTTGAAAGAAAAAGAACCGGACATAATGGGAATTGTAGAAACAAAATTAAAAGGCCCACTACCACCCAACAGTGTAGGACATGATGCATACAATTATTGGATTAGAAACAGAGAGAAAAAACAAGGGGGTGGAGTTATGTTCCTGACTAAGAAGGATATAAACGTGAAAGGTGTCATATATGGAAAGAATACAGTAGAGATGATTATGATAGAAGTGGAAGACCGAGATAAGAAGAGCAGAAAATTTGTGATCAATTATGTGCCTCCGAAAACAGCCTCATGGGAGGAGAGTGAACATAAAAGTATGTTAGAGGACACAAAGATAGCATTAACTAAAATAATGGAAGACGGAGGAAGAATAGTTATGATGGGCGACTTTAATTGCAAAGAAATCTGCTGGGAAGAAATGACAGTAAAGAGTGGTGATGACTCATGGGGAAATGCTCTACTTGAGATGATTACTGACCATTCAATGACAAAATGGATACAAGAGAACACTAGGTATAGAAATGAAAAAGAACCATCGAGGCTAGACTTAATAATTACATCTGAACCTAGAATAGTGGACAAGATTGAATATAAAACACCAATAGGTAAAAGTGACCACATATTGATTGAACTGGAACTTAATGAAGAAAAATATATGAAAAGAAATGAACAATATAGAAAAGGAAGAATGATGTATGAAAAAACAAACTTTGATAAAATAAGAGAATTCTTCCAACAAGAAAACTGGGAAGAAATATACAAAGAAGAAACATCAGTGGAAGAGAAATGGAATATTTTGACAAAAATTTACAAAAAAGGAGTGGAAAAGTATGTCCCAAGACAAAAACAAGAAAAAGAATATGTAAAATGCTGGTACAACAAAAGTTGTAGGGAGTTAAAAGACAAAAGAGACAAAGCCTGGACCAAATGGAAAAAAGACAGAAGACCTGAAAAATGGAAAATATATACTGGTTATAGAAATGAATATGTACAAAAGTGCAGAGAGGAAAAAAGAAAATATGAAAAAGATGTTATAGAAAAGTGTAAAGATCAACCAAAACTATTTTACAGATTTGTAAACAATAAACTGAAAAACAAACAAGACTTGGAGAAATTAAGACAAGGAGTTGAATACACTGAGGAAATGGAAATGGCAGAAATATGACATTTTAAATCGGTGTTTACAAGGGAAAATATACAACCTGAAGAGATTGAGTGGAAAGAAAAAGTCCCCCCTATGGAAGAAATAGAAGTAACAAAGAATGAAATATTGACACACTTGGGTAATTTTGATGTCAGAAAATCGCATGGGCCAGATGAAATAGCAAACTGGATTCTGAAAGAATGCAGGAATGAACTGGCAGACAAAATACATAGCATAATAAGCAGTTCCTTAAAAGAAGGAAAAGTTCCAGAAGATTGGAAAAAAGCAAATGTAGTACCTATATATAAAGGAGGAAATAAAGAAGAACCTACCAACTATAGACCAGTCTCTCTAACAAGTACAATAGCAAAAATTTGTGAAAGAATTATCAAAAGTAGATGGGTAAAATACTTGGAAAAAAACAACGTACTAAATCCAAGGCAATTTGGATTCAGACAAGGACGATCATGCGTCACCAATTTAATATGTTTCTATTCAAGGCTAATAGATATAATACAAGAAAGAAATGGATGGGCTGATTGTGCATTTCTAGACCTAAAAAAAGCTTTTGACAAAGTACCACATAAGAAGTTGCTTAAGAAATTAGAATATGAAGGAGGAATACAAGGTAAATTGCTAAATTGGATGGAAGACTTTTTGCAAGAAAGAAAAATGATAGTAGTGATAAGAGACCAGCACTCAAAATGGAATGAAGTAATAAGCGGTGTCCCGCAGGGAACAGTTCTGGCCCCAATAATGTTTGCTATATATATTAATGATATGGATGAAGGAATTGAAAGCTATATGAGCTTCTTTGCAGATGATGCAAAACTACTGAAAAGAGTGAAAACTGAAGAAGATTGTGAATCACTACAGAGAGATCTAAATAAAGTACAAGAATGGAGTAGGAAGTGGGAGATGGAGTTCAATACAAAAAAGTGTAGTATAATGGAATTTGGAAAAAGCAAAAACAGAATAACAGGATCATATAATTTGGGAGAAGAAGGAATAAAAAAAGTAGAAAATGAGAAGGACCTGGGAGTCATTGTTATGAATAATATGTCACCTGAGAAACATATAAATAAGATTTTTGGAGAAACTTATAATTTAATAAGAACAATCAAAGTGGCAATATGCAGCAACGATATGGTCACCAAGTACAAAAAAATGTATAAAAAAAACTTGAAAGAATACAAAGAGCAATTACAAAATTGGCACCAACACTCTCAAAACTATCATATGAAGAGAGACTACAAAAACTTAAACTACAGACACTAGAGCAAAGAAGAGAGAGAGGAGATTTGATAGCTATTTACAGAGTCATGAAAGGCATAGAAATTACTGATAGAGAGAATATGATAAAATGGGATGACAGAAATACAAGAGGACACGGAAAGAAAATAAAAAAAGACAGCTATAGAAGAGATTTGAAAAAGAACAGCTTTCCTCACAGAGTAATAGACAGTTGGAACAAGTTAGATGAGAAAGTGGTGTGTGCAAAAACAATACATGAATTTAAAAATAGTTTAGATAAAATGAGATATGAAGACGGGATTCCACGAGCATAGCTCCCCTTCCCGTAAAATACAACTAGGTAAATACAACTAGGTGTGTGTATGTATTTACCTAGTTGTATTTACCTAGTCGTATTTTACGGGACGAGAGCTATGCTCGTAGTGGCCCGTTTTCGTATCTCTCCTCATCCAGTTTTCGTATCTCTCCACATCCAGTGGAGAGATACGAAAACGGTTGTGTGTGTGTGTGTGTGTGTGTGTGTGTGTGTGTGTGTGTGTGTGTGTGTGTGTGTGTGTGTGTGTGTGTGTGTGCATAAGTTTCACAAGTCATACGTGAATCACAAATATGCAGTCTACTAGGAAGAGGAAAAACACACAAGTCGGAGCGTTTTCGTGATATATTCACATTATCAAGGAGTACAGAAAAGTGAGTACAAACAAGTTGAGATACAGAGTATGAATAGGACAAGTGAGATATTTACCCCTCTCTCCGAAGCCTGAATGCTGAGTTTGGGTCTTTCGCGAGGTCGTGGAAACAGAAATTTTATCACATTAACGTTTGAAATATGTACTATTTATATTATTGACAATATATGGATCTAATCTATATAATCCTAAACTATTATTAAGTTGGTCATAATTGTATTTGATATTTCCTGACTCTATGATATTTCTTTCTGTTATATAACCATATATAATACATACATACATACATACCTATATACATACATACATACATACATACATACATACATACATACATATATACATACATACATACATACATAAGCAATTATAGTTAGGGAGACATAAATAAATAAACCGTAATCGTGATAGCAAATAGTAGAGACCAAATAGTAGAGACCAAACTTCAAAAAGTCATTTGGGTTAGATAATTTTTGTTCACAAAAATACGAATATTTTTCTATTCAACTCGTTGAAAATGTCAAATAACAAGAACTTTGTGTAGTGTTATTTTTCTGTGATGAGCAGCAGTACCGTGTAATTGGGGTCGCTGGCTCAACCTTTCGGCCTCCGACGCTTTCTCTGAGCTAAATAAAATCACATGTTGCAATGGGCAGGAGGTAGTCGATTGAGTTAATGTGGTTGTATTCTAGGTTTGTTGGTACTTTAGTACCAAGCGATTCCATAAAACTAGGAAAAGTCATATGACGTTAGACAAATAAAGAAAATATAACTAAGTTTTGTCGTAATTGGAAGTAAAAAGTCATTGTTAACGTACAGAAGTCATCAAAATATATTACTATATAAACAAATGAAAAACAAGCAATAAATAAATGAATAGATATATAAATTAATAAACAAATCAATTGATCAATAAGCAAAAAAATTAATAAAGAATTAATTGATATATAGGTATACATACTGTATATATTGAATAGATATGTAAATACATAAATTAGTAAAGAAATATGTGTAAATGAATAAGTAAATGAATAAATACATGAATCGATAATTAAATAATATTCCTATCAGGCCGATGACAAGGATATCTAAAGGTTTTTATTGGCTGACGTCAGATAACTATATTATCAGATAACTATATACTCTATACTTTAACCATGTACTCTATGCTCTAACTATATACTCTATACTCTAACTATATATTCTACATTCATCGAGAAAAATCTGTCTTGTGTTGGCCAAAACAAAAACTGTAAATTTGATTTCTACCTAGTGACCCACACTGGTTGTATGAAATTATTTGGCGTTACCTAAGCCTGGAAAGGTCATCATCAAGTAGAATAGGTTAGACACAACTGACCTTCTCACCGGCCACCTGGTGGATCCAAAAACCTGCCAGCTCCCATGAGCAATCAATCTTCTGCATCCCACTCAATCAAGGTTCCTTTCTTTGTAATTCATAGCTTCAGTGGTAGTTCCCCTTCTCTCCAAGATCTCGTCTACTTTTTGCATCCAAGTTATAATGATCTTGTAATAGGTCTTCTTTTCCGTATATATTTTTTTTAATTATATCAAATATAGATGAAATACTTAGACAATTTTGTGTTTTTGTCTTTCTTTTATTTGTCTAGTTTTGTAACATCTCTAATCAATCTTAACACAGTTATTCAGGCAGCTTAATTTATTAATTAAGTTTTTAAAGTGAGAGACGCAACTTCTAAGATATATATTAAAAATGGTCTTAAAATTGCTGTACCACAACTGTGCTCCCAGTCAACACAGTTGACACAGAAACTTAGCATTGTTGTTGTTTTTGTTTGTTTCGTTTGTTATATTTGCTTACTCTAAGTCTTTATCAATATTCACTCCCAAGTATGTACAATTTCCAATTGCTTTACCTTTTGTTCTTAAGTGTATATTCTACTTTTTATGCGTGTCATACTTGCTTTAGTTGTATGCGATTTCATTTTACACCTGTTAAGTTCTTACCATCTACTTCAGGTATATCTTAGATTTGTATCTTTATTTGTTGTCATAGCAAAAAAAAGAAAACAAAGGTAATATATTTTTCTTCATTAGCAAGTATCTCTTGCATGCAAAGATCCATGTACAGTATATAACAAAAATAAGGAAAAAGGAGCCCAACCTATTTTGATCTCGGATCTTGCTTCAAACCAATCTCTGTCATTTTATTTACATTCCACTTTACTTTTTGGAAACTTTTAACACACTTCTTGGAACTCAATCAAATACTTTTTCGAGTTCCACAAAGGCAATACCTTTTTTTGACACACTCCCACCTCTTTCCCAAGATAGTTCTCAGTATTGATAGTAGATTCGTTGCTTCTCTGTCAGCACAGAAATCACATTGGCACTTATCCAGCACAACTTCTGCTGTTTTGAAGTATTCTTTGATTTTTTTTTTTGCATGTGATGATATTTATATTGCTTTGTAATTTTTACAAATTATTTTTTTCTTTTATGGACTAAATATACAACTAAATATACAACTTTTTTTTGCATGTGATGATAATTATATTGCTTTGTAATTTTTACAAATTATTTTTTTCTTTTATGGACTGAATATACAACTTCTTTTCCCCATATCATTGGTGTAATATCTTGGCTACATTCAGTGTTGAAAACAGTCAACCAAACTATTCTAACATCTCTCGAGTGCCTTGTATATTTCCATGAATAATTCATCTTTACTCGCTATTTTCTTGTTTTTCCTTCTTTGTACACCTTCCTTTATTTTTCCACGTGTCTTCTCTTCCCTTCCTTTGTTAGATCTATCTAATAATTTAGAACTTCTTTCTCATCCTCTGTGACACTTTTACTCTCCTTTTGATCTCTGTCTTCATTTAATTGTTTTCGAAGACTGTTCATTTTCGTATATTTTCTCATTCTGTCAGCAAGTCTGCGTCCTCTTCAACGTCAATGATATATGAAATCTCTTTTTACCCTTTTTTTAGGATTCCTTTAATTCCGTATAAAGATATTGATCAAATTTCTTCTTCCTTTTAAATCTGGCGTCAAGTCTTTTCCTATCCTCTTCCATACTTTTTGATCTACATTTCTTTATCTAATTTTGATTTTGAGCTTCTACATATCATATGTTATTTTGAAATGTCGTCTTCATCCACTTTCTAAATGTTTTCATCTTCATTTGTTTTGTATCTTTGATTGCTGTCCACCATGCCCCTCGCCGCTTTGTTTATTAATATCTTCTCATTTCTATGAAAACTACGTCCTCAGATATATTTTTTGTATATTATTTTTAATGTTTCTCTGCTCTTCCGACTTCTGCTGGCATTTGACCTAAAAATTATTTCGTAATGGTACTACACATTCCTGATATTTGAGACTTTCAAGATTTTATATGCAGCCTTTTTTGCCTTCATGGTTGAATTGCATATTTTTAACTTTGCCAGAATCATGTAGTGGTCTGAGTTACATGACACTGATAATATGGCTATAACATCATGATAGAGAGTGTATTGAAGAAACGGAAATAGTTTTCCTTTATCCTTACATTTTTCAGTGCTAGGGCAGCTATGGTAGTATTTATTCCTGTCTTTTTCACCTGAATATGTCCATTTAGATCTCCAAATGTTACATTGTCTTTAATGATACATATCATTGTATGCTTTCTTTAGGCTCTCATAATGTTGTTTCTTTCTCATTTACTGGTCTATTTACCTGTGTGAACACGCTCTTATCAAATTAATTTTTCTGTACCTCAGATTAATGTCCAACATGATCATTCTTTTATTCCTGTAATTCATATTACCCATTCTGCCTGATATTTCTTTTGTTAATATAAAAGCTACATCATTTTTAGTCTCTATAATTAAATTTCCATTTATATTGTTTGAAAATCATCTTTTATTATTTTTCTGCCCTCCTTTTCTTCCTCGTCAAGTTTCCTTTACGATATTTATCTTCTTCCTCTTTGCCTTTCATTGTTGGTATATTAGCGGTGGCAATCTTAATGTTCTTCCTTATTTGAGCACGTCCGTTTTCGTTCTTTGTTGTCAAAGGAAAGATTGCTTCATTCCGAGGCAATGTCTGGGTGCCTTGAGCATGTTGCTATCCATTGCTTACTTGCTTCGCCTGTTGTGATTTCTCCAGAACCTATGGGTCTCCGTGGACGATGATCGTGGGTGCCAGGTTTGGTTTTTGGAACTCCATTGTTTTGTGGGTCTACATTCAGCTGTATAAAATCGTCTAATGTTACCCTGAACAAAAACTATAAATGATGATTCAACTAAGTTTACCATTTTCTATTTTTTTAACACATTTCTGGTTAAAAAAGTTAAAGTAATTCCTCCAAAATATTTTTTTTTTTATGAGTGGCCACCTTAGACCTGAAAAAGCTTTGAGGGCTTGTTTCAAGTAAATCTACAACACATGATACACTTTTACTTCTTTATCATTGTTATAGTCATGGTAATGTTTCAGATGAGGACACACTATATTAACTCAATTTCTATAATTTTACGTATGAAAACACCTGGCTTTGAGGCCAAAATAGAAATCTAAAAGCTATGTTATCCTACGGAAAGTATCAGTCTTGTATTCTTAGACAAAAAAGGTCAATGATTAAAGATTTTGCTGTATTAACGCCAGGGAGTTTAATTTATTTCAGGGACCAACCTAATGATATTCAACCCTTTGTTACAATAGAAAAAATATACAATATAGTTCGTCAATGTGGGCCTGCAGGTTTTGTTTCAGAGTATAAGGAGAAGTCACAGGTGTTAGACTCAAATGACCTCTTCGTGAAGAGCGCGTTATTCTCGACGTGAAATTTGGTTGATTGCTACCGTAGACTGCAACACAAATATAGTTATTCGAAGCGTGCAGTCTAGTGTTTCCTTAATTGTGGGTTCGAATCCTGCACTTCTTTATAATTACCAGCAATTAAAGATGATGGTTTCGGCCGCAACTACTCAGCGCATCCTGGTGTAGACCATTTACCTGCTGCTACAAGGACAAACCAACATAGATAATATATACACACTCAGCCAGGCTGCCTAATGTACAATGATACGCATTTTTATTGACTGGTTAGCACTGGTAGGCAGATATCACTAAGAAACCAGGGATGGAGACCCCCCCTCCCAACCCCTCCCTACCCCAAGCCCCCAACCCCCTTAGGAGCCCAAGACAACAACCCCCCTTCCACATGTACGGTGTCATAAATCATTTGTAACGAGGGCTACCTAGCAACAACATCTATCTTGATGATATAGAGAGTTTACATTAGGAGACATTTAGCTGTGGTTGAAGACGTTAGTTTTGCCCTAAGTGGAAGAGAAGTCTGAGGAAGTGGAAGGTAAATGTAACCCTTGAAATCGAACTTAGACCTTTGTAGTTCAGGGACAAAATCAAAGCCCGAAAAATATTTATCGATCAACTGGAAAAATAATGTCGTTTTCTTAAAAAAGAGAAAACATTTCTTAACAATCTAGATTCTCCTTTCTGAGCTAAGAACATAATGGAGATAAAGAAATAAAGAGAAGGAACGAAAATCAAAGACTAAAAATAGCCGCTGTTGCAAATACCGATCGATTAATTCGAAAGATGTCATTTCCTTAACAAAAAGAAAATCTTTCTTGACAATCGAGATTCCCTTTTTCTGACATAAAAACATATTGGAAAGAAAGAAGGAGAGAAAAGGAATGAAAGCTTGCCATGTTTACTCAAGTGTAAAAGGGCCAACGATTGTATGATTTCTCGACTTATTTTGTCGCTGTTGACATTATCAGTGAAGTAAATGTGTCTCCCTCGATTCAAGCCTTATAATAGATATTTTCCCGACCCTGAGGCACTTTTTCTCCTTCCATTTCTATTGATTTCTTATTTCTTAACGTCTTCTGCTTGATTCCGTGAATTGCTGATGCTGTTCCTGGTGAATCTTGATGATTTCGTTTTCCTGAGATGAAAGCTTGGTATCGAATAGCGTTCTCAGTTAAGAGATACTCCTATCTAATCCCAAGTCTACGCATCAAATATATATGTGTAATTTACAGACATTATTTAGAGCAAGAGAGGAACTATGGACATGTAGTAGTCCTGTCAGACGGACGTCGGGAAGAATCATCTCCGCTTTGCTTGTCTTCAAAACCCACCATTATCCTCGGCTCCAGATAATCGAAGTGTCACTGGATCTCTCAATCGAACAAAAAATCTTCATCGATTATACAGTATACATACATATTACATATACATACATATATATAAATATATATATATGTATATATATATATATGAATGTACAGTATATTGTATTTAATTAGTACTGTATTCAAACACTTTGATTTAGCCTTATCATTATCATTCGCCACTATTGTCATAGTGCTGTTTTGATCCCCTCGTGATAAGTCGATTCTATGTATTGTCTCCCAGTGTGACTCAACTGCCTCACTCTGGATTTGAAAGGTCACCCTTTGAAGTAGGCTGAATATTATATTCAACATATTCACTGTCACAAAAGGCATCGCGTTTATTAAAACTGTTTGTGTGCTTATGTACTAATTCACTTTGTTTCAGATTGTTCTTTGTTTCTGTCGCATTATCTTTCATGACAAGAGATACCGTTCTAGGTTCGATTCAAAATATGTAAAATTTTGCAGAGTCATTCTGTGATAAAATCCTTTCAGAACTTTTTCGTGTTTATATGCGGAAGTAAAAGTGTTTTCATGGAATTCTTGACGTAGCTTTTCAAGTATAATCTTTTGATGAAATCTAAAATATTATTTCATATTATTTAATAAATTTTCATGATTGAATGATGATTAATTTTCAAAATATGTATTGGCCTATTTAGTTCATATTGGAGAAAAGGTCATTCTGAATATTTGAAAAATTCATGAATCATAAGCCCAGGTCACATTGATTTCACTTTTTTTTTTAGCCCATTTTCTTAGAATTATTTAATCATTATAAACCATTTAAATTCAATTCCTCTAATTCTTAAATTATTGATACACTAGTGTTAATGCACTAGTATTAAAATCACCTGTTTCAGCAACCCAAACATCTGAGAATAAGATCTTATTACCAGTTTTCTTTTCTACAGTGAAGTAAAGATATTATGTTTCTGTTCAAAAATATCTACATATATGGTATCTGTTTATCTAATATCCAAGTCTGAATCTATGTTTTCGGATTATAAAAAAAAAATGGCGACATGATTCATGTGGGCTTGGGTAGGGGAAATAACTACTACTTCAATTTAATAGTATGATTTACCTGAAGATCATTTATAGGGAGATTTTTTTTATATAAACCCGTAACGTCTTCTCCAATTTCAGATACTTAATTTTCAGAAAGTAAATACTTCAAGGTCGCAGTAATTTTTTTAATAGAATTTGGGTTATTTCTTACACTGATACATTTGAAAATACACTGTCAACCTCGAAGGAAGTTCGAAAGCCCTGAGAGTGTAGAAGCTTATCTGTTAGGTGTAGTGTGTACAGACTCGAGACGTTTATAGGTATGAACTTGTTGAGTTGTTTTGCAAGAGAATAAATAGGAATAGGCATTTGGGAAATAACTGGTGTTAATTTGTAACCAGGATTATGAGTTTCGATACTGCCATAGCGATATCCTTACACACAAACATACACACACACACACACACACACACACACACACACACACACACACACACACACACACACACACACACACACACACACACACACACACACACGGAATAAATACATGAATGAATATATATATATATATATATATATATGTATGTTTATGTTTAAGACAGATTGAACAATTTAAAAGCTCTGCCAAGGGATTTGAGCCCTGACCTGTGCGTACATAATCACGAAGTCAAGACGCTAACAAGTGAGCTATGTGCGATGGTACAAAAAGACTGTACAAGTCCCCGACTACACTCGACATAGCTACAAAAGACGTAGTCTCATTTTCATCCATTCCCCTTTTAGGCGGGCCCTCCGACTTGTACAGTCCTTTTGTACCATCGCACATAGCTCAGTTGCTAGCGTCTTGACTTCGTGATTATGCACGCACAGGTCAGGGTTCAAATCCCTTGGCAGAGCTTCTAAAATGTTCACACACACACACACACACACACACACACACACACACACACACACACACACACACACACACACACACACACACACACACACACACTTTCAACGAACGGACGGCTTGAAGAACGCTCTGAAGAAAAGTGCAGATTGTGGATACCAACGCAAAGAGAAGTGCCTTTTTGTATTTGCAGGGGGGGGGGGGAAATTGCTCGTGAGGTAGTGGGAAAGTAAGGAAAGAGGAGAAGGGGAGGGATTGCTGGGAAAATGGAAGGTAATGAGGAAGTAGAGGACTTGGTCCAAATAGACCGCCGTAAAGTAAACAAAAGACCACAAGACGAGCTGGAGGACGACGGAATGTCTAATAAGAATGTAAAGATTAGAAGTATAGATAGGAACAATACAGTAGAAAGTGATGAGAATATTTTCAAGGGATTTAAAGAGAGTGGGGGGGACACAAACCCCCCCCGACTGACAAGACTAGAGAAGAAGGTTGATAAGGTGATCGAGGACTTGGAGAGTAGGTTAGGTCATATGAACACCATTTTACAAAGGGTTGAAAGATTGGAAGAACTGGAAAAGGCGAATAGAAACTTAACTGATGAAATAGAAGAACTAAAAAGACAGTTAAGAGAGGTAAAGGGGGAGAATGAGGAATTGAAGAAGAATAGTAAAGAAAACAGAGAAACAATAGCTAAAGAAAGTAAAAATTGGAAGCAAACCCAAGAAGGAAATAAGATTTCATTCACTGACATAGTCAAACAGCAATTGAAAGAACATACTGAAGACTCAGTTATTAAAGTGATGAGACAAAAGGAGAATATAGTAAGGGATTTAGCAGACAAGAAGAAATGTATAATTATATTAGGAATGGAAGAGAAACACAACACAGATAGAACCACAAGAATCAAAGAGGAAAATGAAAAAGTAAGCCAATTACTAGAATCAGTTCAGGAAGATGAACCAGGAATTATGAAACAAATCGAAGAGAAATTTAGACTCGGAAAGTATAGCACAGACAAGACCAGACCAATTAAGATTAAATTCAAGTCACAAACAACGGCAGAGAATATCTTATCCAAAACAGGGAAACTAGCAACAAGTGAACAATACAAAAATATATGGATAAAAAGAGAAATGAATAAAGAGGAAAGAGAGGAAGAAAAGCAGAAAAGACTGGAAGCTAAGACAAAAAACGAGAACAGAACGGAGTCAGAGAAAGAGAGATTCTATTGGAGAGTAGTGAACATGAAACTAAGGAAGTTCGACACACAAAAGAAAAACATAAGGGAAACAGATAACACAATGGAAGTGGCAGAAAACTAAGAGTGTCTTACACAAATATAGATGGATTAATAACAGGATTGAATGAGCTGAATGATTATTTGAAAGAAAAAGAACCGGACATAATGGGAATTGTAGAAACAAAATTAAAAGGCCCACTACCACCCAACAGTGTAGGACATGATGCATACAATTATTGGATTAGAAACAGAGAGAAAAAGCAAGGGGGTGGAGTTATGTTCCTGACTAAGAAGGATATAAATGTGAAAGGTGTCATATATGGAAAGAATACAGTAGAGATGATTATGATAGAAGTGGAAGGCAGAGATAAGAAGAGCAGAAAATTTGTGATCAATTATGTGCCTCCGAAAACAGCCTCATGGGAGGAGAGTGAATATAAAAGTATGCTAGAGGACACAAAGATAGCATTAACTAAAATAATGGAAGACGGAGGAAGAATAGTTATGATGGGCGACTTTAATTGCAAAGAAATCTGCTGGGAAGAAATGACAGTAAAGAGTGGTGATGACTCATGGGGAAATGCTCTACTTGAGATGATTACTGACCATTCAATGACACAATGGATACAAGAGAACACTAGGTATAGAAATGAAGAAGAACCATCGAGGCTAGACTTAATAATTACATCTGAACCTAGAATAGTGGACAAGATTGAATATAAAACACCAATAGGTAAAAGTGACCACATATTGATTGAACTGGAACTTAATGAAGAAAAATATATGAAAAGAAATGAACAATATAGAAAAGGAAGAATGATGTATGAAAAAACAAACTTTGATAAAATAAGAGAATTCTTCCAACAAGAAAACTGGGAAGAAATATACAAAGAAGAAACATCAGTGGAAGAGAAATGGAATATTTTGACAAAAATTTACAAAAAAGGAGTGGAAAAGTATGTCCCAAGACAAAAACAAGAAAAAGAATATGTAAAATGCTGGTACAACAAAAGTTGTAGGGAGTTAAAAGACAAAAGAGACAAAGCCTGGACCAGATGGAAAAAACACAGACCTGAAAAAATGGAAAATATATACTGGTTATAGAAATGAATATGTACAAAAGTGCAGAGAGAAAAAAAGAAAATATGAAAAAGATGTTATAGAAAAGTGTAAAGATCAACCAAAACTATTCTACAGATTTGTAAACAATAAACTGAAAAACAAACAAGACTTGGAGAAATTGAGACAAGGAGGAGTTGAATACACTGAGGAAATGGAAATGGCAGAAATTATGAACAAACATTTTAAATCAGTGTTTACAAGGGAAAATATACAACCTGAAGAGATTGAGTGGAAAGAAAAAGTCCCCCCTATGGAAGAAATAGAAGTAACAAAGAATGAAATATTGACACACTTGGGTAATTTTGATGTCAGAAAATCGCATGGGCCAGATGAAATAGCAAACTGGATTCTGAAAGAATGCAGGAATGAACTGGCAGACAAAATACATAGCATAATAAGCAGTTCCTTAAAAGAAGGAAAAGTTCCAGAAGATTGGAAAAAAGCAAATATAGTACCTATATATAAAGGAGGAAATAAAGAAGAACCTACCAACTATAGACCAGTCTCTCTAACAAGTACAATAGCAAAAATTTGTGAAAGAATTATCAAAAGTAGATGGGTAAAATACTTGGAAAAAAACAACGTACTAAATCCAAGGCAATTTGGATTCAGACAAGGACGATCATGCGTCACCAATTTAATATGTTTCTATTCAAGGCTAATAGATATAATACAAGAAAGAGATGGATGGGCTGATTGTGCATTTCTAGACCTAAAAAAAGCTTTTGACAAAGTACCACATAAGAAGCTGCTTAAGAAATTAGAATATGAAGGAGGAATACAAGGTAAATTGCTAAATTGGATGGAAGACTTTTTGCAAGAAAGAAAAATGCGAGTAGTGATAAGAGATCAGCACTCAAAATGGAATGAAGTAATAAGCGGTGTCCCGCAGGGAACAGTTCTGGCCCCAATAATGTTTGCTATATATATTAATGATATGGATGAAGGAATTGAAAGCTATATGAGCTTCTTTGCAGATGATGCAAAATTACTGAAAAGAGTGAAAACTGAAGAAGATTGTGAATCACTACAGAGAGATCTAAATAAAGTACAAGAATGGAGTAGGAAGTGGGAGATGGAGTTCAATACAAAAAAGTGTAGTATAATGGAATTTGGAAAAAGCAAAAACAGAATAACAGGATCATATAATTTGGGAGAAGAAGGAATAAAAAGAGTAGAAAATGAGAAGGACCTGGGAGTCATTGTTATGAATAATATGTCACCTGAGAAACATATAAATAAGATTTTTGGAGAAACCTATAATTTAATAAGAACAATCAAAGTGGCATTTACATACCTGGATGAAGAAATGGTGAGGAAAATCCTAATCACCCTGATAAGACCAAGATTGGAATATGCAGCAACGATATGGTCACCAAGTACAAAAAAATGTATAAAAAAACTTGAAAGAATACAAAGAGCAATTACAAAATTGGCACCAACACTCTCAAAACTATCATATGAAGAGAGACTACAAAAACTTAAACTACAGACACTAGAGCAAAGAAGAGAGAGAGGAGATTTGATAGCTATTTACAGAATCATGAAAGGCATAGAAATTACTGATAGAGAGAATCTGATAAAATGGGATGACAGAAATACAAGAGGACACGGAAAGAAAATAAAAAAAGACCGCTATAGAAGAGATTTGAAAAAGAACAGCTTTCCTCACAGAGTAATAGACAGTTGGAACAAGTTAGATGAGGAAGTGGTGTGTGCAAAAACAATACATGAATTTAAAAGAAGTTTAAATAAAATGAGATATGAAGACGGGACAGCACGAGCAGCTCCCCTTCCCGTAAAATACAACTAGGCAAATACAACTAGGTAAATACATATATATATATATATATATATATATATATATATATATATATATATATGTATATAATGCAAAGAAATCACAAACAACACGTGAATTATGATATATATATATGTATATATATAATGTATATATACATATATATGTACTGTATATATATAGACATGTATATATATATATATATATATATATGTATATATATGTATCAATATATATATATATATATATGTATATATATATATATGTATCTATATATATGTATATGTATCTATATATATGTATATATATATATATATGTATATATATGTATATATATATAAATTTATATATATATGTATATGTATATGCATGTAAATATATATATATATATATGTGTGTGTGTGTGTGTGTGTGTGTGTGTGTGTGTGTGTGTGTGAGTGTGTGTGTGTGCGTGCGTGTGTATATATGTATGTATGTATGTATGTATGTGTATAATTGGTTTTGAAATAATCAACCAAGTACATATTTGGAATTTGTTTAGATTCCCCTTCCCGATGACGTGGCTCTGGTTCAATTCCTACCGGCCACATAGGAGGAGGTTATAGTCCAATGCTTCGACCGCAGATAAGCACTGGTTGGTAGGGGTAAGCCTCTCGCCAGTGGCAAGATGCACTGATCAAAGATCGTTTCTGCTTTAATGTGCTAAGAGGCTGCGATGCGGTGTAGCTTGATGTCCCTAATGCTATAAAGTGGAGATTTGGGGAGGAAGGTTTGAGGGGAGCTCATGAGTAGAAGATTAAACCTGAGAGAGAAAGAGAGAGAGAGAGACCGAGGGAGAGGGGAGGGAGAAGGAGAGAGGAAGAGAGGAAGAGAGGGAAAGGGAGATAGGAAGGCAGGGAGAGGGAGTGAGAGAGGGGGAGGGAATGAGAGAGGGAGAGGGAGGGAGAGAGAGGGAGAAAGGATGAGAGGGAGTAAGAGGGAGAGGGAGAAGGAGGAAGGAAGGGGGAGAGAGAGGAAGGAGGAGGGAGGGATAGGGGGGAGGGAAGGAGGAAGAGGAAGAGGGAAGGAGGAAGAGGAAGAGCAAGGGAGGGAGAGGAAGAGAGGGAGGGAGGGAGGGAGAGAGAAGGAGGGAGGGAGGGAGGGAGAGGGAAGGAGAGAGGGAGTTAGATGAAGAGAGGGGCAGGGAGTGAGAGGAAGAAAGGGACAGGAAGGGAGAGGGAGAGTGGAACAAGGTGGGAGTAGGAGGGAGGGAGTGGGGTTAAGGGGAGGGAGAGGGAAGGATGGAGAAGGGGGAAGAGGGAGGGAGGGAGGAGCCGAGAGGAAGGAGGGAGGGGCGGAGAGGGGGGAATGAGGGAGAGAGGGAGGGAGAGAGGGAGGGGCGGATAAGGAGGAAAGGAGGGAGGGGCGGAGAGGAAAGAAGGGGCGGAGAGGGAGGGAGGGATGGACGGGGAGAGAGGGGCGGAGAGGGAGGGAGGGAGGGAGAGGGAGGGAGGGGGAGGAAGGGAGGGAGGGGCAAAGAGGAAGTAAGGGGCGGAGAGGAAGGAAGGAGGGGGTGGGCGGAGAGAGAGGGAGGGAGGGAGAGGAAGGGAGAGAAGGAGAGGAAGGGAGAGAAGGAGAGGAAGGGAGGGATGAAGAGGTAGAGAGGGAGGGAAGGAGGGAGGGAAGGAGGGAGGGAGGGAGGGAAGGAGTGAGGGAGGGAGGGACAGAGAGGGAGGGGAAGGGAGGGAGGGAGAGAGAGGGACGGAGGGAGGGACGGAGAGAGGGAGGGACGGAGGGAGGGACGGAGGGAGGGACGGAGGGAGGGAGGGACTGAGAGGGAGGAAGGGAGGGAGGGAAGGAATGGGAGGGAGGAGGGGACAGTGTGGGAGGAGGGACTGAGAGGGAGGGATGGAGGGAAGGAGTGGAGGGAGTGAGGGAGTGAGGGATGGAGTGAGAGGGAGTGAGGGGTGGAGTGGGAGGGAGGGAGGGACAGTGTGGGAGGGAGGAAGGGGGGGCGAGGGAGGGAGGGAGGGAGGGACGGACTGAGAGGAAAGGAGGGAGGGAATGGAGGAGAGAAGAGACACAGATAAACAGACACAAATATAGACACACAGACAGAAAGACAGATAGAAAGACACACACAGAAAGAAAAACAGAAAGACACATAAACAGACACACAGACAAAAAGACAGACACACAGATAGAAAGACAGATAGAAGGAGGGAGGAAGGGAGAGAGAGGGAGGGAGAGGAAGGGAGTGAGGGAGAGAGGGAAGGAGGGAGAGGGAAAGAGGGAGAGAGGGAAGGAGGGAGAGAGGGAAGGAGGGAGAGGAAGGGAGGGAGGGACGGAGGGGGGAGGGGGAGGGAAGGAGGGGGGAGGGGGAGGAAGAGAGGGGGTGAAAAAGGGAGGGAAAGGGAGGGAGATAGGGTAAAGGGAAAGGGAGAAATAGAGGGAGAGAGGGAGGGGAGGAGAGACAGAAAGAGAAAATAGAGACAGAAAGACAGACAGACTATCACAACACACAAGCAGACACACAGAGGGAGTGAGAGGAGAGAGGGAGGGAGTGAGAGGGAGAAAGTGAAAGAGAGGGAAGGAGTGAGAGGGAGAAAGTGAGGGAGAGAGTGAAGGAGTGAAAGGGAGGGAGGAAGAGAAAGGGAAGGAGAGAGAGAAAGGGAGGGATGGAGAAGGATGGAGAGGGATGGAGAGGGAGGGAGTGGGAGGGAGAGGGAGGGAGGGAAAGGGGGGAGAGGGAAAGGGAAGGAGATGGAGGGAAAGGGAAGGAGATGGAGGGAAAGGGAGGGAGGGAGGGGAGGAGAAAGAGAGACAGAGAAGAAAGAGACAGACAGAAAGACAGACAGAAAGACAGACAGACACAGGCAAAAGGACATACAGACAGATAGACACACAGGCTGAAGAACACACTGACAGAAGAATACAAAAAAGACACACAGACATATAGAAAGACACACAGACATACAGAAAGACACACAGATATACATAAAGACATACATATATAAAGACACAGAATTACATAAAGATATATATATATATATATAAAGACACACAGACATATAGACACACACACAGACATACAGAAAGACACACAGACAGACACACAGGCAGAAAGACAGATAGAGAGACAGGGGCGGAGAAGAGAGAGCGAGGCGACTGAGTAGGTTTAGGTTTTGAATGGAACGATGTTTCCCTCTTGCATTGACGAACTTCCGCATTCGCGATGTGGAAGGAAGACTTTGAGGGCGATGGCTGAGTCTATCAAAGGATTTGAGGAACTTCCCCGGCGCCCTCACAGATGAAAAGGCATAATGGAAGATTCAGAAGATCTCCTGGGACTCGAAAAGGAGAATATTAATGTTGATTTTTTGTTTCTTGTCTAACACGTATTAATGCATAGTCGGATGCAAGCACACGTGCTTGAGCGCATTTGGAAGCACTGACACACACAAACACGCGCGCACGCACGCACACGAA
>NC_134779.1:19031189-19066189 GCF_046742065.1 Oratosquilla oratoria | reverse complement strand
CCGGAGTAGTAATAAAAGCAATCGTGTCATTGTATTAGTAGTATTCCCTGTAGCAGTAGTACCATTAAACATAGTAGAAGCAGTGTTAATAAGAGTACAGTAGTAGAAGTTGTAACACTAGTAGAAGTTGTTGCACTAGTAGTAATAGAGGCAGTATTGGCAGTATTAATCCACGTATTTCAAATAGTATAAATAATAGCAATAGTAGTAGTAGAACTAGTAGAAAACGTAGTAGTAATATTAGCAGACGTAGTAGTAATAGTAGTAGTACTAGTAACAATAATAATGATAGTAGCAGTAATGTTAGTAGTAATTGTAGTAATAGCTGTAGTAGTGGTATTGGAAGTAGTAATAGTTTTAGCAGTAATAATGGAAGTAGCAATAGTAGTAGTAGCAATAGTAATAGTGGTAGTAGCATCAGTGGTAATAGTATAGTTGTAGTAGGAGTATATAGTCATAATAGTAGTGGTAATAGCAATACAAAGTTAATGAATGAGTGGCAGAGGTTATAGGCTACTAGCCAACTTTGCAAAGACTGAACCGTATTCATATTGTAATGGTATCAAAAACAAATGGAATTACATCTTAAGGACGGTACCGAACATCACCGAATTAAATCCTCTTGAAGAAACCATCAGAAGTGACCTAATTACGGTCATCACCAAACGAACAGTAAACAAACTTAACTGAACTTTCATCAAGAATGGGAGGGCTAGGCATCTTAAACTCGCTTAACCTTGCCATCATAGAACATTAAAACTCCCTGAAACTCACGTCCTCCTTGACCAACAACATGGCGTCACAAGATCAACAGGAATCCAACGTGATTGAAATAAGAGAAATTAGAAGAAACATATCAAAGGGCAGGGAAGTGAGGCAGGAGCAGCTTCGCACCTTATTGGAACAGCTATCGAATCATATAAAAAGATAGCAATGGTACAGTAAGAGGGGGCATCAACTTGGCTGACTGCACTACAAATCAGAGGAAAGGAATTCAACCTAAACAAAAGAATTCATGGATGCCGTAACCCTAAGGTCTGGAAGGCCATTTAATGGATTACCTAACAGATGTTCCTGTGGTACACAGTTTGATCCAAACCATGCGGTGATATGCAAGGAGGGTGGATTCACGTGCATGAGATATGACTTAATGAGGGATCTCACTGCCCAATTGCTTCGGGAGTTATGAAAGGATATGATCATTCGTCGAACCAGTACTATTCCCCCCTAGGAAGGGAGAACATCAGGTACCATACCTCCAACACAGATGAAATGCAAACAGACGTCAGCGCAAGAGGTTTCTGGACATGGGACAATTGGCCTTCCGTGGCCTACAGATATTTGATCCAATGGACCCGTTACAATAATCGAACTATTGAGGCGTCTCCCGAAATGAGAATGAAGAAATCAGGATGTACGAGGAAAGTGTACAGAATGTGGACAAAGGCTCTTCTGGCAGAGGTGATGGCAGGAGAGAAACAACCAAAAAGAAATATGATGTCGTGGATGAGGGGTAGAATATTGTACTCTTAAGATCAGCTTTCCACTACCTGAGAGGTACAATATCACCTAAATCAGCAAATATATAGAACCTCGATTTTGAACAGACAGTATTAGAAAGAAGGATAAATGAGATTTTCTACTAAGTTAAATAAATTCAAACAATATGAATTATAAATGGGTAGTCGACCACAGTTGGCAAGAGCGGGCTCAATGAACTTTGTGGTCCACAGAGTTCCACGAGAATGGCGTTAAAAAAGTAATAGTATTAATAATAGTAGTGGTGATAGTAATAGAAAAGGTCGAAATAATAAAAGCAGTAGTAATAGTTATAGTGATAGCAGCAGCAGCAGCAGCAGCAGCAGCAGCAGTAGCAGTAGCAGTAGTAGTAGTAGTAGTAGTAGAGGGATCTTGCTGCCCAAATGCTAGTAGGAGTTAGGATCTCACTGCCCAAATGCTTTTAGAGGTATACAAGGGTGTGACCACTGAACCAACACTACTTCCACTATGAGGGACGAGAACTTGAGGCACCGCACTTTCAACACATCAGATGAAGCACGAGTGGACGTCAGCGTAAGAGGTATGACACGGGGACAATTGGCTTTCTTTGACATAAAAATATTTGATTCAATGGCCCCTGTGGCAATGTTTTAACTATTGGAACGTCTCACACCCGAAAGGAAGATGAGAATCAGGATGTACGAAGAGCGTGTACGAAATGTAGATCAGGGTTCCTTCACACTGATACCCTTCGTGACTTCAGGCAGAAGGGTCCATGGGCAAAGGCTTTCTACGCTCGTCTGGCAGAGGTGATGGCAGAAAATAAACAACTAAATAGAACCGTGGCGTGGATGAGAAGTAGACCGTCATTCTCACTCATAAGATCAGCTCTCCTATGCCTGAGAGGTACCAGGTCTCCACACCCCTAAATCAGTACATATACCTAGATTTTGAGTAGACTGTAGTAGAAAATAGGATAAATGAACTTTTGTCTTACTATTCATTAAAGTAAAATAATACAAAATATAAAAAGGTAGTCGACCAGTCATTTCCAAGAGAAGGGCTAATGAACTGTGTGGGAGACAAATCCTGACTGCTTCTACCACACAGTTCCACGAGAATGGAGGTTATCAAAATATAAAAAGTAGTAATAGTAGTACATATACCAAAGGCTTTTCCCCCTTATAAGGGAGGTAGCCAAAAAACAAAGGCATAAAAACCACTCCCACCCATTCCATCCCTATCGCACTCCACTCCCCTCCACCCTCTTCCCTCCACCCTCTTCCCTCCACCCTCTTCCCTCTCTCTTATCTTGGCACCTGGATGAAGGGTCATCCCTGCATCTTGTCGCAAGACACAGCACACCCACAGCCAGGCCGCTTCATTAAATCGGCGACCCCCTCCTCTCCGTCCCCTCATGCATAATAGGAGAAGACGGGGAGAAATCCCTTCAGGCTGCGTCAATTTTTTCTCACACATACTCTCTCACCCCCCATCCCCCACCCATTCCACCTCATGGATCACATCATTCATATGCAACCGTTCTCCATTCACCCCTGTCATCTGTCCTCTCCCGTCCTTCCTCAACAGACATTCCTCTCTTCCCCAAAGCCCCTTTTACCCCATCTATCCATCTCATCCTAGGTGGCGCCTCATGTTCACTACTTCCACATCTGCCTTCCGCACCTCTTTTACTAGTTTTCACTCATTCTTTCCATGTGTCCAAACCTTCCCAATACTCTTTCATCCACCCTATCTCCCAACTCCCTTTCCACCCCCGTTCTCCTCCCCACCTCATTTCTCACTCTAGCCTAGCAACGCCGATCAAATTCTCAGACACCTCATCTCTTCCTCTCTTATGTTCCATGTTTCTGCGCTATACAGTGCTGTCGGTACAATCACTCCTTCATACATACAATCTCCTCTAAGCATTCATTCCCAAATGGCTATTTTTCATTACATTTTTTAATCCGCCAAGGTATTTACTCGCTTCTCTCAATCTACATTCTACCTCCACCTCCACTCCTCCCTTTCCTGCCATATTCGCACCCAAGTATCTAAAACTATCCACTTCCTCTAGTCTCTCTCCCTTAATACTCACCTTCAGACTGCTGCCAGTTTCGCTCCTTGTACATCTCATCACCTTACTTTTACCCACATTTATTTTCAACTTCCTTCTTTCACACACTTTCCCAAACTCTGTCACTAATTTTCTCAATCCCTCCTCTGATCCTGCTACAAGCGCAGTGTCGTCCGCAAACAACAGCTGGCTTATTTCCCACTTTTCTCCATTTTCTTTAACCATCTCCAATCCCTGACCCATCACCCTTGCATTTACCTCTCGCACCATCCCGTCCATGTATAAATTGAACAGACAGGGTGATATAACACATCCCTGGCGAAGTCCCACCTTTACCTCAAACCACACACACACTCCATTTCTAATCCTGACACACGCTCTACCACTCTTGTAAAAACTCTAGACAGCTCCTAAAAGCTTTCCTACTCTCCCGTATATCTGTAATACCTCCCACAGTACCTTCCTGTCTACCCTGTCATAAGCCTTTTCCAAATCCATAAAAGCCCAAAACGCATCCTTACCTTTTCCTATAGCTTTTTCACATATCTGTCTTGCCACAAAAATCTGATCTACGCAACCTCTACCTGTCCTAAACCCACACTGTTCCTCACTAATTACTCCCTCTGTTCCTCTCCTAATCCTCTCAATCAAGACCCTCCCATAAGCCTTCCCAACTACACTTAACAAACTAATCCCTCTGAAACTACGAGTATTACACCCACACTTGTCCCCTTTTCCCTTGTAAAGTGTAACTATGCAGGCACTCCTCCAGTCCTCCGGCACTCTACCCTCTCTTAAACAAACATCAAATAACCTCACCAGCCAGTCCACCGTCACTGTACCTCCTTTTTTCAGACATTCTGTATGACATCCATCCAGACCAGGTGCCTTGTCTGCTCTTATCATCTTAACTGCCTCCTCTTCATCCCTCCTTATTTCTCCTCCATTTTCCTCACACATCACTGACATTTTCTTAGCATTTCCCACTACAACTACCTTTTTCTCCCTATCCTCCTTCACATTTAGCAACTCCCAAAAATACTCTGCCCATCTTCCTCTTAATGCCTTCTCTTCCATTATCATCTCTCCATCTGCACCTTTTACCTTTTCTTCTCTACTTGATTCGCCTCCTTTTCTCTCTTAATTTCTTTCTAAAAAATTTTTTTATTACGTTCAAAATTTTCTGTCATACTCTTACCCTGTTTCACATCTGCTCTCCTTTGTCTCCTTTATCTTTAGTAGGTGATAGAAACAGTAGTGGTAGTAGTATGAGAAATGGTAGTAGTAGTTGAAATGGTGGTAGTATAGTGGTTGTAGTAGTAATAGAAATAGTGGTTGTAGTAGTAGAAATAGGGTTGCGTGGTGAAAGCAGCCACGATCCGTCTCCCAAAGACACAGTTCATTGGCCCTACTCTCGCCAATGACTGTGATTGACTAATGAAACCTAATACAAAAGATCATTTCTCGTAATTTCTGTTATGGTCTGCTCAAAATTTAACTTCTGTATGTGTGGTGATTTAGTGGGTGGGGACTGCGTACATCTCAGGCATAGGAGAGCTGACCTTAGAGAGTGAATAACATCTTACTTCACCCCCACAACACAGCTTTTCGGTTTCTCATTTTAGGGCCATTTACACGGTCAAACAGTTTGACAAACCCGGTTTGTCAGACAAGTGTTTGAAGTGATGTTTGACCGTGTGAATGGGGTATTTGGTCGTCAAACACGTTTGTTGAACGTGGTTGACAACCAAATACCCTATTCACACGGTCAAACCACTTCAAACACTTGTTTAACAGACCGGGTTTGTCAAATCGTTTGACCGTCTAAATGCCCCTTTTCGTTCCACAAGTGGGATGCCTCAACAGTTAGGTAATCTTAACACGGGTTAGTAGAAGTAATATCTATAGTAGTAGTAGTATGAATAGCGGTAACAGAAAGGCTAACAATCGTGGTAATAGTAACGCAATCAGCCGTGGTAATAGTAACGCAATCCGTCGTGGTAATAGTAACGCAATCAGCCGTGGTAATAGTAACGCAATCCGTCGTGGTAATAGTGCCGCAATTGTCCGTGGTAATAGTAACTCAACTCGTCCTGGTAATAACAATTCTAACAGTACTGCTACTATGGCTATTACCACTGTAGTAGAAAGTAGGACAGATGAAATTTTGTATTAGACTAAATTAATATTAAATGATATAGAATATACAAGCGTAGTCGATCAGTTGGCAAGAGGGTGGCCACTGCACTGTGTACGATATGAACATGACGTTTTTCACCAAACGGTTCCACAAGGATGGAAGTGGTGGTAGCAGTGGTGGTGGTAGCAGTGGTGGTGGTAGCAGTGGTGGTGGTAGCAGTGGTGGTGGTGGTAGTAGTAGTAGTAGTAGTAGTAGTAGTACGATTTTTTTTTATCAATTGTTATTAGTTACTTGAGAAAGTTATTGGAGCAAATATAAAATCACACACTGAAGTTAAGAAAAAGGAGATATTTAAGGAAGAAGGGATAAAAGTTTTTGGACAACTCTGTTCTCTGAATGGATATTTTTTCTTTTAATTTTTGAAAGACTGCTCCGTGTCGCATGTCCGTAAAAATATCACCAAAATCCTTTAAACATGAAATGTACATAACTTGAGAAATTACTTAGAGAGGAGTCCATTAACACGTTTGGAGAAGCGAAATCGAGGAAGAATCGCGGCCTAGATCAGTACAATTTTCTACCTTTAGCTGAATTTAATTACCTGAAATTGGACTTTTTTTTTCTAAAATGCGTTGTCAGAGCAGATTGGAAGATTTTTGAAAAGTTTTATTTAGTCCTTAACTGAATCAAGAGACACAGAAAAAAATTATGAAAAGAGTAAATGATACAAGGGGATTCAAATAAAAACTACTACAATTAATAAATACATTTACAACACAGAATTAAAAAAATCTGCAGTGTAATAAAACAGCAAATGAAACAAGAAGAAAAAATCAGGATCAGAAAAATAATAAAATTAAATTGATATTGAATTACACCTATTAAAATGTAATATAAAAAATAGACTGAAACAAATGAACTCTTAAAATGCCATTACAAAAATTAAATTATAAAAGCGTGATTACTTAACGACTGTATGAAAATGAAAACTAACTTTGTACAACAAAGTGAAAAAGAAGATAAAAAGACCAAATATTCTGAGAAAAATTGTCAGAGTTAAGTAAGATGAAGTCTTCGTTAGTAAACAAAATTTTATGTACTAAAAAGAATACGTAAATGGTGCATATGCAACATTAGACACAATATAGTTATCAAGGACAAAACTTTGAAAAATATACATTTCTTTTTCTCCACTTACTCGCTAAGAAATATACGAAGAAATATATAAGAAAATAAGAATACAGGAGACTGCAAGAGACCATAAGGTCTACACTAGGCAGTTCCATGTCCATTGTCACCTATCATCCCCATCCATAATGTTGTCTGACATATTTTAAAAACAACCGATAGTTTAAGCGCTTAGTACAAGATTTCTAAACCTAAGTCTGTATATAAAAAAGCGAAAAAACAAAATTGAATAAAGTTATTAGTTTTACGCGCATAGACGCCAAAAGCCATTTTCTATTTTCATATTTCATCTTTCTACGTAATACTTAGCGTCTCAAAATCCTACGAGGGAAGCCAGATATCACACCTCACTCAAGCACCTTCCTACTGATCCCTTTTCTTAAGCGATGCCATCCGAAGAGGCACTTTGAGTTTAATTTAAAAAAAAAAAAAAAAATCGTAATGTATTCCTTACATGATCTCATTAGTGCCTCCTCATGCCTGAGACTTCTTAAGTAACTTGAACACCTCTCGTCTCTGAAGTGATCCGTGTCTTTAGGCTTTATACATTGAATAACGCTCCTCAAATCCTAAGAAAAATGATTTGTGATTATAGAAAACCCACGTATACGAGCGAGTTAAAATGAATTTTCATTAGTGAATAGTACTCTATTTTCCGTTCCACTAAGGTTTTCAGAAAAAAAAAATTCCTTACTATGCTCTTTTCGTTTTTCATATAGATAAATATAAATATGTATGTAAATACAAATACGAGTATATGCATGAGTAATATATATATATATATATATATATATATATATATATATATATATATATATATATATATGCCATTAATATATTTTATGCGTTTTCCATAGCCTTTGCTAGAACATAAAAATCCTAATACACGCCCTTAATACCTCATTGTAGGAGATACTTTGGAAAGGAGATAACATGCTACTACCTCTTACGTGAAACTCAAATTCAGTACTATAGTTGATTAGTCCAAACATTGGTTGGTGGTAATTAGCCATTAACAAGAGTATCACGCGAAAAGGAACCATGCATAAACATCTGAATTTAATACATGACTACAAATGAATAATCATACGCACGTACGCACTATTTTGAACATAATATCAGTAAGACCGGTCTCGCATACTTCAAATCACATGTGTATCTATAGGAAGCTGTTGTTAAATACAGCACAAGCACGGACACACGCACACGCACACGCACACGCACACGCACACGCACACACACGCGCACACACACGCGCACACACACACGCACCCACACGCACACACACGCACGCATACACACACACACACACACATAAGCACACAAACGCACACACACGCACACGCACACACACACACACACACACACGCACACACACACACACACACACACACACACACACACACACACACACACACACACACACACACACACACACACACACACACACACACACACAAACTCTGAGCTCTCTTCTAGGAGGGAAATAGGTGTCGATCACGAGTCCAACACGTAATCCAAGACAACGGTGAATTACATACGCGCTTCTGTATGTGTATAGCTTTGAAGGTACATGAAATACGTGGGAAGATGAGCATGAAAAATAAGACAGGCGTTGGTGCGCTCCGGGTGTAATTGTACAACTAAGAGACCTTGAGCAGATCGACGTCACCGAGCACCTTAGAGGACTGATGGAAGAGATCTCAGGAGGTCAAAGGAGTCTGCAGCAAGGGTGAGGGGGAGCGAGTGCCGGTAATGTTAGGTATAAGACGAAAGCGAGACGGGGCTATTGTAAACAGAGACGTGGACGGCAACGGACGGATAAGGGCTTTATGGAGCAGGTATAAGGGACTTTGGTAAGTTGTGTACAATATATTGAGATAACTTTTATGACAGCCGCATGCAGGATTCGAACCCACTGCTTTAAGCCACCCGTAAAATCAACTTCACAGAGCCTTAACCCACTACACCAACAGAGACTGTAAAAGCCTTGAAACCTGCAATCGAACCGATTCCCGAGGATAGGAAAAATCACTAATCTGCGACCCCGACTTCCTGAATATATAATTGGATAAGACTTTTGGAATCTGGAATAAAAGGTCACCAAGTGGCAGCTGGAGAGTGGTGTGGGACAACGGGTAATATGAAAAGTAGCTATCTACCAGATAGATGGAGTACTTAGAGAGAGAATGTAGGTGGTAAGTTTGGCTTCGAAGAGATAGAAAGCTGAATAAAGAGAGGCTTTGGAATAATGCGACGCTTCATGGAAGGATATAGAAAACAGGAAGCTCTTATATACATGTACTGCATTTCATGGCCATTATTTCTTCAGCGCATTTTTATTTTGTTAACAACATATCTATTTATGTGTCTCCTAAACATTTACATATGTCAATATAACTAAGAATAATATTTTCTTGTAGACAGAGAAGTTCAAATGATACTACTGTTTCGGCCATTTTTTTTTTTTTTTTTTACTTATTTGGATTTTCTATATCTCTCACTGTTTTCTGATGCTGGGTTGGTAGTTTACAGAGAAGTTGGTTGTGTGTTGCTGCAATGCTTCGGACTTTGCTGACTATCCTTGGGTTGAAGGGTTTGAGTTTGTGCTTCTCGTTTATACACCGATTTGCTGTTGTTTGCCTGGTTAGTGATGGGAAGTCACCCTTGAAAGTGGTATTTCTAATTGACCAATAAGAGTCACGTAAAGGGCATTCACGACAACGATTTTCAACCCCAACCCAGATTTCGAACATGGTCGGGGTTGGAGTTGTGGTTGGCGGCTTCGCCACTCACTGCAACAACCAATTGTTGCAGTGACCGTGTTGTGAACAGCTGCCCAGGATGTAACACTTCACCCCATACCATACAACACATAATGGAAGACTGCATTATACACAATCATGCACGCAAACAACACAACATACACTCTATAAAGGATTTGTGGGAAAACCCAGTTTCGGCTGTGGCCTTCCTTGGGGAGACGGGACTGCTCGGACAGACAGTCTAGGGAACGACAACAACAACAACCAATTGTCCAATTTTTCGCAGTTGATCCGCAGTTCTATTGTGATAAGATGTCTGATCTCGACTCTGACGATCTTTTTAATATTGCTGTTTTTTTAGAGGCAGATAGAAAGCTAAGAAAAAAAGTCAAAGTGGTGTAAGTCTTGGCTTCAAAAAAGAAACAAGCTATCCCATAATCAATTATTAGAGGAACTGAGACTAGAGCCTAAAGACTATATGAACTATTTAAGAATGGATGAATCCACATTTTTAGAACTTCTGTCCTTGGTAACACCAATCATAAAAAAAACAGGATACGATGATGAGGAAGGCTATTACACCTTAAATTTTGAAACGAGTATTTCATAAGCATTGTTTTTCATTATTTTATTCGAGTATTCTTTACTTTTAACTTTCCATAGGCATGGATGTTGACGGTATATCTCAATAATCTCTCTTACGAAATCTTTACTGTACGCTTCCATTTTTTTAGTTAGGCAGCACAACTATAGCTACAAACGCACGGTACGAAATTTTGGGCACAAGTGATAGATTTGGTTGTCCGCACCCATCCACCACTCCAACCCCAACACAGACATAAAGCTCCGCCCACAAAATATCAGGAAAATCTGAACGACTCCAACCCCAACCACGACCTGCAAATCGGGGTTGCGATGGAGGTTGTTGGAGCCCATCCACGAGAAAATTTGGTCTGGGTTGGGGTTGGAAATCTGGGTTGGGGTTGAAAATCGTTGTCGTGAATGGGGCCCTTAAAGATGAAAGAAATATTTTGAAATTGTTAACATATTACCTACCAAATGGAGTCAAAGATAACTAGTACAACACTGAATGTAAAAGTCCCTCACCTACTAGAATCTAGAAGAAGGAGCGACAATATTAGACAATATAAAGAGACCTTCACAGACTCTTATTCCTTGAAGCCGTTTACTGTACATTCCGGATTTAAACCCAGCCATGTAGGGGCAGATTCCCCAGTCCCAAAGGCGCACGGGACGCTAAACTGCATCCAATCAGGAACGCACGTGTGTATGTGTGTGTGTGTGTGTGTGTGTGTGTGTGTGTGTGTGTGTGTGTGTGTGTGTGTGTGTGTGTGTGTGTGTGTGTGTGTGTGTGTGTGTGTGTGTGTGTGTGTGTGTGTGTGTGTGTGTGTGTGTGTGTGTGTGTGTGTGTGTGTGTGTGTGTGTGTGTGTGTGTGCGTGTGTGTGTGCGTGTGTGTGCGTGTGTGTGTGCGTGTGTGTGTGTGTGTGTGTGTGTGTGTGTGTGTGTGTGTGTGTGTGTGTGTGTGTGTGTGTGTGTGTGTGTGTGTGTGTGTGTGTGTGTGTGTGTGTGTGTGTGTGTGTGCGTGCGTGCGTGCGTGCACCGGAGTTGTGCCAGCAACAATTCCCTTCCATGATGAAAGCTCATACCTCATATATGGCTCGATCTAAGGGTAAGGCTGTGACCTTCCATATGCACACACACGCACACACACAAACAAACTAAGCAATATACACACACACAAGCACAAGTTTTTGGTACACTGGCTAAAATTGGTGATTTGCAGCTTAGTATGCCCAAGATCAAGCCCCACTCAGAGCAAGAAACCTTTACAAACACCACACACCTTTAGTGTCCTCCATGAGCAAGGACAAAGACAAATGCGCGCGCACACACACACACACACACACACACACACACACACACACACACACACACACACACACACACACACACACACACACACACACACACACACACACACACACACACACACACACACACACATTTACTATTCACTCACTGCAAGGGAAACGTTTAAGGTGAATCAAATCGTCGAACGGAGACAAAAACGTCTTGAAAACAATAAATAAACAGAATGTCACATTTTCAGATATATAAGTTACTTTACAAATTTGTGTTATTTAGTACAATACGATTGTGCTCATTCCAGGGGCCATCTATATTCCAATGGCTTCTTTCCCCTTATAAGGAAGATATCCAAGTCAAAGGCCTGCACCCACTGTCACCTATTGGACTTATACCCATCACCTTTTTTCCTCTTATCTTAGCTCCTCGTAGATGAAGGGTCATCCCATCAGGATGGTGTTGAGGAGAAAAAGAAAAAGAATATCCTAAGTCATTTCTAAAAGAAGAAGAAAAAATCGCCTTCTCCAAGTTGCTCCTTCTTGTCTTTTTTTCAGAGAAATACTGTCATGTATTTTTAAACATCGTCGGGACTAACGTCGATGATTAATTCGTTTTAAATTGTGCCGAATATTTTGTTTATACTTCTTAACGTAATACATTTTTTTAAGTCTTTTCACATGTATTTTGTGAAGTTGAGGAACGGACTCTCTTCTGAAGATGGCTTTGATTGACCGAGACCCATTTTAACCCCGAATATGTCAATGAACTGATTGAGCTGCATGAAAACGTCTATCGTTGACCTTGATATCAATCAGTTAATCAAACATTTAAATTACATCTAATCTCATGTAGACTAACATAAACAAAATATCATGTTCGTATTTATGATACTAACCAGCTCATCTTCGACTAGGGGACCCTAACTGGGTACGTGGATGCCCAGTGGTCTCCTTGGTACGGGAATCTCATCGCTGGCTGCCACTCAGACGGCCTCGAACTTTGGGACATTTCCTCCTCGACCCACTCTCCCCTACTCAGCCTCTCCGCCCCTTTCACCTCAGCCTTAGCCTTCAGCCCACACACGAAGGTAGGTGGGATTAGAATGTATAAGTAACATAGCTGTTGAGTTCAAGGCTGATGTAGTATGGACTTTTACATGACATTTCAAAGGACAAATTCAATGTGTAATAGATCGTGTAAATGTTTACATTTTACATATACATGCACGTGCGTTGAAAGATCTTGAACAAACACTGAAAACGGATAGAATTATAAAGTGTATATAGAGTATGTATTGAAAGGAGACTTCAAATGTAACAATGTCAACTGGGCATTTACTTTTTAATATATGTTTTGATATAGGAAAATGTATTAGGTTTTTTAGTAACAAAACGTTCCATCTACATGAAGAACTACATGGTAGTTCAAAACGTCTGACCTCGAACGTTTTTATTATCTGTCAGAGAAAACACGCACGCACCACAAACTTCCTTGATCCTTTTTCTAATCTGCTTTTGTTTTGCATTTGCATGCGAGGGCGAAACAGTGGTAATCTGCAAAGTGAAAAGGAAAAGAGTAGTGCGTCTAAAAGAATAAAAATATAGCCACATTCTTGATAACTCTTGTGTTATTCCTTCTTTCTTTCTTTTTTTGTTTTTCTCTTGTCATTGTTCTGATCTGTCTTGTTTAGTATATGAATATTCCTATACTGTTCCCTATTATCATTTAGGTCATATTCCTGTGCTTTCAGGCATGCACTACTTCTAGATCAGCTCCAACGAGCCCCTTATTCCTAGATATTCAGATGTACAGGATAATGATGATTGTTGCCCCAGTTTCACTGACGAAAAACCCGCAGCCCCATAGTAGTTGGCATCGGTCCTTGCGTTCTGGAACAAATCTCTGGGAAGAAATACTGGAGTGTTTTCTGAACAGCACGAAGAAAAGGAAGATACGTGACAATATAAATTACCATCTCTCCTTATGTCAAAACAAATGAGAGAGTGGGAATAGTTAAAGTCTATACACCCATAGACCTGATCCGGGGACCAAATACCAGCACTAAGGGGCTGCACACCTAGAGATGGAGGTGAGATTCTAGATATGTTGTTAAGATGGGCGACGGGGAGGAGGTTTTCTCTGACATACATTGTTTCCTATTTCATTCTTACAGACCCTAAATTGGCTGTTGGATTTCCCCTGAGGCCCCATTTCCACCGCGTCTGCCCCGTAAATTTGGAACGGGGTAGAAACAACTTCGCCAACCGTGTATTAAATGAATGGAATAAACGTCCTGCAGGGGCAGTACAGTTCGAAGTTTTAAGATTCATTTAGACAAACACCTAATTAATATGCTGTAATGCCTGGCATTTATCCTATTCAATTCATGTTATTTATTTACTCATTATTATTTATCTATTCACATTTATTTATCTGTTGTTGTTTTTTAATACAAATTATTATGGACCGTTTGTTTATTGTTTACTATTCTCTTCTTTTGTAATCCTTTGTAAAAATCAAAATCAGTAAACACCGTCATAGAGGCATTATGGTTAAGCTTCCCTCACCCCCCCCCAAAAAAAAAAAGAGAAAGACAGTGAAAAAACAAACAAATAAAAACTAAGCGTAATCAGTTTGCATAGGATATGGCAACTCCTAATACAAAAAGTTTGCTCTTTTCTTTAAAGATAAATTATCTTTAATAAAATTTCAGTCTGTTCAGCTTGTCACTCATGCCTTACGGGTGCTAAAGACTCCCTTCAGCTGAATTAAATCGCCTGGTGACAGTCACATCAAAGTTTCAAAGACACTTTTGGCAGTAAAATATTAGATATTTTCTCAAACAAATTCAACTTCATGTAATACATCTAATGCCGTACATGACATCACACTCTGTGCTTTTAATTTGTCTATACAGAAGATGCGTGATCTCTTTAGAGTGTATTATTTGAACACGAAGTCCTAAGGTAAAACCCGATCATAGAGGAATCAAGAAAAGACCTAACTTATTCTCTTTCACCCGCCAACCTATATTCTCTGTCTCTGTCTCTACGAGTCTCTGTGACAGTGACTGGTTGTCTTTGTGACTATCTCTGTGACTGTGACTATCTTTGTGACTGTGAAAGTCTATATGACTGTGACTGTCTGTGTGACTATGACTGTCTGTGTGACTATGGCCGTGCGACTGTCTCTATGACTGTCACTGTCACCGTCTCTGTGACTGTGACTATCTGTGCGAATGTAAATGTCTCTGTGGCTGTGAATGTCTCTGTGGCTGTGAATGTCTCTGTGGCTGTGAATGTCTCTGTGGCTGTGAATGTCTCTGTGACTGTGAATGTCTCTGTAACTGTGACACTCTGAATGTGACTATGACTATCTCTGTGACTCTGTGATAGTGACTATCTCTGGGACTGGAATATGTGACTGTGACTGTCTATGTGACTATTACTGTCTCTGTGACTATATTTCTGTGACTGTGACTGTCTCTGTGACTGTGTCTCTTTGACTGTGGCTGTGCCTGTGCCTGTAATTCTCTCTGTCACTGTATGCCTATAACTGTGACTTTCTCTATGATTGTGAATGTCTCTATGACTGTGACTGTGACTGTCTCTTTGACTGTGACTGTCTTTGTGACCTTGACTGTGCTGTTCTCTGTGATTGTGACTGTGACAGTGACTGTCTCTGTGACTGTGATTGTGACTGCATCTGGTACTGGGACTGGGGATATCTCTGTGACTGTGACTGTCGCTTGAAATGTGACTGTCTCGGAGACTGTGACAGTTTCTGTGACTGAAATGGTCTCTGTGATTGTGAATATCTTTGAGACTGTGACTTGCTATGACTGTGATTGTCTGTGACTGTGTCTGTTTCTGTGACTGCGACTGTTTGTGACTGCAGGAGTGTCGCTGTATGTGACTTTGACTATTCATGTGACTTTGACTCTCTGTGACTTTGACTCTCTGTGCCTGTGACTGTCTCTATGATTGTGACTGTCAATGCGACTGTAACTATCTCTGTGACTGACTATTTCTGTGACTGTAACTGTCTCTGTGACTGTGATTATCTCTGTAACTATGACTGTCTCTGTGACTGTGACTGTCTGTGACTCTAACTGTCTGTGACTGCCTCTGTGACTGTGGCTGCCTCTGTGACTGTGTTTATATCTGTCACTGTGACTGTCTGTGACTGACTGTCTCTGTGACTGTAATTGCCTCTGTGACTGTGACTGCCTCTGAGACTGTGACTGTGTCTGTGAATGTCTCTGTGACTTTGACTGTGACTGTTTCTGTGACTCACTGTCACTGTGACTATGACTGTCTCTGTGACTTTGACTGTCTCTGTGACAGTGACTGTTTCTATTAAAGTGACTGTGACTGTCTCTATAACTGTGACTGTGATTGTCTTTATGACTGTGACAGTGACTGTATCTGTGACTGTCTCTGTGGCCATCTCTGTGACTGTGACTCTGGTTATGACTATGTGACTGTGGCTGTGACTATCTCTGTGACTGTTACCGCGACTGTGAGTGTGACCATGACTGTAACTGTCTCTGTGAATGTGACTGTGAATGTCTCTCTGACTGTGACTATAACTGTCTATAATTGTAATTGTGACTGCCTCAGTGACTGTGACTGTCTTTATCTTTGTGACTGTCTGTATAACTGACTGTCTGTGTGATTGTGACTGTCTCTGTGACTGTGAATGTCTCTGTGACTGTGAATGTCTCTGTAGCTTCGACTCCCTCCGTCTCAGTGACAAAGATTACAAAGGCGGAGCATGCCGACAGGAGACGTTTTGGTCCATAACTAGGTTGGATGCAAAAAAAAGTTATAATAATAATAAATAGATAAATAGATAAATAAATGAATGAATAAATAAATAAATAAAATTATAACAATGTAAATAGTAATAAATAAAATATAGAAATAAATGCATAGGTATAGTTAAATAATAAACAAACAGATAAATAGTAAATAATAATAAATTGAGATGTAATAATAAATGAGAATCAAGTAAATAATAATAAACAAACAGACAAATGGTAACAAAACAAATAAACAAATAATATAAAATAAATGACAGTCATCACAGCATTCTTAAGGCTTCAAACTATACTACAATCCACTGCCTCTGCAGGAAGTTTATTCCATTCATTAACTACACGGTTGGCGAAGTTGTTTCTACCAACTTCCAAATTAAATCTATTTCCTAACATTTTGAGACCATTGTTTCTTGTCGGATTCTCATTCAGTGTGAAAATTTTGTCACGTTTGATGTCAATTCCCTTTAGAATCTTAAAGACCTATCTAGAATCTTAAAGACTGCCTCTGTGATTGTAACTGACTGTAACAATGACTATGTGATTGTGACTATGATTGTGACTACCTCTAGCTGTGACTGTCTCTGTGACTGTGACTGTCTCTGTGACTGTGACTGTGACAGTGACAGTGACAGTGACAGTGACAGTGACAGTGACAGTGACAGTGACAGTGACAGTGACAGTGACAGTGACAGTGACAGTGACAGTGACAGTGACAGTCTCTGTGACTGTGACTGTGACTGTGACTGTGACTGTGACTGTCTCTGTGAATGTGACTGTGAATGTCTCTTTGAATGTGGCTGTCTATGCGTAATTGTCTGTGTGACCGTCTCTGTGACCGTGACTGGTCTCTGTAACGGTGTCTCTGTGACTGTGACTGTGTCTCTGTGACTGTGACTTACTGTGACAGTGACTTTTTTTTACTGTGACTGTCTCTGTAATTGTGACTATGGCTGTCTCGGTGACTGTGACGCGGCTGTCTCTGTGACTGTGATTGTGACTGCCTGTGACACTGAATGTGAGTGACTGTCTCTGTGACTGTTTCTGTGACTGTGACTCTCTGTGACTGACTGTCTAAGTGACTTTACGACTGTGTGATTGTGACTTTGACTGTCTTTGTGACTGTGACTGTTTTTGTTACTGTGACTGTTGCTGCGATTGTGATGGTCTCTGTGTCTGTGTGACTGTTATTCTCTCTGTGACTGTTTCTGTGACTGTGTCTCTATGACTGTGACTGTCACTGTCTGTGACTGTGACAGTCTTTGTGACTCTGTGACTGTCTCTGTGACTCTGTGACTGTCTCTGTGACTGTGACTTTTCTGTGATTGTGACTGTCTTTTGTCTATGTGACTGTGACTGCCTGTGTGACAGTGTCTATGTGACTGTGACTGTCTGTGTGAATGTGTCTTTGATTGTGACAGTCTCCGTGTCTGTGACTGTGGCACTTTTGTTACTGTGACTGTATCTGTATCTGCGACTTTCTGTGACTCTGAATGTGGCTATCTCTGTAACTGTGACTGTTACTTTTACTTTCTCTGTGACTGTGACTGTCTCTGTGACTGTTACTGTCTCTGTGACTGTGTGACTGTATCTGTGACCGTAACTCTCTCTGTGACTGTGACTATGACTGTCTCTGTGACTGTGACTCTCTACGCGACTGAGGTTATTTTTGTGGCTGTAACTGTCTCTGTAATTGTGACTTTGTGACTATGACTGTCTCCGTGACTGATTGTCTACGTGACTGACTATCTCTGTGGCTGTGACTGTTTCTGTGATTGTGACTGACTCTGTGACTGTCTTCGTCTCTATGACTGTGACTGTCTCTGTGACTGTGACTGCCTCCGTCTCTGTGACTGTCTCCGTCCTTCCCTATCTCTGTCTGTCTGTCTGTCTGCCTGTCTGTCTGTTTCTCTGGTGCAGCAGCCGAGGTTAGTGGCGGTCACCAGTGTGTCCCATGTTGATGAGATGGTTCTTGAGTACTTTCCGGCCGCCTCACAAACTCTTTGGTTAATTCCTGGGAAACGCACTGCGGGACTTGAACTCTTGACGTCTCCTGTCAACTAACACGAACTGCGTCGTTAGTCACTTCTCGTCGTCGTCGTCCTCCTCTTCCTCCTCCTCCTCCTCTTCCTCTTCCTTCTCCTCTTCCTCTTCCTTCTCCTCTTCCTCTTCCTTCTCCTCTTCCTCTTCCTTCTCCTCTTCCTCTTCCTTCTCCTCTTCCTCTTCCTTCTCCTCTTCCTCTTCCTTCTCCTCTTCCTCTTCCTTCTCCTCTTCCTCTTCCTTCTCCTCTTCCTCTTCCTTCTCCTCTTCCTCTTCCTTCTCCTCTTCCTCTTCCTTCTCCTCTTCCTCTTCCTTCTCCTCTTCCTCTTCCTTCTCCTCTTCCTCTTCCTTCTCCTCTTCCTCTTCCTTCTCCTCTTCCTCTTCCTCTTCCTCTTCCTCTTCCTCTTCCTCTTCCTCTTCCTCTTCCTCTTCCTTCTCCTCTTCCTCTTCCTCTTCCTCTTCCTCTTCCTCTTCCTCTTCCTCTTCCTCTTCCTCTTCCTCTTCCTCCTCCTCCTCCTCCTCCTCCTCCTCCTTCTCCTTCTCCTCCTCCTTCTCCTCCTCCTCCTTCTCCCTGCCTCCTCTTCCTCCGCCTCCTCCCTGCCTCCACCTCCCTCATAAACTTCTCTTTGCCTGTACGCTTCGTGAAGCTTTGGGTTTGGCTTTCCCTTCATACACCTGCAGATCATGGTACGATTCTTGAAATCTAGTATTCATTAACACTTGATCAGGTTGACCTACCAACCAACTGGGACAAAAGGGACGTGAAGGTCTCACTTGTATAACGACATTTCTCTTCTTAAGCTTTTAGGTTCGGAAACCACTCGAGAGGTGACGTGAGGCGCCTGGCGAGAACGAGAACAAAGCATACGCAAGGTTTTCTTCTGGGTCGTGTGCTGTAATGTAATTAGTTCGTCTCCATTCGGCTATAATGTGTGTTTAATTTGAATGATGATGAAATTGGTAAAGTCTTATTGGTTTGATAAATGAAACGTATGATGGTTTTCTCTAATGATAATGTAAAAAATAGAAAATGAATGAATAGATAGATAGATAGATAGATATATAAATAAATAGATAAATAAAAAATAAAAATGAATAAATAAATAAATAAATAGATAGATATATAAATAAATAAATAGATAAATAAATAAATAAAATAAATTAGTTAATAAATAAAAATAAATAGATAGATAGATAAATAAATAAATAAATAAATAAATAAAATAAATAGATAAATAGATAAGTAAATCTTTAATAATCGAACATAAAACGCTCATCGAAAACATACGAGCATACCAGAAAGTATTTCTGTCCTCCACGACTCGTTCCCCTTGAGGCTGCACCTCCTGATGCAAATGAATATGTCAACGGGTCTTGACGACGGGCGGTTGGGAGATGGCTCTACCCGACGCCCGTCTCCCAGATGCACCACAAGCAGGTGCATGTATTTTGTCCCCACGAGTGGAATCAATAACAAAAATAACAGGAATGCAATCGGAGATTCTGTGGTGAAATCAATACCAAATGTTGGAGTAGAAAACGAGTTATGAAGCTCATCTCGAAAGGGCTCAGGTCGACACCTGACCTCGGACTTTATCTTCGAATGCCAGACGTCCCTTTAACAATGAAAACATTCTTGCATCTCACTACCTTCATTTGCATGCAGTCAATACCTGGTCTCCTTGTCTTACTGGTTTTACTAATCTCATAGAAAGGGCTCCGCCACCCCTTTTGCTCTCTCTTATGTCTGTCCCTCTTTTCTCTCTCTCTCTCTCTCTCTCTCTCTCTCTCTCTCTCTCTCTCTCTCTCTCTCTCTCTCTCTCTCTCTCTCTCTCTCTCTCTCTCTCTCTCTCCATCCCTCTTTTCTTATGTATGTATGTATGTATGTATGTATGTATGTATGTATGTATGTATTTATGTATGTATATACGTATCTATTTCCTTGCCTCGCCCTTTCCCCGTTTCCCTTCCTCTCTCCTTTTCCCTCTCTCCCCAGTGCTCCCCGTCTCCTCCTCCTTATCTCCCTGTCGTCCTCACTCTCCATTATCCTATCACTTCCTCAGCCCAGCTTCTCTCTCCCCTCCTCCTTCCCCTTCCTCTGTCTTCCCCACCCTCCTTTCTTCTCTCTTCCTTTACCTGGCTTTCCGCTGTCATCCTCTTCATATCTTCTTTGCTCAAGGCTTGAAGGGAATTTGTTTTTCTCCTCTCAAATCTCAACCGGGTCGTTTTTTCATTCTCTCTTCTCCAGAATAGCGATGCATTTTTTATACGCAAAATTTTTACCTTATGCAATTATATCTTTTTGTTTTGAGTTATACTTGCTAAAATCTCGCTACTGCATTGTCGCTGGTTTCCTTTAGAAGCGTTGGATTGTTGTTTGTACTTTATTGATGTGGGACGTTTCTATACCATCAGCTTGTGGTTTTGTATTAGATGAGGGAGTTAAGGCGCCTAATTAAACCCAGAATAAAGATACGTATCTTCACAATTGCTGAAGGTGTTAAACATTGTTCATGAAAGTGTCTACAACTGTACAGCACAGATAATTCTCTTTTTCATAGACTTGGTGAAAGCCTTTGTCTTGGTAATTCACATCATGCCTGATCTCTCCATCAACAACATCAATGCATCTTCTGTTTACTGCAGAACCTGGCGCTTGGGGATGAGTCGGGCGTCCTACGACTGGTTCACGTGGATGGTATCGACTCAGCCGCTCCGAGTCCCTTCCTTCGCTATTCCACGGCCTTGTCGCGACTTGCGCGGATTGGACTGACGCCTGAGGTTTAGCTCAGGAACTGAGGAGCTGGCTGGCGTCGCCAAAGCCGTGAGGAGCAGCAGCTTTGGGAGCAGAGAGCAGTTGACTGAAGTCTGCGCGAGGAACGTTATCCGGATTGGAAGGGTCAATATAGACACAATAATAGTCTTGTGATTGTTGTCTGACACAGAAACCCTTCCCACTTCTTATAATGTAGGTCAAGAATCTTCAGTGTGAGTGGTACGTAAGTTTATGTAGGTGACATTATGATATGAAAGAAAAGGATATCAGGAAAGGTTAAGACATTCTAATCAAACTATAATTGATTTTTTTTTTCAAAGTTCCTGTACAATGTGCTTTTAATTTTCAATCTTCTCTGTGCACATTTTTCATTTTATGCCCCTTGAACCTTACAAATATTTTCATATTTAAAGTGGACAGTGACATGTAATTTCTTTAAGATATGTTGAAGTTAGTAGTGGAAAAATTAATAGGTAAATGAATGAATAAATAAGTAAATAAATTAAATAAAAAATCTAAGAAAGTTGAATTCCCTAATAAAGATGTTTATAATGCACCTCGGTTCCAGTATATTTTTGTTTTGAGGATAATGTTTACTAGAAACGGTATGGAGATAAAAATTTTGTTTTCAACCGAATTATATTCATAAAAAAAAAAAAAAAAAAAAAACGATGACCAAAGTTGCCTAAAGTGGTCATGGTCGTGACATGAATGGACTACAGTTGATATCCAATTAGGCATCAAAGATGATCCTTCGATTTTATGTTTCATGTTGTTATTTATATATCGAAGGATGAAGTCATAATTCTGGACGGGTTATATTTTTTATACAGATAGTTTTGTCTATTGTGAGTCTCTTGCATCCAGAAAAGAGTTTTCTAAAACTTAGCATCCCATTCCCAGTCATTGGAAAGTGAGAAACCGTTGGTAGGGCAAAGCCCTTTCAATTGCAGCAAACAGATTTTCTTAGGCCGACGTTGAGTCACCTCCCCGCCTGTAACCATTACCTATAACTTCACATATTGCAACATCGCCCACGGAAAACTACATCGCAACACACATACGAACATACATACACACACGCCCCCCAAGCTCTTCCTTCACGTGACTGAACCGTGAAATACTCTGATTCCAAAGAACACCTTTTCCTATATACAAGATATTCTCCATACTTAGATTAATACGAATAATAATTACATCACAAGAAACAACTACACATATTTCTAATGAAAATACGATATTATATAGTAATGATTAACTTTAATGTCACTAGATTAAATTATGAATAATTGTGAGGCTGCCAACCCCCACCGAATAATGATTTGTTAGCAATTCAACTAATACGAAGTAGAAGCTAACGAGGGTGCCGGCAGTCAGAAGGTGGAAGCAGACCGAGGAATGCCTGCTGATGTAATCGAACACCAATAGACAAAGGAAAGAGTCTATGAGTTTGATTAATCCACCAAGGATCGACTTCATCGCCTGGTCAAGCCTGTCGGGAACCAGAGCAGCAAGTCCGCGCGGCCCAACTTTTGAAAACTTACCAGAATATTAGACCATGATTTTGTTATCCGAAATTTCATAAATTTCGAAAGATCTGAAGACTCGCACACTAGAATGCCAGACAGGTTCACCACCACATGATTCATGATAAGCATAAATGTTTCATTAAAACATAGTCTGATTTTGTTAAACATAATTACACATACATAAACAGCTTTCATTGCATAGATTAAAGAAATTGTTGGATTGTTTTTATTTATTTGGACTCCCATATTTCTTGTATGGAAAGCTTGTTCCATAACTATGTATTTCAGTTAAACATGTATTGTTACTTTCAGTTTCTTTGATCGTCAACCGGAAAAGATGTTCTGTTCCTCCAATATAATTAGCAAAGAAGAAATATTTGAATTACTGTCAGTACTGTGTGAGTGTGGAACTATTATTATGCTACCAGTTAGTCGTAAAAAGACAGGAGCAAATGCAATTTTTCTGTTTTCTTTGTCTCTGGAATAAATTCCACAATCACGCAATATCGCCAGTTCTTCAAACGTTTCTACTGTGTCTCTGGAAGTGGTGGTAAAGCGTGAAAAGTTGACAGTGAGATCTTGGGGCCAGTCCAGACACGGAGTGCCAGTCCATGGGACGCCACCTCTAAGTGGAGGGGTGCTCATTGGTTTTGGGAACTTTGGAGAGGGAAATTTTACGTACGCACGCACGCATGCACGCACGCACGCATGCACGCACGCACGCACACGCACACACACACACACACACACACACACACACACACACACACACACACACACACACACACACACACACACACACACACACACACACACACGGCTTGCTGATATACCAGTTAGCGCCTCAACCTCTCGCATGGTTGTCCGAGATCGAGCACGGATTATGACTAGAAAGCTTTATTAGCACTGTGAGTCGTTACTGTTTGCTTTGAGAATGGAAATGGGGTTCTTTGCGTAACTTTAAAGTGTCGTTCACAGATTGGTCTCTATACGAAATTAGATCTCCCATCGAGGGACGTAATAGCTGTCGATCACGGCTGCAGCACATGATTCAGACCATGATCAATCAATATCTCTCTCTCTCTACACTAATATTAATACTACTACAACTACTAAGACAACAACTAATTGTACTATTTGTATCACTACTGCTGCTAATATCACTACTACCAACACCACTATCACCGCTGCTATTGTCATTAGACACAGATTAGGCGTCGCTACTAGCAGTGAAGGTCGAGGTGACGGTGGTTCGAACCCTGCCACCTGCGGGTTCGACCAAGGGCATGGTTCATTAGATTCCACGCTACAAAGTCCTTTGTAAGGGGAATCGTCCTAGCCTTCAGATAGGGGGAAATTCGTGACGTTCAACCAAATCATCACGATGAAAACATTGACTACAACTAAGCCCACATGACGAGCAGAGCCACATGGAAGTTGGCGCCCGCAAGGGCTATGAAAAGGTTGTGGTCGACGACCGCAAAAACGCGCCCAAAGTCTCGAACGTTGGACGCAAAAGAAGGACGATTCTTAATCAAAGGGCCAGCGAGACTTGAGGCTCACGTTGAAATTACCTAAGGAGAAAGGGTTGGGGCAGTAAATCTATCTCTGTCTATATACCAAGAGATTTTTGTTCATCCATTCCACTCTCATCCCCCACCCTTTCCCCCCTTTCATCTTAGCTCCTCGTGGACGACGGGTCATCCCTGTATCCCGCCCACTGCCCCCCCTGGGTCAGAAGCAATGTAGTAGTAAACGAATACATGAATAAATAGATAAAGGATAAAGGTGAGGTAGAGCGAATAATGATAATCAGAAAGAGAAAGAAAATGGTCTCCAGCCTTTCGGAAAAAATTGTAAGACGGAAAGGTTAAAGAAACTGGATCTCGCCTCATTAGGAGAAAGAAGAAAGAGATGTGTCAAGCTCGCTGTGTTCACAACAAAGGAAGGAGTGGAGAGAATTGAGAGAAAAAAATATCTCCTTGTTTTGGGATTTGGGAGTGACAAGAGATCGTGGAAAAGATAAAACATGAAAAAGATAAAACGTTTGAAGGATATCAAGAGACAAATTTTCATGCAGATACATCAGCTTTTTGAACGACATACATAATAGAAATTAAAAATATATATAAGTTGGACTAAGACTGACAGGGAGAGACAGAGAGACGGGATCTTGCCAATGTAGCTTTTCCTGCAAATTTGAATCAAGTAAAGATCAATGTAGCCACATGTGTATAAGTAAATACGTACATATACTCAGACATCTCTCTAACACATACATGCAGCACACACACACACACACACACACACACACACACACACACACACACACACACACACACACACACACACACACACACACACACACACATACATACATACATACATACATACATACATACATACACATACACATACACATACGCACACGCACGCATACACACGCACACACACGCACACACACGCACACACACGCACACACACGCACACACACGCACACACACGCACACGCACACACACGCACACACACGCACACACACGCACACACACGCACACACACGCACACACACACACACACACGCACACGCACACACACGCACACACACGCACACACCCGCACACACACGCACACACCCGCACACAAATGCACACACACGCACACATAATATTCTAAGGAAAGAAATCGACCCTTAAAGACAAAAGATAGCAAAAAGTAGAAGACATTAGAAAAAGCAATTAAGTTGGCAAAGAGCAACCATTACAACAAGATATGGATAAAAAGAGAAATGAGTGTTGAAGAAATAGAGAGAAGACACAAAAAAAAAAAAAAAAAAAAAAAACGCAAAGAGAACGAAGACCAAAAACAAGTTCCATTGGAGGGTCATATACATGAGGCTAAGAAAATGATACGTCAGAGTAGGGGAAACAAAAACAGAAAACAGGATGGAGAAGAAAAAATGAAAATTGGTCTTTACTACCACTGACGGATTAATTTCAGGATTAAATTAACTAAATGATTACCTGTCAGATGAAAAACCAGACATAATGGGAATTGTGGAAACGAAATCAAAGGGTCCAATACGAACTAATAGTGTTGGACACGGGTTATACACTTATTGAATTAAAAACAGAAACGAGAAACGGAGGAATCATGTTCTTGGCCAAGAAAAACATAAACGTGACGAAAGTTACTGAGGGCTAAAACAGTGTGAAAATTATCATGATAAAAGTCGAAGACAGTGACATGAAAAATAGAAAGTTTGTGGTGATTGATGTGCCCCCCCAAAAAAAAACGGGCTCTTGGAAAGAGAGTGGGCATTAAAAATGTTAGATGATACAAGGCATTCATTAAATGAGATACTAAAGGACGGAGGTAACCTGGTACTTATGGGGGATTTTAACTGCAAAGAAATCTGTTGGGAGATGACAGTAAAGGGCGGAGAGGATCTATGGGGAAATGTATTACTGGACATGACCATGGAACATACAATGACACAATGGGTAAATGAAAATATCAGATACAGAAGTAATGAAGAAATGTCGAGACTGAATTTAATATTTGCAACAGAATCGGAAATTGTGGATAAAATTGAATGCAAGACACCATTTGGAAAGAATAAAGGAAAAGAATAAAGGAAAAAATATATATGGAGAGAAATAAAAAGTACAAAAAAAGGAAGATTGATGTACAGCAAAGCGGACTTTGGTAAACTTAGAAAATTCTTTCAAAATGCAAATTGGGGAAAAAAAAAATCTACATTGAAGAGAAAAAAGTGGAAGAGAAATTGGCGATTTTGATGGAAGTCTATAATGGAGTGAATAAATACGTACCAAGAAGGAAGCAAGAGAAGGTGTACATTAAATGTTGGTTCAACAGAAGATGCAGAGAGGCGAAAAATAGAAGAGACAAAGTTTGGAAAAATGGAGAAGACAAAAAAAAAAAAAAAAAAAAACGGAAAATGGCAAATATATATCAACTATAGAGATATGTAAAAATGTGCAGAGAGGAAAAAGAAACTACGAAAAAGACATCATAGAAAAATGTAAAGATCAACCCAAACTATTCTATAGATATGTGAATGGCAAACCTAAAAATAAACAGGAAATTGCGAATCTACGCCAAGGAAATATAGAATATACAGAAGACCTAGAAATGACCGAAGTCATGAACAATCACTTCGGGTCGGTTTTCACTAGAAAAAAAGTACAGCACTGAGACAAAGGAACTGAAGTGCGATCTCCCCCATGAGGGATATAATAATAACAAAAAACAAATAGTGGATCAATTAACGAACGTTGACATTAGAAAATCGAACGGCCCGGACGGAATTGCAAACTGGATGCTAAAAGAATACAGAGAAGAACTAATGGACAAAATATACAACATGTGTTGCTCACTCAAAAGAAGAAAAATACCAAAGGACTGGAAAACTGCCAACATTGTACCAATATATAAAGGGGGAAACAAGGAAGAACCAACATATTACAGACCGGTCTCCCTAACAAGCAATGTAGCCAAAATTTGTGAGAAAATTATCAATAATAGATGGGTAAAACACCTGGAGGAAAACAATATAATGAAATCGAGACAATTTGGATTCAGACAGGGAAGATCATGTGTTACAAATTTAACCTGTTTCCACTCAAGACTAATAGATATAATACAAAAAAGGGGTGGATGGGCTGATTGTGGTTTCCTAGAATTATAATCGAGGTGGATTTTGTGCCTCTGTCTGTCTGTCTGTCAAAAAGGAAGTGTCTCAGCCGAATAAGATAATTAATCAGGCGGTAGACAGAATAGAAATACAAGTGTTTACCTCTCTCTCTCTCTCTCTCTCTCTCTCCTTTTTCTTCTCCCTCCTTGTATGTTTGTATGTATGTATGCATGTATGTATGTATGTATGTATGTATGCATGTATGTATGTATGCATGCATCTGTCTATCTCTCCTCTCTATTATATTTCTCCCTCTCCCTCTACTTATGTATTTATCTCTCCTCTCTCTCTCTCTCTCTGTAACACACGCACACACACACGCACACACACACACACACACACACACACACACACACACACACACACACACACACACACACACACACTATATATATAAATATATATATATATATATATATAAATATATATATATATATACGAAAAAACAACAACAGAATTCAGACATGGAACTCGCGAGTAGAAAGAAGCTCTCATCCCACCCGTTCAGTCACCAGGAAAGTACCAATATCTCCTCTCAAAAGAACTATGAGACCAAAACTGTCTATTCCCCAATGTACCGCACAACACTTCGAATCCCAATGTGCATTATATATCTTTGACGAGGCGGCGACAATATCGCTGTACCCTACGCCCGCCATGACAAAGTAGCACACGGGCGACTCGGAGGACAATTGGTAGGAGAGTCGTTTGATCGGCCTCGTCTCTGGAGGCGCCGAGGATAGAGGCGTGGCCGTCTCACCTTGATGTGAGGCGCCAAAGGGGGAGAAAACGTTCCTTTTGACACGACAGACATGAGAGTCACTGTCCGCCGCCTTCTATCGGAGATGCTGTCTTGGGTGAAAGACTGCTCCTTGTGGCTTCTCAGTCCAGAGCAAATATATCTATATTTTCTCTTTGGTTTGTGTCTGATATATTCCATCATAAAATACTTGTCCTGCGATAAAAGTTGCCTCTTCTAAATTGAAATGTACCAATCTAACCGCTTTATATGAAATTAGCCATATAGATATGCTTCAGATATTGTGGTATAGACATATTTCAATCAATTACACATGAAAATTTAAAGGTTAAGTCTCGACCGATTAAATCCTTTTACTCTTGTTCTTGACAGGCGATTTCATTTGCCTTGTTTGTGCTTTTTGGGTACGAGTCATGGGCCACAAATCTCCTTGAAATAAAGAATTCATAAAAAATTACGTCGTCGACAGCAGAGAACTCCATTCTCCCGTAAATAGGGTGTATTTATGTATTGCCCAAGTGTACTTATATGTATAGTATATGTACACACACATGCGCATGCACATGTATATGTATATGCGTATTATATGTATGTGTATGTGTATGACTCCCATGGCTTCCACGAAACACTAAACAGTCTTTATTATGGCTAATGATAAACCATCTTAGTCACAGAAGCAAATGGGACAAATCTCATCACAATATATACAGTTGCAATAGCAACGGCCTTTAGATACTTTATTCCTGTTAATGACAGTCTATTCAGCTTAGGAAACGCCACATTAACAAAAAGATACATCCCTGAATGTCCCGGTTACCTTAATCCACACTGCTAGCGTCAAACTACTTTACTCAAATTTGTTTAAATTTGTTATATCAAAGGAATCGCACAACGCTGCTGAGTCTGTGCTTGTCATCCAATATCAATCTATACTGAATAATCAATGCATGATTAGTACTTATCTCGTATTCACGTTATATTATGTATTATCATCAAAGGACTTCAGAAACAAAGTCGTAAATATTTTCCACTTAATTGTTTCATTTAATAAATGACAATTATTTTCAAAAACTCTGATTCATATTAAGATTAGAATACTTTGTGGACTAAAGAAACTGTAGTGAACTTTTCTTCACATGAAAGTGAATATATACATAATTTTTATTATCTACGAAGGGAAATAGTAATCAGGTACCCACAAAAATGATCAATTAACAATCAAATGAAACTAAATGAAAACCGATATAGAAATATAAAACATCATAGAAAATGTATGTATATATAATCTAATAATACAGACATAATCTATGTTTTTAGATAAGATATACATTTAATTGGTTTTATTTTATCATTGTAATTGTTAACATCATTATATATATTATTATAAATTTCATCGCTCTGCACCGGCCATTCCTGTATGTATCAATAGCGACATTTTTGCCCACACAAATGCCTAAAAGTTTCCGTAAATCGGGAAACCCACAAGCCTTTCATGTGCGAAGGGGAGATGAATATTACACCAGCAATTAGAGACTTCAGCCAGCTCGCTCGGGGAAATTCCATGAGGATTGCTTGTGTACGTCATCGTATATCTGGCAATGTACATAAATTGCTATTGTCGAGGATCCCATGAACCTTTTCTTTTCACATACACAAATTGAAAGTCTTAAATGTTTTTGATAACAGATTGGTTTGAGATTTAATCAACTTTTAGGCTTTGCGTCAAAAATGCGTGTGTCGATTTTCATGGTGATTCGGTAATTTTTTTTTCTTTTTTATTATTATTGAGTAGATCGGTTCTCAGTATGCTAATAGATGGTAGTAAGATTTAATATGGGGATATTGGTAGTTTTTATTCCCAAGGGAAATCAGGTTCAACCATATGCACGGCAATTTACTACTCTTTATGTCATTTCGTTATACAACCAATAAGATAATCAGGTTTCAATTGTTATAGCATTAAAGTTGAGTGTTAGATAATTCTGTTCAAAGTTGCAGAATTTGTTTCGGGTGCGTATGAAGGATGTAATAGTTTTTGTTTAACAGTAACAAGATAAGCTTTGAATAAATGCCTTTTTTAATATTTCATTTATCGAAAGAATGTGATAAATAGGTGAATGAAATCGTCTGTCTTTAGCCAGAATAAAACTACTTCGATTCCTTTGCACCGTGACATCATATCGGACGCACTGAAGCGACGTGACGTCACCGCTCTCGGCCAATAAGTCGTCTCCATTGCCGTGACATCACCACTGTCACTTAGCTGGCAGCCAATCAGTCGTCTCCCTTTTGCCGTGACGTCATCGCTCTCGGCCAATAAGTCATCTCTGTGGCCATGACGTCATCACTCTCGCTTCGCTCGCAGCCAATCAGTCGTCAGCAATTTTGGAAGGCTTTGTTGTCGTGACGTCACCGCGTGAGACATACAGGTATGTGTGACACACATAGGTACAAGGGTATTAATACATAGATTGTGCATTTCTTAAAAAACAAAATATTTTTATAGTATTAGTAATTGGAATAGTATATTGGTAATTAGAACCAGTAAATTCATCGTTATCAATTACCAAGGCTGGTTAGCCTTAGACAGAATACTTCCACAAAAGAACCGTAACTGGTGGAATGGTATAAAATTCGGCTTGTGACATAATTTCTTTATACTGGAGAGGTCGATGGCCTGGAGGGTTAAGTTAATGATAACTAATGTATCATGTTTCACACGAAACTACTTCATGCGCCCTCTCACAGATTCCTCTGGGGAAAAACTAAAACATAAGAACGAAGGAGACTACAAGAGACCATAAGGCCTACACTAGACAGTTACATGTCCATTACCACCTATCATTCCCATCCATAAAGTTATCTAATCTTGTCTTAAAACAACCAACAGTTTCAGCGCTCACTACATGGTTACTAAGTCTATTCCATTCACTAACCACGTTATTGGTGAACCAGCTCTTGTCTACTTCCTTCTTAAATCCAAATTTGTCAAATTTGAATTCATTACTAGTCCTGTCCTGCTATCTTAATATGATGACTTTGTTTGCATCACCTTTGTTGAAGCCATTGACTCGTTTGAATATCTCTGTTAGATCACCCCGCACTCTACGTCTTTCAAGAGGATATTCGTTCTATCCTGTATATTGTATTAGTATTGGTGGGAATAACATTGGCTGCCTGCGAGTGGTAGTCGTTGCAAGACATCTCAAAGAATCGTCTTCCATCTTCATCACGAGTCAAAGCCCTTGGCTCCATCTAGAGGTGTAGCCCAAGGTGCTTACGTTTAACCTCTAAAACTGGATTAAGATTTCTGGATGCTCACCCAAAACTCAGCAGCCCACAAAGTGGGAAGTGAAAAACCCCTGGTAGGACAAGCCATGTCAGTTGCGGGAACCTGCAGGATTTTTTTAGGCCGACGTTTGGGTCACTTCACAGCCTGACCAGGGCTGTGAGCACAAAGCGGTTCCCTGGAAAAGAAAAAATCACGACCACTTGCATGCGAGTTCGACAAGGTATCCACTGCGCTGCTATTTCTTCCACTTTTTCATACAAGAAGAACAGATAGCAGGCGATTACCCTTTCTCCTACACCAAATGTGCAAATTTTGAGGTCAATTTTCATCGAGACTGCATTTCATTTAGGAGCGCCATCCGACAGGTATATATTGGTATCGACTGTTTGACTGAATAACTTTGCTTACGGCATTCCAACGCTAGGCCTTCTAGCACTACACTTCCACAAGTCGAGGACGCTACCAACTGTACTACGACGGGCATGTACAATGGAGACCACTTGGTCACCCGACATCAGCTTCCCGTGGTTCAGATATTGTAGTCTATTCTTATTGAGACCGTATTTCATTCAGGAGAGTTTTCCAAGAAGTATGTGCATGTGTACACACACACACACACACACACACACACACACACACACACACACACACACACACACACACACACACACACACACACACACACACACTATATATATTATATATATATATATATATGTACATATGCATGTATGTATGTATGTATGTATGTATGTATGTATGTATGTATGTGTGCGCGAATGTTGAGATGTGTGCGTATGCGTATGTGTACCTCTGTCGTTTTTCTAATGTTTTACTTCCATAATCCCATTAACATATTACAAATTAGATGATGATGATAATGTTCATAATGAAGGCCAGAGGCAGGCAGGATGTATTGTATACCTTGATGCTATTATAACAAATCTGCCCCTGGGGTCCCGCGATATTCTTAGAGAGAATCTAGCCAATGGGATTTGGTAAAGATAAGTACGGCACAGGCCTCCTCTCTTCATTTTGCTTTGTTTGTGCCTTCATCACCACCCCCCCGCCCCTTGGCTCCCGCCCGCGGTCCCGCAGTCACTCCTTCCTTCCTCCATCGCTCTTTCCTTCCCTCTCCCTCTCATTTTTCCTGTCTCTCACTTTCTCCCTCTCTCTCTCTTGGTCTCCCAACACTCTCTCTACCTCTCCCTCCCTCCCTCTCTCTCTCTCTCTCTCTCTCTCTCTCTCTCTCTCTCTCTCTCTCTCTCTCTCTCTCTCTCTCTCTCTCTCTCAATCTATATATATATATATACGTATCTCTCTCTGTCTATCTATTTATTTATCTATCTGTCTAGCTCTTTCTCTAATGAAAATATCATTGAAATTTAAGCAAACCACAGAATTCCTGGAATGGCCCTGAGTTATTGCTCAGACTCAGGGTGAGTGAGGTCATTGTCTCAGCATCCCTAGTTGCTCTCTCTCTCTCTCTCTCTCTCTCTCTCTCTCTCTCTCTCTCTCTCTCTCTCTCTCTCTCTCTCTCTCTCTCTCTCTCTCCCTCTCTCTCTGATTCTCTCACTCTCTGATTCGATGAGGGAGGTTTATTGACCGACGATTCTGCCCTAATCTTGTGAACTTGTCCAGGGGTATCATGGAATACAGAGATCAGAAGTTGTTTACATTGGCCACTGCTGAACCTGGGACAGGAACTGCACCACCTGGGCGTGTCGCGTCCCGCCTCCGCCACGTGCCATTTATTCTATTTTATTCAATTCTATTAAAATAGATACAGTCTACAAGATTTCATATACATATCTTTTCTGTACATTCTCACGTATAAAATCGTACCCACACATACTATCTCATCCGTATGCAAATATATGCATTCGTATCTAATGAGGATATAACAATTTACAATATTCTTTCTTGGAATTCCTTTCCGGGTGCTGAAATTTGGTTGCAAAGAGTTCCTAGATTGAAGATGAAATAATAAAAGACGAATGAAATTACGATCATGCCGACCATAACTGTAGCCTGCTAGACACGCCACCAGACGAATGATAATTGATTTTTTTTTCTATTTACACATGCGAGTAGTTTGGTAATAATAGATGGCTCAGGAAATGTCAGCCCTTTTTTCTATACGGTGTCAGGACATTCCGTATGGCCAGATGGTTAACTTGTCAGTCATTCAATCAGGGGCTCCATTCTACCTCATAAGAAACTCATGATTGTTCTAGTGAGTGAGAAGACTCGAAGTATAATAGGCGCTTGATTAGACACTATGCCATTTTGTCTTAAATCTGTCCGCAAAAAAAAAAGAAAAAAGAAATAGATAAATGAATAGATAGATAAATAGATAGATAAACCAATCAATCAATCAATCAATAATATATGAATGAATAGATAAATAAATAAATAAACAAATAAATAAATACAAAATATTATTTCAGATGGTGATGTCTCACATGATTATTTCTTGCAGACACCTGACGTTTGCCTACAAATCATTCATAGTAATTATGTTGGAGTGGCAGGTATTAGTTTTAAAATTTCACGAATACCTTGAACACTCAACATTTTTAAAAAATCATACATATGCTGTTGCTACCACAGGCGGTTTCATTAAGCATAGTGAAACCTCGCGTGCGCAGAGATTAACCTTTTCGTTGTCATCTACTCATAAATTTCGCGAATAATATTAAAAATTAAATTATATTACTAAGCGTATGGGACGCTTATCAGAAGATCTCGGTTTCAACAGGATGTTATCAGTCATCTTGAATATAATATAATTTCCAAATACTAATGATAATAATTATTGTCTCGTGTTTCCTTGACTGGGATTCTGTAACGCCACAGTAGCCATCAACTGTCCTTGAGCGCTTCCGTAGATCTCTTCCCCCGTCACGCTATCACGAATCTCGTCAAATGTTATAAGTCCGAAAAGGTGAGAGACGACTTCGCTTGCAGTATTCTAGACTCCCCAAAGGACAAATCAACAATGTGTCTAATATTCGCATAGATTTAACTTTGCTAGTTTGTCATTCAACCTCTCAATACATGACGCAAAGGCGATTTGACATTTGGAGATTCGAAAAATAAAAGATTGTAACCGATGTCGTTTCAACTCAAACGAAGTAACTAGAGTCGCATAGGTGTGACAGGTGCTAAGCTTGTCTTGTAGCGTTGCTATAGGTCTGTTTCAATAACACCGTCTGTTAACAAGTGACGGGGGACAGCTGCTTGTTAGCACTACTTGTATAAGAAACTGGAGGAAATGTATTTGTTAAGTAGTCATCATATTGCCGGGTAGTGTATATTCTAACGTGGGGAAGGCCGGACAATTTCTATTCAGCTGAGGGGCTGCATCCGCTTCTGAATCAGGGTTTGGATCGATCTCGACCGTGTTCAGGTCGGGGTTTCGCCAAAATATCTGAAAATATATAATTTGTTTATCACAATATGAGGCTTCCAGAAACAGAGGGTCATCCCCGCCGCTTTCCTAGTG
>NC_134779.1:19021189-19023689 GCF_046742065.1 Oratosquilla oratoria | reverse complement strand
AATGGATGAAAAAAAAAAAAAGACTCTTGGTATATAGGCAGAGCTTGATTTACTGCCCCAACCCTTTCTCCTTAGGTAATTTCAACGTGAGCCTCAAGTCTCGCTGGCCCTTTGATTAAGAATCGTCTTTCTTTTGTGTCCAACGTTCGAGACTTTGGGCGCGTTTTTGCGGCCGTCGAACACAACCTTTTCATGATCCTTGCGGATGTTCCACCGGGCGAGTGTCTCTTCTCTTTACAAGTGAGCCAACTCCCCTGTGGCTCTGCTCTAGCCATAATGATAATCGGGGCTCGATCTCGGACAACCCTGTGAGAGGTTGAGACGCTAACTAGTATATCAGCAAGCCGTGTGTGTGTGTGTGTGTGTGTGTGTGTGTGTGTGTGTGTGTGTGTGTGTGTGTGTGTGTGTGTGTGTGTGTGTGTGTGTGTGTGTGTGTGTGTGTGCGTGTGTATGTGTATGTGAATGCGTGTATGTGTGCACGTACGTAAGTACGTAAAATTTCCTTCTCAAAAGTTTCCAAAGCCTATGAGCACCCCTCCACTTAGAGGTGGCGTCCCAGGTACTGGCACTCCGTGTCTGGACTGGCCCCAAGATCTCAGTCAACTTCTCATACTTTACCACCACTTCAAGACAAAGAAGAAACGTTTGAAGAACTAACGATATTGTGAGAGTGTGGAACTTATTTTATTCCAGAGACGAAGAAATCAGGAAATCTGCATTTGCTCCTGTATTTTTCCGACTAATTGGTAGCATAATATTTGTTCCACACTCACACGATACTAACAGTTATTCAAATATTTCTTCGTTGATAATTATATTGGAGGAGCAGAAATTTTTTGTCGGTTGACGAGGGGTCCAGCTATTTGATCAAAGAAATTGAAAGTAACAATACATGTTTGTTTATTGTTTAACTATACCTATGCATTTATTTATGTATTTTATTTGTTATTTACATTATTATAGTTTTTATTTATTATTTTATTATTATTATGACTTTTTTTTCGTATCCGACCTAGATATGGACCAAAAGGTCTCCTGTCGGCATGCTCCGCCTTTGTAATCCTTTGTTTAACTGAAATACATTGTCATGGACCTAACTTTCCATGCAAGTAATATGGGAGTCCAAATGGATAAAAGTAATCCAATGCTTTCACTAATCTATGCAATGGAAGCTGTTTATGTATGATTAATTATGTGTAACAGAATCAGATTGTGTTTTAATGGAACAATTATGCTTGTCATGAATCACGTGGTGGTGAACTTGTCTGGCATCCCAGTGTGTGGATCCTCAGATGTTTTGAAATTTATTAAATTTTGAATAACAGGATCATGGCCTAATACTATGGTTACGTTTTCAAAATTTGGGTTTGCTGCGTTGGTTTCCGACAGCCATGGTCAGGCGGGGACGTGACTCAACGTCGACCAAAAAAAAAAAAAAAAAAAAAAGGCTTTTCAATGAACAGGGCTTTGCCCTACCAACGGTCTCTCACTTTCCAGTGACTGGGAGTGGGATGCTGAATTTTAGAAAACTATCTTCTGGATGCTAGAGACTCACAATAGAGAGACCTATCTGTATACTAAAAATATAAAAATACCCCGTCCAGAATTGTGACATCATTCATCCTTCGACACATAAACAACAACACGAAGCATACAATCAAAGGATCATCTTTGACGCCAAATTGAATGTCAACAATGGTCCATTCATGTCACTCTGAGAGGCCACGATCACTTTAGGCAGCTTTGGTAATCAGTTTTTTGATTAATGGATATAATTAATTTGCAAACAGAAACGTGATCTTCATGGCGTTTCTAGTAAATGTAATTCTCAAGCAAAGATATACTGGAACTGAGGTGCATTATAAACATATATATCAGGAAATTAATCTTGTTTATTCATTCATTTATCTGTTAATTTTTCCACTACCAACTTCAACATATCTTAAAGAAATTACATGTCACTGTCCACTTTAAATTTGAGAATATTTGTATTCTCAATGGGCATAAAATGAATAATGATTGTGCACACACAAAATTGAAAATTGAAAGCACTTTGTCCATTAACTTTGAAAAAATTAATTTAGAGTTTAATTAGAATGTCTTAACCTTTCCTGATATCCTTTTCTTTCATATCATAATATCACCTACATAAACTTACGCACCACTCACGCTGAAGATTGTTAACCTACATTATAAGATGTGGGAAGGGTTTCTGTGTCAGACAACAATCCCAAGACTATAAGAACATAAGAACATAAGAATGAAGGAGACTGCAAGAGACCATAAGGTCTACACTAGGCAGCTCTGTATCCATCACCACCTGTCATCCCCATCTACAAAGTTGTCTAATTGTTTATTGTGTCTATATTGACCCTTCCAATCCGGATAACGTTCCTCGCGCAGACTTCAGTCAACTACTCTCTGCTCCCAAAGCTGCTGCTCCTCACGGCTTTGGCGACGCCAGCCAGCTCCTCGGTTCCTGAGCTAAACCTCAGGCGTC
>NC_134779.1:18991189-18996189 GCF_046742065.1 Oratosquilla oratoria | reverse complement strand
ACACACACACACACACACACACACACACACACACACACACACACACACACACACACACACACACACACACACATTTTATATATATATATATATATATATATATATATACATATATATATGTATGTATGTATGTATGTATGTATGTATGTATATACTTATTGGATAACTCTCCTGAATGGAATACGTTCTCAATAAAAATAGAATAGATACTTGAACCATGGGAAGCTGATGTCGGGTGAGCAAGTGGTCTCCTTTGTACATCCCCGATGTAGTACAGACGGTATCGTCCTTGGCTTGTGGAAGTGTAGTGCTAGAAGGCCTAGCGTTGGAATGCCGTAAGTAAAGTTATTCAGTCAAACAGTCGATGCCAGTATATACTTGTCGGATGGTGATCCTGAATGAAAGGCGGTCTCGATAAAAATTGACCACAAAATTTATACCACATTGGGTGTAGGAGAAGGGGTAATTGCCTGCTATTTGCTCGTCTTGTATGAAAAGGTGGAAGAAATCAAAGCAACGCAGTGGATATCGTATCAAACTCACGAGCAGGTGGTCGTGAGTTTTAATTTTTTTCAGGGACTCTGTTCGTTCTTCTTGTGTTAGTTCTTGACAGCCCTGGCCAGGAGGTGAGGCGAACCAAACGTCGGCCTATAAAAAAAAAAAAAAAAAAAAAAATGCATGTTGCCGCAACTAACATGGCTTACCCACTTCCCACTTCATCCAAGTGGGATGGTGAGATTTTGGATGAGAATCTAGAAATCTTCATCCAGGTCTAGAGATTAAACGTAAGCACCTTGGGCTACACCTCTAGAAGGAGCCAAGGGCTTTGACTCGTGATGAAGATGGAAGATGATTCTTTGAGATGTCTTGCAACGACTACCACTCGCCGGTAACCAATGTTGCCTCCACCAATAGAGTGGTTAGCGAATGAAATAGACCTAGTAACGATGAAGTGAGCGCTGAAAATATTGGCTGTTTTAAAAGAACGTTTTTTATGGATGGGGATGATTGGTGGTCATGGGCATGGAACTGTCTAGTGTAGGCCTTATGGCCTCTTGCAGTCTCCTTCATTCTTATGTTCTCCCCAGATTTATCTGTGGGAGGGCGCATGGACTTCCTTTGTGTGAAACTTGATACATTAGTTATCATTATCTCTTCAGTATAAAGAAGTTATGTCGTGAGCCGAATGTTATACCATTCCACCAGTTACGTTTCTTTTGTAGAAGTATTCTGTATAATGCTAACCAGCCTTGGCAACTAGTAACGATGAATTTACTAATTCTAATTACCAATATTTAATTCTAATTACTGATACTCTAAAAATATCTGATCTTAAAAAATACACAATAACTATTACATAACTATTACATCCTTCATAAGCACCTGAAACAAATCCTGGAATTTTTTAACTGAATTATCTAACAGTCAATTTCAATCCTATAACAGTTGAAACCTGATTATTGTATTGGTTATATAACGAAATTGTATAAAGAATAGTAAATTGCCGTGCATATGGTTGAACCTGATTTCCTTTGGGAATAAAAACTACCAATATCCCCATATATAATAATGATAAAAAAAGGAATTACCAAATCACCATGAAAATCGACACACGCATTTTGGACACAAAGCCTAAAAGCTGATTAAATCTCAGACCAATCTGTTATCAAAAACATTTAAGATTTTCAATTTGTGTATGTGAAAAAAGAAAGAAAAAAAATCATGGTATCCTCGACCATAGCCAGATTACGGTAACACACACAAACAATCCTCATGGTATTTCCCCGGGCGAGTTGGCTAGAGTCTCTAATTGCTGGTGTAATATTCATCTCCCCTTCTCACATGAAAGGATCATGGGCTCCTGATTTACGAAAACAGGTAGGCATTTGTGTGGGCAAAAATATGGTTATCGATACATACAGGAATGGCCAGTGTAGAGCGATGAAAGTTATGATATATATATTTATATATATGAAATTATAATTATAATGAGATAAAACGAAATAAAATGTATATCTTATCTAACTATAAATTACGTCGGTATTATTAGAATATATACATATATTTTTATGATGTTTTATATTTCCATTTTTATCAACATTCATATATTTTCATTTTAGTGTTTATTGGTGATTTTTGTAGGTACCTGAGTTACTGGTTCCCTTCGTAGATAATATATATATATAATATATATATATATATATATATATATATATATATATATAATATATATATATATATATATATATATATATCCATCTCGTGTGAAGAAAAGTTTACTACAATTTCTAATTTCTTTAGTCCACAAAGTATTCTAAAATTAATACGAGTCAGAGTTTTTTTTTTTAATAATTGTCATTTATCAAATCAAACAATTAAGTGAAAAATATTTAGGACTTTGTTTCTGAAGTCCTTTGATGATAATACATAATATAATGTGAATACGAGATAGGTAGTAATCATGCATTGCATGCATTGATTATTCAATATAGATTAGTTATTGGATGTCCAGGACAGCCTCAGCAGCTTTGTGCAACTCCTTTGATATAACAAATTTCACTAGATTCAATAAAGTAGCTTGACGCTAGCAGTACTTAAACGTGCAGTGTGGATTAAGGTAATGTGGACATTCAGTGATGTACACTTTTGCTAATGTGGCGTTTTCTAAGCTGAATAGAACTATCTGTCATTAACAAGAATAAAGTACCTAAAGGCCGTTGCTATTGCAATTGTGTCTATTGTGATGTGATTTGTCCCATTTGCTTAAGTGACTAAGTAAGATGGTTTACCCTTAGCCAGAATAAAGCTTGGCTAGTGTGTCGTGAAAGCGATGAGGGTCATACACGTGTACATATGCATATACATATACATGCGCATGTGCATGCACATATACTGTACATAGAAGTACTCTTGGGCAACACATAAATACACCCTATTTACGGGAGAATGGGGTTCTCTACCTAAAGACGGCCTAATTTCTTTTAATTCTTTATTTCAAGGAGACTTGTGGCCCATGAAATCGTCTGTCAAGAGGAAGATTAAAACGATTTAATCGGTGGAGGTTTTATCTTTCAATCTTTTATATGTAATTGATTGAAATATGTCTATACCAAATAATATTTGAAATATATTTATATAGCTAATTTCTTATGAAGCGGTTAGATTGGTACATGTCAATTTGGAAGAGACAACTTTTATTGCAGGACAAGTATTTTATGATGAAATATATCAGACACAAAGCAAAGAGAAAATATAGATAAATTTGCTCTGAACTGAGAAGCCACAAGGAGCAGTCTCTCACCCAAGACAGCATATCCGATAGAAGGCGGCCGACTGACAAGTCTCAACCGTTGTTTTGGCTGCCGTCAGGAGATTTTATTCATCTAGGAAGAGTCTCCAGCAATGAGGGAGATTGTGCTGCATTCTAGAGACTTTTATTTCTTTGAAAATGCCTTATTCAGCTGAGGGAAACTTTTTACAAGAGACCCTATCTCACCATTACCATTAACGATACCATTACCATTTTTAACAATATTTTCTTAATTTCTGGCCATCATTTTTCTCCTTTTCTCAGTTCTTTAAATGCGGTATTGAGGAACTTATTTTAGAATTCTTGGTTTCCAACCACGTTCCTTCAGTTCGATGATGTCCAGCAGAAGATATCTCATCCTATTGCTTGTCAACTTTTTCTCCATTATTTCCTTGATGGAGGAGTATATACTGTTGACGACCTGGGTTCCCACGGGTGATGCCTTGACCGACTGGTCCAGTTTCTGTCCAGCGGTCTTCAGAAGGGCGCAAACGGCTTCCAGAGAAACTTCGTCTCCTATTTTGAGAAGCGATTTGATGCAAAGTGCGACCCTTCTGGATTCAAAAATGCCCTCCAGGCAAAGACTAGCTATGTATGAGCACAGTGCTACATACTGCTTTCTGTTTTTTATGGACTTTAATTCCTGTTCCGCGTTTTGATTCCCTCCTGCAGAGCTCAGATTTACGGAGACTTCGAAGAGGCGCCTGCATTGTACTCCGAGGCGGGTTCTGTAAGCGTCAGCACTTTCTTTTGACAAGCTTTTCGATAATAAAGTGCAGAGTTGCGCGTAAGTTCTCCCGTAGAACTGTTGACGCATCGCAAACTCTGTCACTATTTCTGCGGCAGTTTCAACGATTGCCGGGTTGTCTTCAAGAAACGCTCGGATTTGCTCAGAAACTTTCTCAAAATTTTTAGGAGACAATTTGTTCAACAAGGACTTAAAGGGGCCCAGCCCTGTGGCTTCCGTGTCAATGTGCTTTGGACGCTGTTTTGTGCTGGGGGAGCCAGACTCGTTGGTGCCGATGTTGCTGTTTTGTCTCTCTTTCCAGTTGTTTGGAGTCGGAATGACGCGCACCGTACCCGTGGGAACATGGCACGAGCGAGGTGCCTCAGGGACCCGTGAGGAACCTGCATTGGCAGTCTCGACTTTTCTGTCGCTCTCGTCCCGTTGTTTAGGTCTTCCATTACCAGGTGCATCTTCCTTTTCAGGGTCCCTCTTCTGAGCTTCATCTGGAGAAGACCGTGACCCCAATCCAGCAGATTCCTGTTGAAATAAGAACTCTCCCAAGTCCCTAGAAAGAGGTTCTGCCAAAGTTTCAACACTAAAGAGTTTAAATGTATGTTTTTGAATACATACATCTCCTTGGCTATTTCTATATACCATTGTCCTCTTGAGGTATCTCCCGTCCTCGGAGACCTCTTCCTTCAGGACGCGGAACGCGTCCACGCCCTCTGACGCACCAGAAGGGAAAGAGTTTGCTGTTGACATAAAGCTCCCCAAATTAATCTGAATATGGATCAAGCATCTGACCGTAACGCCTGACAAAAGCAAACAATGGGGATTGACGTTTGAAATCTTGGCGCCAAATGATTTCGAATTTTTGCTCTACCTGGCGCCAGATGATTTATTCAATTCCAAGGTGATCTCTGTTATCGGAATTATACGTATTTAGTAATAGTTATACCTAAG
>NC_134779.1:18986189-18988689 GCF_046742065.1 Oratosquilla oratoria | reverse complement strand
CAGAACTGTTCCTTGTGGAACACCATTTATCACTCCATCTCAATTAGTGTTTGTCTCTTATCACCACTCATTTTTCTTTCATGCAAGAAGTCTTCCATGCACTTCAGTAGTTTGTCCTGTATTTCTCCTGCATTTTCTAATTTCTTAAGCAACTTCTTATGTGGCACCTTATCAAAAGCTTTTTTCAGGTCTAGAAATGCACAATCAGCCCATTCATCTTTCTTGAATTACATCTATTAGCCTTGAATAGAAACACGTTAAGTTTGTGACGCATGATTGTCCTTGTCAAAATCCAAATTGTCTTGGATTTAGTACTGTATGTTGTTTTTTCCAAATGCTTTTCCCATCTAGTTTTGATAATTCTGTCACAGATTTTAGCTATCGTACTTGTAAGAGAGACCGGTCTATAACTAGTAGGGTCTTCCTTGTTTCCCCCTTTACATATAGGTACTATATTTGCTCTTTTCCAATCTTTTGGAACTTTTCCTTCTTTCAATGAACTATTTTTAGGATGTGTATTTTGTCTGCTAGTTCATTCCTGCATTCTTTCAAAATCCAGTTTGCCATTTCATCCAGTCCATGCAATTTTCTGACATCGAGATTACTCAAGTGTTTCATTATTTAATTTCTTGATACTTCTATCTCTTTCATCAGGGGAACTCTCTCCTCCCATTGGATATCTGTAGGTTGTATGTTCTCCCTTGTAAACACCGATTTACAATGCTTATTCATAATTTCTGCCATTTCTATTTCCTCTGTGTATTCGACTCCTCCTTGTCGCAGTTTCTCTAATTCTTATTTGCTTTTCAGTTTGTTGTTTGCAAATCTGTAAAATAATTTTGGTTGATCTTTACATTTTTCTATGACATCTTTTTCGTATTTTATCTTTTCTTCTCTGCGCACTTGTACATATTCATTTCTATAACTAGTATATATTTTTCCATTTTCAGGTTTTTTGTCTTCCATTTTATCCAAGCTTTATCCCTTTTGTCTTTTAACTCCCTACATCTTTTGTTGTACCATCACTTTACATATCCTTTTTCATGCTTTTGTCTTGGCACATACTTTTCCACTCCTTCTTTATTAATTTTTGTCAAAATACTCAATTTCTCTCCTACTGCTGTTTCCTCCTTGTGTGTTCTTTCCTAGTCAGCTTTTTGAAAGAATTCTTTCATTTTGTCAAAACTTGTTTTATCACACATCAATCTTCCCTTTCTATATTGTTCGTTTTTTCATGTATTTTTCCTCCTTTAGTTCCAGTTCAACCTATATGTGGTCACTTTTACTTATTGGTGTTTTATATTCGAAATTGTCCACTGTTTCGGGTTCTGATGTGATTATTACTCGTAGGTCCAGTCTCGATGGTTCTTCCTCATTTCTATACCTAGTATTCACTTATATCCATTGCGTCATTGTATGTTCAATAATCATACCAAACAATACATTTCCCCATAGGTCATCTCCACCCTTCACTGTCATCTCTTCCCAGCAGATTTCTTTACAATTAAAGTCACCCATTGTAATTATTTGTCTTCCATGTTCCATTATCTTACTTAGTGATATCCTGGTGTCTTCTTACATATTTTTGTTTTATCTCTCTTCCCACGAAGCCATTTTAGGAGGCACATAATTTACTACAAACTTCCTGCTCTTCTTATCCTTGTCCTCCACTTCCATCGTTATCATCTCTACACTATTCTTTCCATATGTGATATTCCTCACATTTATATCCTTCTTAGTCAGGAACATAACTCCACCCCCTTGTTTTACCTCTGTTTCTAATCCAACAATTATATGCACCATGTCTTACACTGTTGGGTGGTAGTGGACCTTTCAACTTTGTCTCTACAATTCCCGTTATGTCTGGTTCTTTTTCCTTCAGGTAATCATTCAGTTCGTTCAAGCCCGTTATTAATCCATCTATATTTGTGTAAGACACATTTAATTTTCTGCTACTTTCATTGTGTTTTCTGTTTCCCTTTCGTTTTTCTCTGCTATGAACCATTTCCTCACTTTCATATTCACTATCCAATAGAATTTCTCTTTTTCTATCTCAGTTCTTTTCTCGTTTTTTCCTTAGCTTCTAGTCTTTTTTGCCTTCTCATCCTCTCTTTCGTCTTTATTCATTTCTCTTTTTATCCATACCTGTTTAAATTGCTCATTGTCTGCTAGTTATCGTTTATTACTACTTATCTGTCAATTTACTATAATTTACTATTTATCTGTCAACTTATAATTTACTATTTCCCTGTTTATTATTCAACTTTACCTATTTATTTACTTGAATAGTGTTTGCACACACTCTTTCTTTGTCTAATTTATTCCAGGTATTTATCACTCCGTGTGGGAAGCAATTTTTTATATATCTCTTCTGTAATTATCTTTTTTGAGTATCTTTGCGTGTCCTCTTTTTTTCTATTGTTCCATTTCAATAAATCATTCTTATCTAGGATCTCTATTCCTTTCATAATTCTATAGATAGTTAGTAGGTCTCCTCTTT
>NC_134779.1:18966189-18968689 GCF_046742065.1 Oratosquilla oratoria | reverse complement strand
ACGCTGAGACATTTCTTCTTTGACAGTCAGACATCTAGAAGCACAAAATTCACCTCGATTACAAGTTGCCTGCCACTGACAAGTCTCAATCGTTGTTTTGGCTGTCGCCAGGCGATTTTATTCATCTGGGAAGAGTCTCCAGCAATGAAGGTGATTGTGCTGCATTCAAGAGATTTTTATTTCTTTGAAGATGCCTTATTCAGCTGAGGGAATCTATTCACAAGAGACCCTTTCTCACCATTACCATTAACGATACCATTACCATTTTTTACACTATTTTCTTGATTTTAGGCCATTATTTTTCTCCTTTTTTCAGTTCTTTAAATGCGGTATTGAGGAACTTATTTTGCGATTCTTGGTTTCCAACCACGCTCCCTCAGTTCGACGATGTCCAACAGAAGATATCTCATTCTATTATTTGTCAACTTTTTCTCCATTATTTCCTTGATGGAGGAGTATATACTGTTGACGACCTGGGTTCCCACGGGTGATGCCTTGACCGACTGGTCCAGTTTGTGTCCAGCGGTCTTCAGAAGGGCGCAAACGGCTTCCAGAGAAACTTCGTCTCCTATTTTGAGAAGCGATTTGATGCAAAGTGCGACCCTTCTGGATTCAAAAATGCCCTCCAGGCAAAGACTAGCTATGTATGAGCACAGTGCTACATACTGCTTTCTGTTTTTTATGGAATTTAATTCCTGTTCCGCGTTTGGATTCCCTCCTGCGGAGCTCAGATTTTCGGAGACTTCGAAGAGGCGCCTACATTGTACTCCGAGGCGGGTTCTGTAAGCGTCCGCACTTTCTCTTGACAAACTTTTCAATAATAAAGTGCAGAGTTGTGCGTAAGTTCTCGCGTAGAACTGTTGACGCATCGCAAACTCTGTCACTATTTCTGCGGCAGTTTCAACGGTTGCCGGGTTGTCTTCGAGAAACGCTCGGATTTGCTCAGAAACTTTCTCAAAATTTTTAGGAGACAATTTGTTCAACAAGGACTTAAAGGGGCCCAGCCCTGTAGCTTCAGTGTCAATGTGCTTTGGACGCTGTTTTGTGCTGGGGGAGCCAGACTCGTTGGTGCCGATGTTGCTGTTTTGTCTCTCTTTCCAGTTCTTTGGAGTCGGAATGACGCGCACCGTACCCGTGGGAACATGGCACGAGCGAGGTGCCTCAGGGACCCGTGAGGAACCTGCATTGGCAGTCTCGACTTTTCTGTCGCTCTCGTCCCGTTGTTTAGGTCTTCCATTACCAGGTGCATCTTCCTTTTCAGGGTCCCTCTTCTGAGCTTCATCTGGAGAAGACCGTGACCCCAATCCAGCAGATTCCTGTTGAAATAAGAACTCTCCCAAGTCCCTAGAAAGAGGTTCTGCCAAAGTTTCAACACTAAAGAGTTTAAATGTATGTTTTTGAATACATACATCTCCTTGGCTATTTCTATATACCATTGTCCTCTTGAGGTATCTCCCGTCCTCGGAGACCTCTTCCTTGAGGACGCGGAACGCGTCCACGCCCTCTGACGCACCAGAAGGGAAAGAGTTTGCTGTTGACATAAAGCTCCCCAAATTAATCTGAATATGGATCAAGCATCTGACCGTAACGCCTGACAAAAGCAAACAATGGGGATTGACGTTTGAAATCTTGGCGCCAAATGATTTGGAATTTTTGCTCTGCCTGGCGCCAGATGATTTTATTCAATTCCAAGGTGATCTCTGTTATCGGAATTATACGTATTTAGTAATAGTTATACCTAAGCGTAATAAAATGCCTGGTTTGTAAGAAACTAGGTATACTTAGGTCGGATTGTTGAATATGGTGATAAGATTATGTATTGTTTACAGTATCTAGGAGAAATTTTCTCTTGATTTGCAAAATAATATGCACGCAGAGTATTACAACATTCACTCCAGCGAACGAACACACACACACACACACTTCACCAATTTTATAATCTCTCGATATTCTGTTTTTATTTTTTCCAAACTCCATTATACTACATTTCTTGATATTGAATTTCACTTCCCATTTTGAGTCCATTTCCAGATCTTGTCCAAGTCTTGTTGTAATGATTTGCAATCCTCCTCCGTTCTCACTTTCTTTAGTATTTTTGCGTCGTTTGCAAAGAAATTCATATAACACTACTCATTCATCCATGTCATTTGGACACCAATTATAATTTCTTCCCAATTTGAGAATTTATCTCTAATTACTACTCTCATTTTCCTTCCAGTCAGGAAGTCTTTCATTCATTCAAATAATTTTCCTCTGGTGTGTGTGTGTGTGTGTGTGTGTGTGTGTGTGTGTGTGTGTGTGTGTGTGTGCATGTATGTGTGTGTGCGTGTGTTGTTTGTGTGTGTGCGTGTGTTGTTTGTGTGTTTGTGTTGTGTTTGTATATGCGTGTTTGTGTGTGTTGTGTTTGCGTGTGTTTGTGTGTTATAGAGAGATTAAAGAGAGAGAAAAGAGAGAGAAGAGCGAGGAGAGAGGAGAGATACATACATACATACATACACAC
>NC_134779.1:18956189-18958689 GCF_046742065.1 Oratosquilla oratoria | reverse complement strand
ATATACATATATATATATAGTATATACAGTATATATATATATATTATATATACAGTATATATATATTATATATACAGTATATATATATTATATATACAGTATATATATATTATATATACACGTATAATATATTATATTGTATATTATATATACAGTATATATTATATATTATATATATATATATATATATATATATATATATATATATATATACATATACACACCAGAGGGGAACTATGTCGTGACACATAGGTTAGATGAAAAAAATCCCCACTGTCGGAGAAAGTAAACGGACGAAGTATAGAATTAACTGTATATTTTGACTACTCTCTGTGGTCCTCTTCAGCAGATAGTTATATTGTGTAGAAGTAAGAGTTATATAGTCGATACAAAGGGAACATGAGAAGGTGGCTCAAGTAACACTGCCTTGGTAGTGATTTCTACCTTCCAGGCTATCTATACTGGGTAACAGTTTTTTAATCGTTAATGATGTTAAACAATATGATGACCATTGTCCTTTTGATGTATTATAATTAGGGTAATCGAAAGGACATTGGTCATCAGACCTTCTTCCCCCCCAACCCCTCCCACAAAAACCGATCCCACGCAAGCGGGTGGTCTTATCTAGCAAGTCGCAAGTCACATCTCTCTCTCTCTCTCTCTCTCTCTCTCTCTCTCTCTCTCTCTCTCTCTCTCTCTCTCTCTCTCTCTCTCTCTCTCTCTCTTTCTTTCTTTAGGTCTGTCTGTCTGTCTGTTTGTCAGTCTTTATCTTTTCTTTTAGTATGTGCCTGTCTGTCTAACTCTGTGTTTGTCTGTGACTGTCTGTCTGTCTGTCTGTCTGTCTGCCTTCCTATCTGTCTCTGTCTTTGTCTCTGTTTCTCTGTCTCTATCTCTGTCTCTGTTTTTCTGTCTTTTTCAGTGTATGGCTCTCTCAATCTGTCTCTCTTAGCCTGTCTCAGTCGTTCTTTCTCTACTTTTTCTGCCTCCTTGTCTGTCTCTCTCTGTCTCTGTCTGATTTTCTCTGGCTCTGTCTGATTCTCTGTCTGTCTGTCTCTGTACAGTATATGTGCATGCACATATACTGTACATAGAAGTACACTTGGGCAATATATAAATACACCCTATTTACGGGAGAATGGGGTTCTCTACCTAAAGACGGCGTATTTTTCATTCAATTCTTTATTTCAAGGAGACTTGTGGCCCATGACTTGCACCCAAAGGTACAATAAATACAAATGAAATCGTCTGTCATGAGCAAGATTAAAAGAATTTAATCGGTAGAGGCTTAACCTTTTATGTAATTGATTGAAATATGTCTATACCACATAATATTTGAAATATATTCATATGGCTAATTTCTTATAAAACGGTTAGATTGGTACATTTCAATTTCGAAGAGGCAACTTTTATTGCAGGGCAAGTATTTTATGATGAAATATATCAGACACAAGGGAAAGAGAAAATAGAGATAAATTTGCTCTGAACTGAGAAGCCACAAGGAACAGTCTTTCACCCAAGACAGCATCTCCGATAGAAGGCGGCGGACAGTGACTATCATGTCTGTCGTGTCAAAAGGAACGTTTTCTCCCCCTTTGGCGCCTCACATCAAGGGGGACGGCCACGCCTCTATCCTCGGCGCCTCCAGAGACGAGGCCGATCAAACGACACTCCTACCAATTGTCCTCCGAGTCCCCGTGTGCTACTTTTGTCATAGCGGGCGTAGGGTACAGCGATATTGTCGCCGCCTCGTCAAAGATATATAATGCACATTGGGATTCGAAGTGTCGTGCGGTACATTGGGGAATAGGCAGTTTTGGTCTCATAGTTCTTTTGAGAGGAGATATTGGTACAATTTACCTGGTGACTGGACAAGTGGGATGAGAGCTACTTTCTACTCACGAGTTCCATGTCTGAATTCTGTTCTTTTTCATATATATATATATATATATATATATATATATATATATATATATATATATATATATATACATATATTATATATACATATATTATATATATATATAGATAGATAGATAGATAGATAGATTGATTGATTGATAGATATACATATACAGCAATAGTCTGAAAATGGCTAATGAAATTTAACACAAGTAAATGCAAGGTTATTCACATAGGAAAAAATAACAGTAATTACGATAACAAGTTATTTGGAAAATCGTTAACAAAAGGGGATAATGAAAAGTATCTCGGCGTAATTATCAGTAACGATCTCAAATCATCTAAATAGTGTATTTCAGCCTCGGAGATAGCAAATAAGATTCTAGGACTGATTACGCGATCTTTTGACTTAAAAAATTCATCTCTCATTGACAGGCTATATAAATCGGTAGTTCGTCCACATTTGAAATATGCCGTTTCCGCATGGTCACCGAATTTCATTAAAGACATTGACAGATTAGAAAAAGTACAATAGTGAGTCACACAACTGATTCTAAATATCAAAAATAAATCATACAAAAATCGACTAAAACATGAATTT
>NC_134779.1:18936189-18943689 GCF_046742065.1 Oratosquilla oratoria | reverse complement strand
GGAGTGGAGCATCTCAATTGGCTCCAGGTTCCCAGGACTGGCGCCAAGCCCCACAATGAGAGACAAGACCTCACCTAGTCTGCTCGAGGACACCCGCGCCGGGTTGAAGCGCAGAAGAGACCTGTAATCCCCTCAGCGAAGTGTGAGGTCCTTATAGCCCGAGTCAGAGAAAACAAAGGGGAAATTTTAAACACACCAAGGGACAATTTTTAAGTATCGAAAAAATTCTAAGAAGAGTTCTAAGTACTTTTTGAAGATTTTTCGTAAAAAAAAAAAGGGTATTTCGTGAGCCCATTTTTGATAAGAGCACCAACAAAGTCTCGAGTTTTTGATCCAGAAAGGGGAAATCCGCCTCCCTCGAGAGCTTCACCAGTCCCAGTCGGTTCCTTCAAACAAAGGAATCTCCACCTTGACTTTCTCCAAACGAGGGCCATCTTAGCTGAATAACAGCCCAAGACTTCGCCAACAACAAAATTCATAAAAGCTACTCGGCCGACCTGAAGGACTTAATTTGTGTGTGTGTGTATGTGTGTGTGTGTGTGTGTGTGTGTGTGTGTGTGTGTGTGTGTGTGTGTGTGTGTACGTGTGTGTGTGGGTGCACGCGTGGGGTATTTGTGTATGGGTATATATATATATATATATATATATATATATATATATATATGTATTATATATATACATATATATATATATATATATGTATGTATGTATATATATGTATATATATATATGTATGTACAGCTGCACAGAAAACTATCGTTAGTAAATCACGCTAATCATTTTGACACAAACAACGAAACTATTTGAGACAAGTTGAAGTCTCCATCGGAAATAAGATTATCATGTCATAGTGAATCCATATGAACTCCGGAACTATTATTCGATTCATATTCATTCAGAAGGAATTCGAACAATTCGAACCCCATTAAATACCAACCCTTCGGTATCATAAGGTTATGTTCATTAGCGAATGTTTCGACACCCCTACTAACGATAGTTTTCTGTGTAGCTGTACATATGTATGTATATATATATATATATGTACATATGTATTTATATATATATATGTATGCATATATGTATATATATGTATATATATATACATATATATATATATGTACATATATATATATATATATATATATATATATATATATGCATGTATATATATATATGCAATATATGTATACATATACATATATATACATATATATACATGTATATGTATATGTATATATTATATATATATATATACATATATATGTATACATATATGTATACATATATGTATACATATATATATATGTATATACATATATATACTTATGTATACATATATGTGTATTATATATACAGTATATATAATATATACACATATATGTATACATATATATACATATATATATACACACATATATATATATATATATATATATGTATATATATATACATGTATATTATATATACACATATATATGTATACATATATATACATATACATATATATATATATTTACACATATATGCATTATATATATAGATATATATACATATATATACATATATACATATATACATATATACATATATACATATACATACATATATACATATATACATATATATACATATATATTGTAACGTAATATTAGATATTACGTCATATGTGTAATTATGTTATAGAATTGTGTTCCTTTGTATTACATAACTATGTTCATATTTCTTGTCTATGTATGTATTGTAACAATGTTAAGCAGTAACGCCCGTCCACTATATGTAATCTTGCCTACGTGCGGAGAGAGGTGCGCACTCTTGTAGAACAAACAGACAAGCGAAATCCTGAATAGTTCGGAGCGCACAGATTTGACAGTTACTAAATAAATAGATTGTTCAAGCGAGTCGAGGGTCCTAAAACTACCCATGTTGACGTGTGTTAACTTACCCTCCTCCCCCCCTTTCACTCACTCGCACACTCACCCGGAAGTATTCCGCTTCCGGTCCAATGGTATATAAGCGGTTGAAATCGCTCACTCGTCGTCATTTTCCCACATATTGATCTCTTGATAAAAACTAGAAGGTTTAGATTCATGAGACGATTGGTGTGAAGTGATCACCCTTTTTGCCTACATTACGTGTCTGATATACATTGCATTACTTTACTTATATTTGTACTTATTACTTATTCTGATGCATGTTCCTGATCTCTTTGTACTTAGATAGTACCATATTGTATACTTATCTTGTGTTTCTTATTTGAACGATAATTTCCATATTCTTATAATCATGTAACGGTCCCATTGACCCTACTGCCCATTCTCTTTTGTGTTGATTGCCTGTAAATATTTTCCATTAATAATTTCGTTTACTAGTTTTATCGCTAGTTTAATATTCCTTTCCTGGAATCTTCTTTGTTACCTTTACTTCTAGTCTTACGAATTATCTAGGCCCTGACCAGATAGTTCAGTCCTACAGTGGCTTCTAGAAGTGAGCTGGTTCTTAAGCACATATCCGTTATACGTAACGTATCTTCACTAACCAGCCGCCCGTAACAAAGTGGCGACCCTTGCCAAGGATATTGGATCAGGTATTTAACACATTCTTATAGAGATGGATGATATAATTCAAGAATTCGTTCAAAACTCCAAGGTAAGTTTCTTAAAGAAACAAACTAAAGACACTTTGATAGAAATAGGCAAGCACTTTGGAGTAGACATTGATACAAGTTTGCGAAAGAAAAAAATACTTCAGGAACTCGTTGAAAATCTGATCGAAGATGAGATCTTATCTCCAGAAGAGATTACAGCTATACAAATTCCTTCAAATAGGTTAGAAATAGAGGCACGACTAACCGAACTTAAGATTAAGGAGATTGAATTAAAGGTCAGGAGAGTAGAAATTGAGGAGGAAGCTAAACTGAAACAAATGCAAATTGAGGCAGAATTTAAAGCTAAAGAGGAGGAAACTAAACTGAAACAAATGCAAATTGAGGCAGAATTTAGAGCTAGAGAAGAGGAAGCTAAGGTGAAACAAGTAGCTAAAGAGGAGGAAACTAAACTGAAACAAATGCAAATTGAGGCAGAATTTAAAGCTAGAGAAGAGGAAACTAAAATCAAATTGGCAGAATTTAAAGCTAGAGAAGAGGAAGCTAAAGTGAAACAAGTAGAGTTAGAATTAAAGAAGACAGAAGTAGAAGCTAGGATTGTTGATAGACAACCCGTAGTTCAGGAAGGTCATATAGATATTTCCAAGTATGTAAAACTTTTACCCAAATTTTCAGAAGGAGAGCCAGAAATTTTCTTTCTTCAGTGGGAAAAATTGGCGCAACAGTTACAAATCCCTAAAGAAAATTGGCCATTAATCATTCAAACGCAATTTAAGGGTAAGGCTCAGCAAATTTATACTTCTCTTTCAGAAGCAGAAAGCGAGTATGATAATATGAAAGCTTGTATTTTAAAAGCTTATGAACTAATACCAGAGGCCTATAGACAGAAATTCCGTAATTATAGGAAGACACCTCGGTTAACATACGTAGAATATGCGGCTCAACAAGAGAGGTTATTCAATAGGTGGTGTTTGGCTAGTGAAACAGACACCTTAGATAGACTTAAACAGTTGATTTTATTGGAGCAGTTTAAGAATACCTTAGAGACAGATCTTAGGATTTTTATAGATGATCATGTTCCCGAAACTTTAACTAAAGCTGCTGTATTGGCTGATGAGTTCACACTAAATCATAAACCTAAGTCAAGACAAATGGAATCCCAAAAGTCAAAGTCATATATTCCAGATTCAACAAAATACTCTGATCCTTGGTCCCCAAAGAAACATTTTGAAAATCAGTCTAGCCCATCACATTTCAGTTACAGGTCTGATTTCAATCAATATCCTCCAAACCAACCTTGGCAAAGAATGGAAAGGTTTAAGACTAATCCCCCTGTAACTTGTTCATATTGTAAACAGGTTGGCCATCACATTTCTAATTGCAGAAAGAGACTGACACCCACATTCTCCAATAAGACACCAACTCTTGTAAGTAATATAAAATCAGATGATTCAAAATCCTCTATTCAGGATAAACTACCAAAGAAGCCGGTATTGTCAAGTAATGTAGAACCCCCCTCATCAGATCATGATCCTTGTTTCAAACCATTTGTATCTTCAGGAACTATATCTCATAGTAGTAGTTCACAACAATATCCTATTTCCATACTCCGAGACACAGGAGCAAAGCAAAGTCTGATTTTAAATTCTGTCTTGCAGAATCTGGGTGAGTCATATACAGGTTATGATATATTGATAGAAGGAGTTGGAGGAATTGTAAAATGTCCATTACATAATGTTTTCTTGCGGTCTGATTTAACAACCGGAATGGTTAAAGTAGCAGTAGTAGACTCTTTTCCCATGGTAGGAATATCCTTATTGTTGGCCAATGACATCACTGGAAGCAAAGTCGTTTCTCCTTAATAACAAATAACCCTAAGACCTCAGTAGAACCTTCAGATAACTTACAGTTGTTTCCCGCTTGTGCTGTAACCAGATCTCAGTACAAGAAATCTGAAGAGGAGACCTATAATTTAGAATCCCTATTCTCCCAAACTGACCCATCTTCTTCTTCACCAGTTTCTCTATCTAGAGCAGAATTAATCAAAGAACAGAAGTCAGATCATTCTCTTAAAAATTTGTACGAGATTGTTTCATCTCCAGAAGAAGTTGAAAATATGTCACGAGGTTTCTATATAGAAAACGGAGTCCTAATGCGAAAATGGAGAGCATCCACCGCAACCGCTGACCAGCCATGGCAAGTAAGGAATCAAATAGTCCTCCCTCTTGGTTTCAGGAATAATGTTCTAAGATTGGCTCATGATACTCCCTTAGCAGGTCACTTAGGGGTAAGAAAGACCTTGTTCAACATAACCCAACATTTCCATTGGCCCACGGTTGTCAAAGATGTTGCCCAATATTGTAAAACATGTCATACATGTCAACTTGTAGGTAAGCCCAACCAGAAAATTGTAGAAGCTCCACTCCATCCAATTCCTGTAATGGAAGAGTCATTTAAAAAAGTTCTTATTGACTGTGTAGGACCTTTACCTCCTTCAAGTAAAGGAAATCAGTACATTCTCACAATCATGTGTATGAGCACTCGTTTTCCAGAAGCAATTCCTTTGAAAAATATTAAAGCTCCAAACATAATCAGAGAAATGTTGAAATATTTCACTATGGTAGGATTTCCCAAGAACATTCAAAGTGATCAAGGAAGTAATTTTCTTTCCAACAAGTTTAGAGAAACTCTTGTAACACTAGGTATAAATCATGTAACTTCCTCCGCCTATCATCCTCAATCACAAGGTGCTCTAGAGCGCTTTCACCAAACGCTCAAGACAATGTTAAGAATCTTCTGTGCTGAGAACACTCGAAATTGGGAAGACGGACTCCCCTTTTTGTTGTTCGCCACCCGAACAACAATTCAAGAAAGCCTTGGATTCAGCCCGTCAGAATTAGTCTTCGGTCATGAAGTCCGTGGTCCCCTAAAGATACTTCATGAACAATGGATGAAAGAAGAACCACCTGTTCCTTCTTTGAAATACGTGTCCCAGGTCACCGAGAAGTTGTTAGAAGCTTGGAAGTTGGCAAGAGAGAACTTGACGAATGCTCAACGAGTAATGAAAGGTCGGTATGATAAAAATTCTAAACTTAGAACTTTCTCTCCAGGAGATCAAGTGTTACTTTATCTTCCCATACCAGGAGATCCATTGCAGGCTAAATACAAAGGACCCTATGAAGTCTTGTCCAGAGCCAGTGATCTCAACTACATAATCAAAACTCCAGACAGAAGAAAGAGTTCCCGTCTCTGTCACATAAATACCTTAAAACCTTATCATTTCAGAGATCCAATTCCAATTTGCAGCTCTACCACAATAGAATCGGAAGAGCCTCCTGATAACCTGCCTAATCCTCCTGAGATTCCCTTGGAAAACTCTCGGATACAAAAAAATCATCAGATAAAAGTAGGACACTTATCTGAGAAACAAGATGTAGCAGAACCATTGAATGACCTGTTGAGAAAAGACCACGACTTCGTGTGGACGCCTACCTGTGAGACGGCCTTCAAAAACCTGAAGTCCCTTCTCACTAACGCACCAGTTCTAAGGGCACCCGATTTCCAACGACCCTTTCTTCTGCAAGTCGACGCCAGCGACACCGGTATCGGTGCCGCCCTCTTGCAAGAACACAATGAAGTTCTTCACGCTATCGCCTACTACAGCAAGAAGCTGTCCCCTGCGCAGAAGAACTACTCAACAATTGAGAAGGAGACGCTCGCTTTGGTCCAGGCCCTTATCCACTTCGAAGTCTACCTGGGTTCCTCAACTACCATTCAAGTATATTCGGATCACAACCCCTTAAAGTTCCTACAGACTATGAAAAACAAGAATCCGAGACTTACACGTTGGAGTTTATTTCTCCAACCCTTTAATCTAACAATTCATCATATAAAAGGCGTCTTTAATGTTTTAGCCGACGTCCTTTCTAGAACATAGCTTTTCAACAGAAAGTGAAAAGCTTTCCCAAACGGTGGAGGTGTAACGTAATATTAGATATTACGTCATATGTGTAATTATGTTATAGAATTGTGTTCCTTTGTATTACATAACTATGTTCATATTTCTTGTCTATGTATGTATTGTAACAATGTTAAGCAGTAACGCCCGTCCACTATATGTAATCTTGCCTACGTGCGGAGAGAGGTGCGCACTCTTGTAGAACAAACAGACAAGCGAAATCCTGAATAGTTCGGAGCGCACAGATTTGACAGTTACTAAATAAATAGATTGTTCAAGCGAGTCGAGGGTCCTAAAACTACCCATGTTGACGTGTGTTAACTTACCCTCCTCCCCCCCTTTCACTCTCTCGCACACTCACCCGGAAGTATTCCGCTTCCGGTCCAATGGTATATAAGCGGTTGAAATCGCTCACTCGTCGTCATTTTCCCACATATTGATCTCTTGATAAAAACTAGAAGGTTTAGATTCATGAGACGATTGGTGTGAAGTGATCACCCTTTTTGCCTACATTACGTGTCTGATATACATTGCATTACTTTACTTATATTTGTACTTATTACTTATTCTGATGCATGTTCCTGATCTCTTTGTACTTAGATAGTACCACATTGTATACTTATCTTGTGTTTCTTATTTGAACGATAATTTCCATATTCTTATAATCATGTAACGGTCCCATTGACCCTACTGCCCATTCTCTTTTGTGTTGATTGCCTGTAAATATTTTCCATTAATAATTTCGTTTACTAGTTTTATCGCTAGTTTAATATTCCTTTCCTGGAATCTTCTTTGTTACCTTTACTTCTAGTCTTACGAATTATCTAGGCGCTGACCAGATAGTTCAGTCCTACAGTGGCTTCTAGAAGTGAGCTGGTTCTTAAGCACTTATCCGTTATACGTAACGTATCTTCTCTAACCAGCCAGCCCGTAAAAACAT
>NC_134779.1:18926189-18928689 GCF_046742065.1 Oratosquilla oratoria | reverse complement strand
TTAATGGAGGAGTATATACTGTTGACGACCTGGGTTCCCACGGGTGATGCCTTGACCGACTGGTCCAGTTTGTGTCCAGCGGTCTCCAGAAGGGCGCAAACGGCTTCCAGGCAAGCTTCGTCTCCTTTTTTGAGAAGCGATTTGATACAAAGTGCGACCCTTCTGGATTCAAAAATGCCCTCCAGGCAAAGACTAGCTATGTATAAACACAATGCTACATACTGCTTTCTGTTTTTTATGGAATTTAATTCATGTTCCGCGTTTGGATTCCCTCCTGCGGAGCTCAGATTTTCGGAGACTTCGAAGAGGCGCCTACATTGTACTCCGAGGCGGGTTCTGTAAGCGTCCGCACTTTCTTTTGACAATTTTTTCAATAATAAAGTGCAGAGTTGCGCGTAAGTTCTCCCGTAGAACTGTTGACGCATCGCAAACTCTGTCACCATTTCTGCGGCAGTTTCAACGGTTGCCGGGTTGTCTTCGAGGAACGCGTGGATTTGCTCAGAAACTTTCTCAAAATTTTTAGGAGACAATTTGTTTAACAAGGACTTAAGGTGGCCCAGCCCTGTGGCTTCCGTGTCAATGTGCTTTGGACGCTGTTTTGTAGTGGAGGAGCCAGACTCGTTGGTGCCGATGTTGCTCTTTTGTCTCTCTGTCCAGTTCTTTGGAGTCGGAATGACGCGGACCTTGTCTTGAACATCTGCTGGAAAAGGCCGAGACCCAGACGACCTTATGGGCTCATACTTTTTATTATTTTCATTATTAGTTGTTTCAAAACATTCTCCATTATTATTCCTAATATATCTTTCCTTTTCAGGGTCCCTATTCAGAGCCTCATCTATAAAAGACCGTGGTGACTCCAATCCAGCAGATTCCTGTTTAAATAAGAACTCTCCCAAGTCTTTAGAAAGAGGTTCTGCCAAAGTTTCGACACTAAAGAGTTTAAATGTATGTATTTGAATACATACATCTCCTTGGCCGTTTTTATATACCACGGTCCTCTTGAGGTATCTCCCGTCCTCGGAGACCTGTTCTTTAAGGACGCGGAAGGCGTCCACGCCTTCTAACGCACCAGAAGGGAAAGAATCTGCTGTCCACATAAAGCTCCCCAAAATTATCTGAATATGGATCAAGAATCTGACCGTAATGTTTGAAAAAAGCCAACAAGGGGGATTGACGTTTGAAATATTGGCGCCAAATGATTTCGAGTTTTTGCTCTGCCTGGTGCCAGATGATTTTTTTCAATTCCAAGGTGATCTCTGTTGTCGGAATTATACACATTTAGTAATAGTTATACCTAAGCGTTATAAAATGCCTGGTTTGTAAGAAACTAGGTTTATTTAGGTCAGATTGTTAAATATGGTGATAAGATTATGCATTGTTTACAGTATTGAGGAGAAATTTTCTCTTGATTTGCAAATTAATATGAACACAGAGTATTACAACATTCACTCCAGCAAACACACACACACACACACACACACACACACACACACACACACACACACACACACACACACACACACACACACACACACACACACACACACACACACACACACACACACACACACACACACACACACACACACACGCAAGAAAGAGAGAGAGAGAGAGAGAGAGAGAGAGAGAGAGAGAGAGAGAGAGAGAGAGAGAGAGAGAGAGAGAGAGAGAGAGAGAGAGAGAGAGAGAGAGAGAGAGAGAGAGTGAGAAAGAGAGTGAGAAATAGTGAGAAAGAGGAGATAGATAGATAGATAGAGAGAGAGAGAGAGAGAGTGAGTGAGAGTGAGAGTGAGAGTGAGAGAGAGAGAGAGAGAGAGAGAGAGAGAGAGAGAGAGAGAGAGAGAGAGAGAGAGAGAGAGAATGTGGAGTTCATCCCCCTGACTCATTGTTTACATCTCATTCTTCCAATATCTCCCCCCCCCCTACCCTAAGGTTTTGTCATGCACAAGACCTGGTCATGTTGCTTGGAGTCTCGATCATTCAGCTGAAGCGGAGTGGAGTGTAGTAGACCTCCCACCTTTCAACTGTAGGTATTCCTCAGGGTTCCGTTCTTGGGCCACTTCTATTCATAGTATATATAAATGATATAGACCATGGACTAAAATCTACTGTTTCCAAATTTGCTGATGATACAAAACTGTGCGGAGTGGCAAATGATCACTCAAACCAATTAGATATTCAAGAAGATTTAGATCAATTACAGCAATGGTCTGAAAAGTGGCTAATGAAATTTAACACAAGTAAATGCAAGGTAATGCACATAGGTAAAAATAACAGCAAGTACGATTACAAGTTATTTGGAAATTCGTTAACAAAAGTGGATAGTGAAAAAGATCTCGGCGTAATTATCAGTAACGACCTCAAATCATCCAAGCAGTGTATTTCAGCCTCTGAGAAAGCAAATAAGATTCTGGGATTGATTGCGCGATCTTTTGATTTCAAAAGTCCATCACTCATTAACAAGCTATATAAATCGTTAGTTCGTCCACATTTGGAATAT
>NC_134779.1:18896189-18903689 GCF_046742065.1 Oratosquilla oratoria | reverse complement strand
AGCAACGGAAGCTCCAGTTTCCATACACAAGAAAAAGAAAAGTCACAAATGTTCAGTCTAAACACCCACACTCGTCACAAATCAATTCAAAACTAAGTTGGCGCTCGTCCGATTTCGTTTTCTTTACAAAACAAAGCCCTGTGATTGGTTGAAACCGGTCACGGAATTCAAAACAAACTGGTTGTTGGCTGAAGCGATAATGTTTACACGAAGCACCTTGCTTATACGCCCGCGAAGTAGTAATTGAGAGACAATTGTAGCGTAAGAAAAATCTGACAGATGAATTTCGTTTGTTTTTTTATTATCATTATTTTCCAAGAAGGTTGTATCTTCCATTAACTCGTTTCCTAGGTTGATGTCTCCGCAAGATCTTGTGTGCCCACGAAGTAGTAAACAAAAGAGTTTAGTGTCATTGTAGTGTGTTGTGTATGTGTGTGTGTATGTGTGTTGCGTGTGTGTGTTGTGTATGTGTGTGTGTGTATGTGTGTGTGTGTGTGTGTATGTGTGTGTGTGTGTGTTGTGTGTGTGTGTTGTGTGTATTGTGCGTGTGTTGTGTGTGTGCGTGTGTTGTGTGTATTGTGTGTGTGTTTGTGTGCGTGTGTGTGCGTGTGTGTGTGTTCGTGTGTGTGTGTGTGTGTGTGTGTGTGTGTGTGTGTGTGTGTGTGTGCGTGTGTGTGAGCACGTACGTGCGTGCTGTGTTTATAACGATTAGCTGACGGAGGCTAAGCAGGAAGAGATGAAGATTGAGTAGGGAAGAGAGGAAGGAAGAGGATGGAGGGAAGGATGGAGGAGGAGGAAGGAAGGGAGGGATGGAAAGAAAGAGAAGGGAAGTGGAAGAATGAATTAGAATAGAAATTTGGGGGCAAAGTTGAAACCCTCCGAAATGGAAACAGGGGAATATACCTTTCCACTTTTTTTTGAAAACTTTGATAGAATTTGTTTCTGACTAAAAGTGGACGATCTTTTGCAGTTCAAGTCTGACTCTGGGTTTTATTTTCTTTCTTACGGAAGGAGAGCCACAAATATGAACAGAATTACCGGATTGGTAACCAGAATGAAGACTTCTCTATCACCAGGACTGGAGGTTTTGTCCTTGGTAGGCTTGTCCCTCATCTTATCGAGGAAGTGCCAAGCAGTTCGAATGAAATCGACTGCCGGAAGTGAGATTAAATAATAAAGAAAGTTTCACACGGTATAAGCTATGATCCCTCTGACAACGAGAGGGAACTACAATGGAAATAAGCTTACATGCTTTTTTTGTGTGTTATCCTTGGCAATTTTATTTGTTATGTCGAACTATGTGTTCTTTTCATTAACTGCACTCCATGTAAATTGATGCAATGCCAAATAGACTTACTTATTTAAGAGATTGGTGACGATAAATGATAATAATAATTAGGATAGAAAATAATAAGGAATTTGTACGAAAAGTGTAAATTGGGAAGAGATTCAAACTTTTCATTGTTATTTACGAACTGTATATTTGTTTTGACTGCCCTCAAGCAATCTTACTCAGTTGATGGAAATCCTTCCGCTGTACAGCAAAATTTTTAAATTTGTCTCACTGTTATTTATCAATTTTTCATTTTGTGTCGCACTTTTTTTTTCTTTCTTTTTTTTTTTTTAGACGAGTCCAAAGCAGTGTTCCAAATTAGACTCAATGGACCCTCTCACTGGTCCTTAGTTCACTTCTATTTTTATCTAATTATTTATTTATTTATATATTTATTTATTTGTTTATTTATTTTTTTACTGCCGCCAAAAAATATTTAGTAAAGGGACACTTCTATGTTCACGCATTAGTTTGATTTCCTCCTCTACAATTGTACTGACGATTATAGTCGGCAAAAAAAAAAAAAAAAAAAAGCTCAGTAACGAAGTTAAAAGGACAATGTGTTTATATGTATTTGATGTTTTCTTTAGAACATAAGAATGAAGGCGACTGCAAGGGACCCTAAGGTCTACACTAAGTAGTTACATGTCCATTACCGCCTATCATCCCAATCCATAAAGCTATCTAACCTTTTCATAAAGCAGTCCATAATCATTTCAACGGCTCTGGAATTCGAACAAATGTCAAAGGGTCCTCGAGAGTTGAGTAAGGGGAACTAATCGGACGATTGAGGTCTTCATTGGTTAGGCAAGTGTCGCCTAAAGAGGGAAGGGGGGTGGGGACGATGAGGGTAACATCTCCTTAAAGACAGTCATTTAACCCTCGGCTGAGCAGAGATTCCTCCACAATGAATAATAGCATTTGTCGTTGTAAAAAAAAAAAAAAAAAAAAAAAAAAAATCAATGTCCCAAGTTCAGTGTATTGTACAAAGTATAGTGCAAGGCTTTGGGATGCCTGTTTGTCTGATGACGACATCGACGACGACGACGACGAAAACGACGACGACGACGACGACGACGACGACGACGACGACGACGACGACGACGACGACGACGACGGCGACGGCGACGGCGACGGCGACGGCGACGGCGACGGCGACGGCGACGGCGACGACGACGACGACGGTGATGGCGACGGTGATGGTGATGGCGACGATGACGGTGAGAGTGAAGATGGCTGTGATTGTGACGGTGACTGTGACTGTGACGGTGATGGTGATAGTGACGGCGACAGCTACGTTGATGGTGATAATGGCGACGGCAAGTGGTGGGTATCAATGTCAGCGTCGGTGGTGATGTCGATGGCCGAGTTGTTGAGCTTTTATGGTGATACGAGTATTGCACGTATGACCCGTTACGGAGTATGATCTTGTTGGAAGGCGATGTTGAAGGAGATTCTTACGAAGGTGTTTCAATGGTGTGATCATGTAATCAGGGTCAACAGAATGACCTTAGTAAACCCTGAGCGTGGTGATACAGTAGTTTAAGAGACGTTGTAAATGTAAATTTATTTAAAAAAATAGAGAGAGAAAGTTCCATCTGGTACGTTCAACTTCGTTCCAATTCAATGAATGCAAACTTTTCGCAACAATTACCGTCGTCTATTAATGAGGAAGGAGAGGTGAGCACGACACACACACACACACACACACACACACACACACACACACACACACACACACACACACACACACACACACACACACACACACACACACACACACACACACACACACACACACACACACACTCACGCACACGCCCATGTATACACCCATGCACAAGGGGATTTTTGGTTTTAATAAATTTATTACGCCCGTGGGCGGCAAACAATAGTACATCTATCACAGCATTGTGTTAGAGACATAATACAATAATCATTCAGGATCCCCCGAAATGGTGATGGCGGGATAGTGGTACTATGTAAGTGTTTACATATAATCATCATGCCCCGTCTCCGGGGAATATTGTCTGTCACTATGGGTCACTGGAGACAATAATATCAAGGGTGTTCGTGTTAGGACGGTTACACAGCCCGCACGGTGATCACCGTGGCATATCATCCGTCTGGGAGCCCCGTCACACAGGTCGACTCCCAAGTCCGAGCCGAGCACTGACATTATTGTGCCTTGGTACCATGGTCTTGCGTCGGCGTTACTTGTGGCGGTTGGGTAGGAGGTGGTCGTATGGGGATATCGGTAGACCGTTCCGCATCTTTCGGTGTGTTGACATGGCATGAGTGGCTGCGTGTACTCGTATCTTGTTTTAAGGCATGATAGGGTGAGCATTGCGCGTGACGTCCATGACGTAGGTATAGGCTGCCTTGGTAAGATGGTCCACCGTTTAATAAATTCATTGCTTCTGAGGGCGACAAACAATAGTATATTAGTCATATTATTATATAAAGAGATACAAAAGGAGGTATGCACAAGGGGAGAAAGAAGCAAACGAACGAATGAAAAAATATTTAATCGAACAAATGAGCGAGAGAATACTCGAACAAACAATTAGAATTCAGTGCTCGCATAACAGAAGTGTGCAAACGCCCGCACACACAATCACCCACGCCTCCACCTACATCCCTGGCAAATCACGTGGCCCCTGACCTACTCTGGAGAGAAACGAAATTTCATATAATTTCACCTAAATTCAGTGAACATAAAGATCAAAGGAAACCAGAGTTAAACAACATCGCATTCGTAGAAAATTTCGGGCAGCTCTGAGGCTCTTTTGTCTTTTGTTGACAAAACATGTTTTGTAGTTTTAGGGTAACGGAAACTTCGTAGATAGGACAAGGCAAGTTTCTCTTTTTTTTTTTTTTTCGTCATTATAGATGGCTTACGTTTTGTGAGTAGAGCAAAACAACAGCCACAGCTTCACAAACAGGTCCCCTGGCAAACAACAGGGGTTCCTAAAGGCCTTTGTATCAAAGGGTTTTTATGGTGAACAGACCGAAAGGGGCCAGAGACACGCGGAACAAGGACAGAATATAAAGAAATTTGTTTTAGCGAAATAATCGGGAGTGACACCATAGCTCCGTCTTAAAGTACGTTTTGCTCTGTGAGATCATGAGCCTTCTACCACAGCACCGATGCCGGGTGACGCGCAACGTGTGTGTGTGCGTGTGTATGTGTGTGTGTGTGTGTGTTGTGTGTGCGTGTATGTGTGTGTGTGTGTGTGTGTGTGTGTGTGTGTGTGTGTGTGTCTGTGTGTGCGTGCGTGTGCGTGTGCGTGTGTGTGTGTGTGTATGTGTATGTGTGTGTGCGCACGTGTCTGAGTGTGTGTGTATGTTCACCACGGATCTGCTGCAGCCTCTTGTCGAGACAGCCAGACACCATCCTACGGCAGTGAGCTCAGAGCTCATTATTAGCCGATCTCTGGGTAGGTCTGAGACCACTCACACATCACACACCGGGACTGCAAGGTCACAACTCCTTGACTAACCTCCCGTCCCTCCTCGCTGCTAGGTGAACAGGGGCTACACGTGAAAGGCGACAAACCCAACTAATCTCCCCACAGACCGTGAAACGAACCCCGGTTCTCTGACTTGTGAGGCCAGTGCTGTACCCATCAGTGTGTGTGTGTGTGTGTGTGTGTGTGTGTGTGTGTGTGTGTGTGTGTGTGTGTGTGTGTGTGTGTGTGTGTGTGCTATTCACCATGCTCTTGGATCACGTGTTGGACTTAGGATCGACAACTATTTCCCTTCCGGAAGAGAGCTCAGAGCTCATGTGTGTGTGTGTGTGTGTGTGTGTGTGTGTGTGTGTGTGTGTGTGTGTGTGTGTGTGTGTGTGTGTGTGTGTGTGTGTGTGTGTGTGTGTGTGTGTGTGTGTGTGTGTGTGTGTGTGTGTGTGTGTGTGTGTGTGTGTGTGTGTGTGTGTGTGTGTGTGTGTGTGTGTGTATGCGCGCGCACGCCGAGGTAGGGAGGGAGGGGAGAGGAAGGGAGTGTTTTTTTGTCTCATTATGATAGCTATGACTTTTATTTTTTGTATGGAAGTAAGGAGATAAACGAAGAAATACATCAAGCCGAAGGGGTTAATGATGCTCTAGACAATCGTTTGACGATCGTCATTGAGCCATGAACGATCATCGCACCAAGCAGTGCGCACGTTTAGGCTTAACTACTTCCGGCCCTGGTATGGCTCCCGACAGATTATTTTATTCATCTCTTTGCCTACTCTTCAGTAACGAATGGGTAAGGCCTGTTCACACTAGTGGTTTGAACCGCGGCGGTTCAATTACAGCGTAAGTCAATGGAGGCGCTCACACACAACCGCGCTGTTTTTCCTTGACTATACTGTACCATCGCAGCTCCGCGCGGTTCAAACCGCTAGTGTACACAGGGTTATTATAGTCTATCTGGATGAGCCTCTTCCCTACCAGGAAGGACTTTTCCTTGCACTCTAAATGGCCATTCGCACGGTCAAACTGTTTGTCAAACCCAGTTTATCAAACATTTGACAAACCGTTTGACCATGTGAATGGGCCTTAACTATCGGTAATCTATTCTATTTATCTCTGGGATTGAGATCTCCCATCCTCCATCCCTCTCCGAGATAAGGAAAGAGCCGAAGACTTGTCCTATCGACGTTTCACGTAATGGGTGGCATGTTCATCGTCACATTGGGCATCTTTTCGATCTGTGTCGCCCCATATTTATGCGGAACCCCACTGGTAGCAACAGTAAACCATAAGTAACGTATCAGGAATGAAATAATCTGAGAGGGACGGCGAAGTGGGTAGCGTGACTGAAAGAGCAAAGATGTGGATAAGTAAATCATTAGATTGTATGTGTGGATTAGTTTCAAACAGTCAAGCGTGGGTGAATAGACGTGTGTGTGTGTGTGTGTGTGTGTGTGTGTGTGTGTGTGTGTGTGTGTGTGTGTGTGTGTGTGTGTGTGTGTGTGTGTGTGTGTGTGTGTGTGTGTGTGTGTGTGTGTGTGTGTGTGTGTGTGTAGGTAGGTATATAGGTCGGTAGGTATGTAGGTATGTAAATATGTATGTTGGTAGGTATGTACGTACGTTGGTAGGTAGGTAGGATAGTAGGTAAGTCAGTAGTTGGGTCCGTAGGTACACACAAATGTATGCATATAATTGTGTTTGCATTAGGGGTGATTCAAATATAATATCATGATTTTTTGATATCTCACTTTCCGAAAACGTTCCATGCAATGACATAAGTTAAATTGCACAGGTAAAGATAAAAAAAGATAGATGAATACATAATAAAATATATTGATAAATGATTGAATATATAGATAGATAAATAGATTGATAAATTAGTAAAATAATAAATTAATAATTGAATAAACGAATAGATGAAAAAATGAATAGATGAATAGATGAATAGATGAATAGATGAATAGATGAATAGATGAATAGATGAATAAATGAATAAATGAATAAATGAACAAATGAATAAATGAATAAATGAATAAATGAACAAATGAATAATGAATTGATGAATAGATGAATAGACGAATAGACGAATAGATGAATAGATGAATAGATGAATAGATGAATAGATGAATAGATGAATAGATGAATAAATGAATAAATGAATAAATGAATAAATGAATAAATGAATAAATGAATAAATGAATAAATGAATAAATGAATAAATGAATAAATGAATAAATGAATAAATGAATAAATGAATAAATGAACAAATGAACAAATGAACAAATGAACAAATGAATAAATGAATAAATGAATAAATGAATAAATGAATAAATGAATAAATGAATAAATGAATAAATGAATAAATGAATAAATGAATAAATGAATAAATGAATAAATGAATAAATGAATAGATTAATAAATAAAGGAATAAACAAATAAATGAATAAGCGAATAAATGAATAAAGGAATGAACGAATAAATAAATAAGTGAACAAATGAACAATGAATAAATGAATAAACGAATAAACGAATAAATAAATAAGTTAACAAATGAACAATGAATAAATGAATAAATGAATAACGAGAAAATGAATAAATGAATAAATGAATAGATAAATAGATAAATAGATAGATAAATAAGTAAATACTAAATAGATAGATATACAAATAAATAGATAAATGAATAAATGAATAAATAAATAAATAGAT
>NC_134779.1:18868689-18871189 GCF_046742065.1 Oratosquilla oratoria | reverse complement strand
TACTCTGTTAAAAACGACAGCAAAATAATAATTAATTCACTTTTTCCGTGAGCTTTCAAGCTTGCGAAAAGTAGATTTTTGGTAGGGTGGAAAGGGAGTAAATCAAATTTCCAAAACTCATAGGTAAACTCAAAAGTTATAATGAACATAAAAATACAGTACACAATAAACAAAAAAATACAATAAATGAGTACAAAAAAATACAGCTCTCAAAAAAAAACAAACGTCTTAATTATCTAAATTGTTCTGCTTGTATTTTTGTTTTTTGCTATATTTTTGTGTTCAATATAACTTTTGTGTTTCCTATGAGTTTTTGGAAATTTGATTTCCTCCCTTTCCCTCTACCAGAAATCTACTTTTCTCGCAAGCTTGAGAGCTTCAAAGGAAAAAATTTAATTAACAAATCTTTTGCAGTCTCGTTTTAACAGAATATGCCTCAGAGAGAATCTCTTGCCACGCTTCAACCAATATATATATATATATATATATAAAACATTATATATGTATATATATAGATAACTTTATAAATATATATATAAAACATATATATATATATATATCTATATATAAAAACATTATATATATATGTATATATATATATAAAACATTATATAATATATATATATAAAACATATATATATATATTATATATATATATTTGTTGAGACATTCTGACAGGTTGATGTAAGCGTAATAGAAAGCACAGGAGTCTTAGTCTTGAGTTTATTCCTGACTAGTTTCGCAGGTATTGCTTTTTCAAAGGAATATGTGTACAAACGGGCTAATGGGCATTATATACATGGGGTGGACCTCACCACCTCTCCGAGTTACCATAGTTGGTGACGAATGTGAACATCACACATTGTGGCTAACGTAACAATGAATAAATTTTTACAATTAAATATGATTAAAACACTAATAACAAAGAAAATATTAATAGAAAATGTAACAATAGTAATGATACAATGAAGATAAATATTTAAATAATAATATTAACAATAATAACAAAAATGATAATAACAATACAGTAGAAGTAATAATAATAATAATGAAAATAATAACAATAAAATAAAAGTAATAATAATAATAAAAATAAAAATAAAATTATGAAAATATAAAAATAATAAAAATGATAATACTAATAACCAAGAAATAAAAATTATTAATAGTAATAATAGTGATAACAATGATAATAAAAACGAAAAATTAAATATTTAAATAATAATAGTAACAATAATAATAACAATAATAATAATAAAGATAATGAAAGTAATAATAATAATGATGGTAATAAAAATGTAAAATAAAATTATAAATATATATAACATGATAGTAATAATAAATAAATACTAGTATAATAACAATATGATAATAGTGTTAAAAATAAAATAGTAACAAATAGTATTAAAAAGAATGTAATCATGATAAAAAGTTGGGCAAGGTAGCATGGAGGAACTTCAGATTGAAAGGAAGAAATCTGGTTAGGGGAGTCCGAAGTGGGAAAAAGGTATCTACATTAGGGCAAGTATTTATATATAAATATATATATATATATATATATATATATATATAAATATTATATATATGTATATATATATAAAATATGATATAATATATATATATGTAATGTATATATATATATATATGTATATATAAATATATATGTATATATATATATATATGTGTATATATTATATATAATATATATATATGTATATATATATAAAGGTATATATATATATGTATATATAATATTATATGTATCATATGTATATAAATATATGAATATAATATATTTTATATATGTATATATATATATGTATAATATATGTTTATATAAATAGTATATATAAAATGTCTATATATATATATGTATAATATATGTGTATATATATATATGTATATATATGTAATATATATAATGGTATATATATATATGTATATATATATTTGTATATATATATGTAATATATTTTTATGTATATATAAATATGGTATATTAATATATGTATACTATGTTATATATATATGTATATATATATATGTATATATATATATATATATGTATATATAAAATATATGTATATACATATATGTATATATATATATGTATATACAAATGTGTATATATATATGAACAATACATATATATATATAATGAATATACATATTATGTATATATATATATGTATATACAATATAAGTATATATATGATGTATATATATAAAATAAAGTTATACATATAACATAATATATATTATATACATATATGTATATACATAGATATGTATACTATAAATATATAAGTATATACATTTATTGTAATATACATATATTAATATATATATATAATATATATATACATATAATGTATATATATATATATATTAATATATGTATATATAATATATTAATATATATATATATTAATATATGTATATATATATATATTAATATATATATATATATGTATAATACTATGTATATATACATATATTA
>NC_134779.1:18848689-18863689 GCF_046742065.1 Oratosquilla oratoria | reverse complement strand
TCAAGTGTAAAGGACTTGGTGAATAGCATTCTTTTTCCCCCACCACGATTTTTTTTAATGTTCAAGATAAAATGCCCCTGCGTCTGTCACAATTTTTTGTATTTCATATACAAAATCAATTACATTTTTCCCCCCATAAAACCAATTTTTGAAATATCATTCAATAAATGTATGATAAAACTATTTTTCCCCCACAAATTGTCCTAGAAATATGGGAGTGCGACACCGTTGTGTGAGGGTACGTCTTATGCGCCGCAAAAGGCTCTTCTAAGAACAGTGGTTCCCAAACTATCTTACCTGACGCCCCCCTTTTTGCACATCCCCTACTCCCCTTCTTTGTTTATGTGAAATGAAACATTACATTTGTTTCTTAGCATTGTTTCCAGGAAAACATATTTAATGTTTTTGTATTAAATTCTGATTTTATTTAAAAAAATGGAAAAAAAAAAAATCCACTCAAACAAATAATAGTACATTCCAGAGACATTTTTCTAAGTAACTATAAAAACGAAACATTTGGTTCAAAGGGAGCGAAAAAAAAAAGTTTTTAACAATAGGAAATTGTGGTTAGTATCGGTGACGTGTCCCAAAACGTGTAAGGTGAAAACTAGGCATTAACGTGTACTAGAACTAGCTTAAATAGAGAGACGGCGGGTTTGGAGTGACTGCTATAATTATACTTGGCATGTATGCATGTAATTGTCCATCCAATTTGTTCTTTGAATGATTTTATTATTCTAATTAAACAAATTTTTTTGAGCCCCCTTGTATCCTCCTCCTCCTCCCTAGGGCATGCCTCCCTAGGGGGGCGGCGCCCCCTAGTTTGGGAACCTCTTTTCCTAGAATATTTGTATTCCTGTCGCCCATTGGTTATCGCGGAGACGAATAGAATAGCCTCGTCGCTGCCAGAATATAAAGAAAATGTGCTTCCTTCTGTACGGATAATTTGAAATGAGATTCCACTCCGAGAAATATGAATAAATACAAAAAAAAAAATACAAGATTTGAGATACCGGTTTGGTGATAATTCATTGTGATGTGCTGTAATTTGTTTACGTCCGTATACCGTCTTAAGGGACAGGGGGGAGGAGAATAAGTGAAATTAGACCAAATTACCGTTGGCCTAGAAAAGTGATGAAGAAGTGATGCCTCGGAGATGACTGTGCCTCGAAATTCATGAGGAGTGGTTGTTCAAGTGATGTTCAATGATATGCCTTAGAGAGTAATAGGTGCCCAGAAGTTGCCATCGTTTCCTGATATCCCCTGGGCTCGGCCACTCCAGTGGTATAACGTGGACACTAGTCCTTGATTTCACATGCGGACTGTTCCGGAGGGTCACAAGGTTGAAGTCCAGGCGGGTGATAGCCTTCCAGGTAAAAAAAAAAAAAAAAAAAAAAAAAAAAGTTAGAGAGAGAGAGATAGAGACCTACTGCTCAGGCGCACGACAACGATGTTCTGTCGATACCAATATCGTCCACTAAAGCACTTCATGCTTGCGTGCCCTGTTTAATCAATGGCGAACACGATAACTCTATTGTATATTGAGTAATAGGACGTAATCCGTTTATTTTATTAATGTATCGGAATAGTATTGATAGTTATTAATAATGTCAAAGTATGATTCAGTTTCTTTTTTCAATGGGTTCAACATGATGACAATGCTATGATGACAAAGCTATGACGTCACCGGTGCTGGCCAATTAGAATGTCAAGAATTATGTATGTCATTGGCGACCAAAACCAATGAGGAAGCCGTTATAATATTTCCCTCTTCCGTGTTATCAAAGCTAATGTCTAATGGATATAATTAATTATGGTTCTGCAACTGTTGCAATCTCATTCAAAGTGCAAATTACTAACCTGTACATTAAAGTGTATTAATTTGAAATCTGAATTTTTGTTATACAACAATTTCGTATAATTTGGCAATAATTTCGTATAATGATGATTTCGTATATTAATTTCGTATGAGTAAGAGCTGTGTATTCTTTACCTTAACATGAACTTATCTAACCGTACTATTGGTTTATCTACTGCTACCTCTTCCTTTGCTTCTTCGCATCCTACTCCCCTTTTTCTTCCCTTCCACTCCCTTCCCCTCCCCTCCCCTCCCCTCCCCTCCCCTTCCCTTCCCCTCCCCTCCCCTTCCCTTCCCTTCCCTCCTCTTCCCATTAACACTCCTTCCCCTCCTCCACCTCCTCCGACTCCTCTTCTTCCCCTTCCAACTTTTTCTACTCCACCTTCCCCTCCCCTTTCTCTTAATACTCTTCTGATTATCTTTATCCTCCTCCATCTCTCCCATTCCTCTTCCTCCTCCTCCTCCTCTTCCTCCACATCCTCTTCCTTTTCCTCCACATCCTCTTCCTCCACCTCCTCTTCCTCCACCTCCTCTTTCTCCTCCTCCACTTCCTCCTCCTCCACTTCCTCCTCCTCCTCCTCCTCCTCCTCTTCCTCCTCTTCCTCCTCCACCACCTTCTCCTCCGCCACCTTCATCTTCTCCGCCACCTCTCCTCCTCCTCCTACAACCTTCTCCTCCCTACCTCCTAAACACACCTTCTCCTCCTCACCACCTTCTCCCTTCTCCTCCTCCAACTCCTCCTTCCTCCTCCTCCACCTCCGCCTCCTCCACCACCTTCATCTTCTCTTCCTCCTCCACCTTCTCCTCCTCCTCCTCGTCCTCCTCTACCTCCTCCTCCTCCTTGTCCTCTTCATCCTCCTCCTCCTGTTCCTCCTCTTCCTCTCCCTCCTTTTCTTCCCCTCCCCTCCCTATACCATTAGCTCCCATCCCCTCGTCCACCTCCTCCTACTCCTCTTTTTTCCCTTCCAACTTTTTCTCCTCCCCCTCCCCCCTCCCCCTCCCCCTTTTCCCTAAATACTCCTCCTGATGCTCTTCTGCCTCCTACCCTCCTACCCTCCTCTTCCTTGTATTCGTTCTCCTCTTCTCCACCTTTATCTCACCTATTCCTCCTCTTTCTCCTCCTTCTCTTCTTTCTCTTTTCCTCATGCCCTTCTCTTCCTCTTTTCCTCATCTCTTTCTCTTCCTCTTTTCTCTATTCCCCTCTTCCTCTTTTTTCCTCCTCCTTTTCTCTTCCTCTTCTACTCATCCCCCTCTTTCTCTTCTTTTCCTTCTCCTTTTCTCTTCCTCTTCTTTTCCTCCTCCTTTTCTCTTCCTCCTCATTCTCCTCCTCCTCTCTTTCTTCTCCTCCTCTCATCTTCCTCCCCTCCTCTTTTTTCCCCTCCTCTCTTCTTCCTCCCCTCCTCTCTTCTTCCTCCCCTTCCTCCTCCTCCTCCTCCTATCTTCCTCTTTCTCCTCCTCCTCCTCCTTCTCTCTTCTTTCTTCTCTCTTCTTTCACTTTCTCCTCCTTTCTTCTTCCTCCTCCCTTCTTTCCTCTCTGCCTCCTACTCTCTTCATCCTCGGCTTCCTACTCTATTTATCCTCGTCCTCCTCGTCTCCTCCTCGTCTCCTCCTCCTCCCGTTCCTCCTCCTGTTCCTCCTTATATTATCGACCCCTTCCTTTCCGTAGGCTTCCTAATCCTACTCCTAATTTTCTCCTCCTTCTTCTCATTCTCCTCCTTTAATTTTCAAGTCGTCATCTCAGTACTCTCTTGCATTGGGAAGGAAAGTGTATGTGAGGAGATAAGTTGTGGTTTATCATTGTTAGCCTTTGTCTCGTTCTTTATGTGTGTGTTATCAGTTAAGTAACGTGTTCCTATGAAGAGTGTGGTGTGCATTCACGTGTGGTCAAATTGGGGACAGTTGTTCTCATCTTAAGTAATTGAATCTAGCAGCTCTAAGACGTTCTTACTTGGCCTAGAATTCCTGAACACGTAGGGCAAAGGTGACGACTTTCGCTGCATGTTCTGGAGGTATTTCATTGACTTTATTTCCTGAGTTATTCTGTCCACAAATGGGCATAAAACCGATGCTCGACCCTCGCACACACACTCACAGGAACTCGAAGCCCTTCTGAATGAAGTTTCTAGACACCAGTGGGTTAATGGTGGTATTCTTAAAAAAATTCTTTCCTTATATAAATCTTATATAAATCCTTGGGAGGGAAAGATTTATATAAGGAAATATTTTTTCAAGAATACATTACATACATATACCAAGGCTTTTTCCCCCTTCCAAGGGAGGAAGCCAAAAAGGGACAGACAAACAAACACTCCCACCCAATTCAACCCTAAATAATACACTCCACACTCCTCCCACCCTTCCTCTCATCTGAGCACCTCCTGGGATGACGGGTCATCGCTGCACCGTGCCGACCGCCCTGGGTCAGAAGCATTGTCGAAAGACACAGTACATCCACAGCAAGGCCGCTTCATTAATCGGCGACCCCCCCTCTCCGTCCCCCTTTGCATATAAGGAGAGGACGGGGAGATAATCCCTTCGGGCTGCGTCAAAATTTTACTCACACATACTAACTCCCGACCCCCCACCCCCCCCGCCCATTCCTCCTCATGCAGTCACAACATCATCCATATACAACCATTCTCCACTCACCTCTGTCTTCCGTCCTCTCGCCTTCCTTCCTCAACAGACATTCCCCTCTTCCCCAAAGCCGCCCTACAACCCCATCCATCCACCTCATCCTAGGACGTCCCCTCATGTTCACCGAACATCCCTCCACAATCTGCCTTCCATAACCTCTTTTACTAGTCTTTTCTTCCCATCATTCTTTCCATGTGTCCAAACCATCCTAATATTCTTTCATCAACCCTATCTCCCAAATCCTTTTTCACCCCTGTTCTCCTCCTCACCTCCTCATTTCTCACTCTATCTAGCCTAGTAACCCCCACCATACTTCTCAGACACCTCATCTCAAACACATTCAAACTCCTTCTCTCTTCTTCTCTTATGTTCCACGTTTTCTGCCCCATACAATGCTGTTAGGCACAATCACTCCCTTCATACAGTCTCCTCTTCGCATCCAATTCCCAAATTTCTATTTCTCATTACACTCTTTAAACCACCAAGGCATTTACATCGCTTCTCCTCAATCTACATTCTACCTCCACCTTCACTCCACCTTTTCCTGCTACACTTGCACCCAAGTATCTAAAAAAACTATCCACTTCCTCCAGTCGCCTCTCCCTTAATGTTCACTTCCAGTCTACTGCCCACTTTTCACCCCTTGTACATCTCAACACCTTACTTTTACCACATTTATCTTTAGCTTTCTTCTATCACAACTCTCCCAAACTCTGCCACCGAGCTTCCTCAATCCCTCCTCTGGACCCTCGCCACAAGCGCAGTGTAGTCTAGCAAACACAACAGCTGGCTCACTCCCACTTTTCTCCATTTTCATTAACCATCTCCAATCCTGACTCACTACCCTAGCATTCACCTCTCGCAACACAACCCCATCCATGTATAAGTTGAACAGCCAGGGCGACATAACACATCCTTGACGAAATCCCACCTTTACTTTCAAACCCACTCACTCTCTCCATTTCCAATACTAAACACATGCTCTACTACTCACATAAAAAACTCTTGACAGCTTCCCAAAAGCTTTCCTCCTATCCCATAAATCTGCATAACCTCCCACATTGCCTTTCTGTCTACCCATATCATAAGCCTTTTCCAGATCCATAAAAGCCCAAAAAACATCCTTCCCCTTTCCTATAGCTTTCTCACATATCTGTCTTAAAAAATACCACAAAGATCTGATCTACACAACCTCTACCCGTCCTACATCCACACTGTTCCTCACCAATTACTCCTTCTGTTCCTCTCCTAATCCTCTCAATTAAAGATTCTCCCATAAGCAGCCTTCCCTACTACACTTCAACTAGGCTAATCCCTCTGAAATTACTACATTCACACTTGTCCCCTTTTCCTTGTAAAGAGGAACTATACAGGCACTACTCGACCAGTCCCTCCGGTACTCTACCCTCTCTCCAGCAAACATTAAATAATCTCACCAACCAGTCCACCATCACTGAACCTCCCTTTTTCAGACATTCTGCATGACATCCATCCAGACCAGGTGCCTTACCTGCTTTCATCATCTTTACAACTAACTGCCTTCACACTCATCCTTCCTTATTATTCTCCTCCATTCTCCTCACTCATCACTCTCATTTTCTTCGTATTTCCCACTGCAGCTATCTTTTCCCTCCCTATCCTCCTTCACATTCAGCAACTCCCTAAAATATTCTGCCCATCTTCCCCTACTGCCATCTCTTCCATTATCAACTCTCCATCTGTACCTTTTACCACTTATTCTTGCCCTACTTGATTCACCTCCTCTCCTCTCTTAATTTCTTTCCAAAAACATCTTTTTATTACTTTCAAAATTTTCTGTCATACTTCCTACCCCATTTCACATCTGCTCTCCTCTTTGCCTCCTATACCTTTTGCTTTACTTCTCTTTCTTTCTTTTCTTTGTACGTCTCATATGACCGCCCCCTAGGTCCTCTTTTGTAACCAATCTGTGAATGCTCGCTTCTTCTCTTCTACAACCTTCTTTGTTTCCTCATCCCACCATTCACTACCCTTTCTTCTATTTCCCCCTGTCCTTCTTGTTCCACACACCATCCTTGTTCCACACACCATCAAGAATACCACCGTAATATTCTTACTATGGTATTCTTAAAAAAATAAATATATTTCCTTATATAAAGATTTCCCATTCAAGGATTTATACAAGATTTATATGAGGAAATGTTTTCTTAAGAATATCACCATAATTTCATCCTCAATTAATGAATATTTTCCTGTTAAACGCTTGACTTAAAACTGCCCATCGCCAGGCCATTTTATTCAGTTAAAGGAAAATCATTTTTACATTTTATACTGGATAACACCGGGTGTGGTTGAATTTTGTTTTAATGACTTTACGTTTATCTATTTGTTGCCCTCCATCAAAGATCTCAAGTATCCTACCTTAAGATATTAGTCTAGAGCAGTGTTGTCCAAACTGGGGTCCGCGTACACCTGGGGTTATGCAACATAGAAGATATGGGTACATGAAAAAAACAAGGAACACACACACACACACACACACACACACACACACACACACACACACACACACACATACACACATACACACACACACACACACACACATACACACACACACACACACACACATCGTGGCGCAGTGGTCCGGATTCGAATCCCGCCCAGGGCTGAAATAATTCTAATATCGCTGCGCTGCGAATTCTTACTCCAACTCTCTTGGGTGGGGAGTTGGGTGTGTGTGTGTGTGTGTGTGTGTGTGTGTGTGTGTGTGTGTGTGTGTGTGTGTGTGTGTGTGTGTGTGTGTGTGTGTGTGTGTGTGTGTGTGCGTGTAAGGTCACAGCATTACCCATAGATCGGTCATATGAACTCTGAGCTCTCTTCCAGGAGGGAAATAGCTAACGATCACGAGTCCAACACGTGATCCAAGACCATGGTGAATCCATGGTGAATCACACACACACACACACACACACACACACACACACACACACACACACACACACACACACACACACACACACACACACACACACACACACACACACACACACACACACACACACACACACACACACACACACACACACACACACAACAGAAACATCCCGTGTTCTATGACGCTAAAAAGAGACAGGGAGCGGAGGGATGGGTACGTGAGCAAACAAGGATCACACATACATAATCAATATATTATTTGCATTATCTTAAAAATGAGTTCGTTCAGCCATGGTGGGCGGGGACTGGAATGGTACGTGACTGTAGAAGAAGGTAATGAAGAGTGCAATAGTCGAAAATGTTTGGGCAACACTGATCTAGAGAATTCTTGGAAAACAAGAAAATAGGCGAAATTCATCTGTCGGATTTTTCTCAGGGAACAAAAAATAAGCTTGAATTTCGTTCCATAGTGACAACTGCTTCTTGTTTACCATCTGTTCGCGGGTGCACAGGCGAGCCATCTGGCGGAGAGACGTGTAGCTCAAGAAACAAGTCTAAAGAACTTCTAAACTTCTTGGAAAAATAAGAAAAAATGTAAATTTTTCCTTGTATAATTAAAGAAAATAATCTTGATTTTCGCTATACATCTATACTGTCTCTTGATTACTATTTTTCGCGGACGCATGGGCGAGACAGCCACGGATGGGCGCCAGCTTAATTTTGAATTGGTTTGTGTTGAGTGTGTGTGTTTAGTCTAAAGATTTATGATTTTTTTTTTTATGGAAACTGTTACTCCGGGTGCTAAGGGATATGATGTCCTTCAAAAAAATATCTTGTCCCAATTATGTGATAACGGCAAGTGTTTATGTGTTAATAAGTGTTTTGTTCAGCCAGTGATGGAAGTGGGTTTAGGGTTGAAGGTGAAAAGGGGCTACGGCGTACAACCCATTACTCAAATTGTTATTTTTGTTTATGTTCAGACTGCACTAATAGAGACCTCGGTTGTATATATATATATATATGTATATATATATATATATATATATATATATATATATATTATATATATATATATATATAATATAATTAAAATTTGCAGCAGCTCTGCGTTCACGAGTTTTTTGCTGACATTCTCGACTTTTCTTATGCTGGCGCGCTGTGTCGTCCTAAGTTCTCTAATTACCTTGCCAAATAGCATTGGTGGTATAGGTAAAGGCATGGGAATTATCTTCTTAATTTTTATGAAGAGCTTTCGGCTAACAGTTAGGCATCTTCAGTGCTAATGAGTACAGTGTAGGGGGGATGATTATATATACACTATACACAGATCACAAACACTTTAGTGCTAATCCGGTTAACCAATCAGGAAGCAGGATGTGTAGCGCCGCCCTCAAGCCAAGCTTGGCCCGAGGAGGTATACTCCTGAAGGCTGCACCCACGATACGAGTTGTTTATATACGAATATATATACCTATATATATATATATATATATATATATATATATATATATATATACATATATATATATATATATATATAATATATATATATACATATATATGATAGATATATATACATATATATACATATATATATATATATATATATATATATATATATATATATATATATGTATGTATGTATGTATATTCGTATATAAATAACTCGTATCGTGGTTGCAGCCTTCAGGAGTATACATCCTGGTTCCCAAAGCCCACACCTTCCATCGCTGGTTTTATAAATGAACACCCAAGAACAAGATTTACCTGCACTCACCAGTTACACATCTTTTCACAGTACACCTGAGGTAGGTTCTATGGCCTTTCCTAGGTTGTTTGCTGTCGACGGACTAGATGAAGTTATAAAGATACGTTACCCCAGAGTATCTTTGCAAGCTATTAACTGGGATGGCCGATCTTAGCCTAACCTAACTAAACCTAACCTATTCTTAACTAAATGATTGTCACTGTTTGGGCAATTTATAATTAGAAACTCCTTTCTGGGGTTGCTACTCTCTAAAAGCTGATAATTTATGTGAGGTAGCTTTTGTTTACATGGGTACCCTGGAGTTACTGATGTGTATAACGTCTGAACTAGTTAGCCCACGGTAATGTTGGGTTGATTTAGGGTTACGAGTTGAATTACAACAGATGTGTAAGTTCTGTGATCCCGGCTTGGGTCCGGCAGATAGCCCAGGTAGTCGGGCTCAATAAGAGGTTAGGGTAGGTCACGTATAATAGGGCCAAGCCGGTGACATAATCGACCGAGCACCTAAAATCCCCCAGTTCTCAATCCTGCAGACTTATTTCCTTTTTATAATTTGTTTCTCTATTTTATTCATTTTCATTTGGTTTTAGAACTTTGCTGATAATAGATTTATCTTCTTCCCTCGTCAACTCCCCTAGATCTCCATAAACCCCAGGTACCTACAGGACCGCCTCTGTCGTCAGTATCTCCTCCTCCTCCTCTTCCTCCTCCTCCTCCTCCTCCTCCTCCTCCTCCTCCTCCTCCTCCTCCTCCTCATCATCCTCATCCTCCTCCTCATCCCCCTCATACTCTTCTTACTCCTCCCAATCCTCGGATTCCTCCTCCTCATACCCATCCTCATACTCTTCCTCCTCCTCCTCCCCATCCTCAAGTTCTTCCTCCTCCTCCCCAAAATCATCCCAATTCTGATAAGCCTTATTCTCATCCCTATCCCCATATTTCTCCTCTCCTCCCTCTCTCCTGTCTCCTCCCTCTCCCCTCCCTCTCTCCTCCCTCTCTCCTCGCTCTTAATCCCCCTCTCCCAACTTTCCTCCCCCTCTCCTGCCCTATCCTACACCTCTCCTTCCCCTTTCCTCCCCCTCATCTCCCCCTCATCTCCCCCATCTTCCCCTTCTCTTTACCCTCTCCTAATAACCTCCTAGCCCCCTTTATCTCTCCTAGCCCACTCACCCTCGCCTAATCACTTATCCCCCTCCTACCCCCCTCCCCCTCTCGTAACCCTCTCCCCCCACTCCCCCTAACCTCTCCATGACTGAGCCCCTTCCCCCATTCCTCTTCTTCCCCTTCCCCTCCCCCTCTCCCAACCTCTCCCCTATTCATCTTTCTCTCCTCCCCTCCTCCTTCTCTCCTTCTCTCTTCCCCTCCTTCTCCTCTCCTTCTCTCTTCCCCTTCTCCTCCCCCTACCATAAGCCCCTTCCCTCTCTCCTCGCCCTCTCCTCCTCTCCTCCTCTCCTCCTCCCCTCTCCTCCCCCTCTCCTTGCCCTCTCCTCCTCTCCTCCTCTCCTCCTCCCCTCTCCTCCCCCTCTCCTTCCCTCTCCTTCCCTCTCCTTCTCCTCTCCTTCCCCTCTCCGTCCCCTCTCCGTCCCTTCTCCTTCTCTTCTTCTCTTCTCCCTCTCTCACCTCCTTCTCCTCCCCCTCTCCTCCTTCTCCTCCCCCTCTCCTCCCCCTCTCCTCCCCCTCTCCTCCCCTCTCCTCCCCCTCTCCTTTCCCCTCTCCTTCCGCCTCTCCTCCCCCCTTCCATTCCCTCTTTCCTTCCCCTCTCCTACCCCTCTCCTTCCCCTCTCCTTCCCCTCTCCTTCTCTTCTTCTTCCCTTCTCCCTCTCTCACCTTCTCCTCCCACTCTCCTTCCCCTCTCCTTCCCCTCTCCTTCCCTTCTCCTTCCCTTCTCCCTCCTCAATCCTTTCCCAATTCTTCCCCAATTCTTCCCCAATCCTTCCCCAATCCTTCCCCAATCCTTCCCAACTCCTCCCCCTATCATGCACCGATCCTCCACATATCTTCCATATATCTTCCACTTTACCGCTCCATTTCCCCCCTCTATTCTCGCCTGTTTCTTATTTTCATTTAATTTCATTTGATTTTTCTTTTTCAGTTTATTCTACTCTATTGTTGTATTTCATTTTGTTATATTTTCTATTCTATTCCATTCTATTTGATTCTATCCAACTATATTCAATTCTAGTTTAGTCTAGTGTAGTGTAGTCTAGTCTAGTGTAGTCTAGTGAAGTCTAATCTAGTGAAGTCTAGTCTAGTGAAGATCTAGTCTAGTGGCGTCTAGTCCAGTGACGTCTAGTCCAGTGACGTCTAATCTAGTAAAGTCTAGTCAAGTGAAGTCTAGTCAAGTGAAGTCTAGTCAAGTGAAGTCTAGTCCAGTGACGTCTAGTCCAGTGACGTCTAGTCCACTGAAGTCTAGTCTAGTGAATTCTAGTCAAGTGAAGTCTAATCGAGTGACGTCTAGTCCAATGGCGTCTAGTCTAGTGAATTCTAGTAAAATGAAGTCTAATCGAGTGACGTCTAGTCCAATGGCGTCTAGTCTAGTGAATTCTAGTAAAATGAAGTCTAGTCAAGTGAATTCTAGTCTAGTGAATCCTAGTCTAGTGAAGTCTAGTCTAGTGACGTCTAGTCTAGTGAAGCCTAGTATAGTAAAGTCTAGTCTAGTGAAATACAGTCCAGTGAATTCTAGTCCAGTGACTTCTAGTCTAGTGAAGCATAGTCTAGTGAAGTCTAGTCTAGTGAAGTCCAGTCTAGTGAAATACAGCCTAGTGAATTCTAGTCCAGTGAGTTCTAGTCTAGTGAAGTCTAATCTAGTAAAGGTTGTCTTATTTATTTATTTCTCTGTATATAATTCCCCTCTAGACCAAAATGCTTCCTGTAGTCATTACTTTATCATCGTAACATAATAACCCATTGTGCACAGCTACTGTGCATAAAACTCTGATCGCTCGTGTTACATGAAACAAAATTGGAGAGCTGTTTCATTTGTGGGTTTTAGTATATTAACAGATGAAAATGGACGGATCGTTTGGAATACACTTGTTAATTCCACTAAAATTTGTATTCATAATCTGTAAATGTGTGTGTGTGTGTGTGTGTGTGTGTGTGTGTGTGTGTGTGTGTGTGTGTGTGTGTGTGTGTGTGTGTGTGTGTGAGTGTGAGAGAGAGAGAGATTCACCATGGTCTTGGATCACGTGTTACACTCGTGATTGACAGCTATTTCCCGCCCGGAAGAGAGCTCAGAGCTGACATATGACCGATCTATATGTAATGCTGTGCCCTTACACGCACACACACGCCCAACCCCTTGACCACGAGAGTTGGAGTAACGTCTTGTAGCGAAGCGACTGAAACTATTTCATCCTTGGCCGGATTCGAACCCGGACCGCCGTAGTGGCAGCCGGGAACTGTGCCACCGCGCCACCGAGTCGTGTGTGTGTGTGTGTGTGTGTGTGTGTGTGTGTGTGTGTGTGTGTGTGTGTGTGTGTGTGTATTCACTTGGTCTTTGGATCACGTGTTGGACTCGTGATCAACAGCTATTTCCCTCTTGGAAGAGAGCTCAGAGCTCGTAGGTCCGATCTATGGGTAATGCTATGACCTTACACACACACACACACACACACACACACACACACACACACACCCAACTCCCCGCCCACGAGAGTCAGAGTAACGACCCGAAGCGCAGCTGTACCGAAATAATTTCGGCCCTGGGCAGGATTCGAACCAAGCACTATGGGCACCACCATGCTAGTAGTTCATCGCTCTACCAACTGCGCCACCGTGTGTGTGTGTGTGTGTGTGTGTGTGTGTGTGTGTGTGTGTGTGTGTGTGTGTGTGTGTGTGCGTGCGTGCGTGCGTACGTGTGTGTGTGTGTGTGTGTGTGTGTGTGTGTGTGTGTGTGTGTGTGTACTTGTACATGTATGTATACTTCTGTATAAACTTGTTTGTTCTTGTTTTATTTGTTTACGCTTAATCTTTTGTTAGTGTGTCCGGGACCGCGATGTCCCGCAATCATCAAATAAGAAAAGAGGCGGACGTGGCGCCTTCGCCAAGTGTTGCTACCTTATGCCAACACTAAAACTTGAGAAGTATGGAAGCAGGCAAATATCGACAGTATTCCCTCGTAGCGCACAGTTCACAGTTGCTTACGCGGCATGCGTGGCCTCCTGCCCTGCATTTGCTTTTATCCCCCTGAGTGTTGGTTCGGAATCACCACGATAAACATTTACGAATTGGAAACGTATGAAAGTCTCGTATGGAAGATGTAAAGCCGACTTTAACGCTGTGGAGGGTTTTCTTGTTTGAATAAAAACATCCGACCGTAGAATGAACAAGGTTCTTGGGTCATAGAAATAGGAATGAAAATGACCCTAATGCCTTGTTCACACTAGCGGTTTGAACCGTAGCGGTTTAGTCACAATGTAAGTCGATGGAGGCGTTCGCATACAATCGCAAAAGATTTTCCTTGATTATGTGGTACTGCCGCGGTTTCCGCGTTGTTCAAACCGCTAGTGTGAACAGGCCCTAGAAGTTAGATAATGTCGAACCTCGCTCAAACTTCAACAATTCGTAACGTTACGTATAATTTCATGCATTCATGAAAAAAAATACGATTTATTGCACTCTTGGTATTTAAGAAACGTGTAATGCTTCCCCACGGTTATGAGTGGAGAAGACGTTCAGATACGATCTGGTGAAACTAAGACTGATAAGATGTAATCTGAAGTATGGCTGTGAGTTAAAAGAGAACTAACACACACACACACACACACACACACACACACACACACACACACACACACACACACACACACACACACACACACACACACACACACACACACACACACACACACTATAGAATAAGGTGATATGGCACAGGTTTAATCTAGATATGGTAATTGGAGAACTGTTATTTTCTTGTATAGTATAAGTGAGCAAATATTTACATGAAAACAATAACCAGTTTGAGGAAGCAATGCTTTGGAGAAGGAGAGAGGAATGATGCTGGAAAAAGTGCAAAGAAAAACAAGAAAAATGGAAAGGAAGAATGGAGGCACGGGTTATAAAAAAAAAAGAAAAAGAAAAAAAAAGGGAAAATATTGTTGGGGTGATTGCGTGTGGAAATAAAGAAAAATCATGGCGAGGGAGAGCAAATGCACGGTAGGGAGAAAAGGTTGACGAGATTGAAAGTCAAGAGGGGGAGAAAGAGGGAGAGAATGGAGAGAAGGTATCAATGAAATGGAAAGGAAAGTTTGTGTTCGGTGGTGGAGAAGGCCTGCGACGGGTGAGATAAAGAGAAAATGTGTATACAATGTATGAAAACATGCGGAACAAAGGAGTGGAAATGTTGGGAGTAGAAGAGAGAAATGCTGCGAGATAGAAGAACAGTATTGCCACGGTGAAGCACTGGAGGTTTGGGGAACAAAATGTACGTAATTGAAGATAAAATATGGGGTAATTGGAAGATAATATAGAACAAAAGTGAGAAGAAATATGATGAGATGGGAGAGAAAACAAGGCGTGTGAGAAAGGGAGAGACAATTAAGGAAATATAATCGAAATGGAGAAGAGGAACAAAAAGAAATCTAGTCGAAAAAAGAAAGTAAGAATCACTAAAAGAGTACGGGGTGATATGCAGGAAGGGGAGAGGAAGAGAAGAAAGGAGGGACGGAGGGAGGGAGGGACGGAGGGAGGGAGAGAAGGAAGAGGCAAATTAATCAAGAGGAGAAAGGGGTCATAAGGGAGAGGTCAGGTAAGGAGGGAGAGAGGGAGGGAGGAAGGGAGTGAGGTGAGTTAAGAGCGAAAAATGTTGGGGAGCCAT
>NC_134779.1:18831189-18843689 GCF_046742065.1 Oratosquilla oratoria | reverse complement strand
TGTGATGAGTGTGTGACGAGTGTGTGACGACTATGTGACGAGTGTGTGACGAGTGTGTGATGGGTTTGTGATGGGTTTGTGATGGGTGTGTAATGGGTGTGTGACGGGTGTGTGACGAGTGTGTGACGAGTGTGTGACGAGTGTGTGACGAGTGTGTGACGAGCGTGTAACGGGTGTGTGACGAGTGTGTGACGAGTGTGTGACGAGTGTGTGACGAGTGTGTGACGAGTGTGTGACGAGTGTGTGACGAGTGTGTGACGGGTGTGTGACGGGTGTGTGACGAGTGTGTGACGAGTGTGTGACGAGTGTGTGACGGGTGTGTGACGGGTGTGTGACGGGTGTGTGACGAGTGTGTGATGGGTGTGTGATGGGTGTGTGATGGGTTGTGGAATGAGTTGTTGGGTGAGTGTGGGATGAATGTATGCCTTAACTAGTCTAACTCCTTATAAGTAATGAAATGCCTTTTGGTGTCTGTACGTATGTACCTTCTCGTCTTCTTCCTTCTTCCTTCCTCCTTCTATCCTAATTCCTCATTTTTATTCAATTTTTAAGCATCCAGCATCCTCCTCTATTATCCCTCTCCCACTGCACCTCCTCCTCAGCATCCTCATGTCAAAATGAGATTCGGGTCATTGTTGGGCTGTGTTTAGCTGACTCCAAAATTGCGCTCGATATTGTGGGTGTAAATGACAATGAATGGAACCTGGTTATATTTGGGTTCAACGGTCGGGGTCTAGGAAGTTGATTACCATGGGAGATTTGGCTGGGAATTTTGGCTGGGAAGTTTGGCCCAGGAGCTTAGTGTCAGTACTGTCGTTGGTGCGAGAAACTTTGGTCTGGGGGCTTAGTGTCATTGTTGTTGGTGGCATTGGTCTAGCTTCTGTCGTTTCTATTGGTGGTGTTAGGGTCGATGTTGTGACAACATTACAAAACAGGAAGCGTCAAACAGCTGAACAGAAGCGTCGTGTTGCCAGTACCTGATGTGTGAATTACACATAGTTTTCAATTAGGAATCTTGAAAATAAGAATAAATGATCTTCATGATTTTGTACAAAAACCTCGTTTTAAAATTGTACATTAACATTAGGAAGGGCTTCTGTTATCCAAGACATTCTGAATTTCAGAGATTTTCGTTCCTTGTATTGGAGAATTTTTCAAATGCTACGAATTCCCGTTAAAGAGAACTATCTACATATTGTATCAGAGGTTTCTGAAGTGTGTGGAGATAAAATCTAGCCCTGAAACTAGGGCACCAACCCTCGTAATAAAAGACCACACCATAGTTCAGATCAAAACGAGTGAATTCAATCATCAGGTAGGAAATGTCCGTATCATAAATCATCCACACTTCTTACCCAGATGTAACAAACTGGACAAAAAATCATTATTCAGAACAAAAGGAGTAAGTTACATTACCGGGTAGATGTCCGTGTTGTGAAACGTCCACACAAGTTGGACAAAAGTCCCAGAACGTGTTGGGATATTGTCTGCTTTTTAAAAGAGTAAAGATCCCGTCGTGTGATTAGTTTCACGTGTCAGCGACATAAAAGGAAACGTGGGGTGAAGAAGTGGATGTACAATGTCCACACAAGTTGGACAAAACCCTCGGAAGGTGTTGGGATATGTAACGGGATGGGTGTAACGGTATCGTTACATGATCTCCACCGAGGGTTACTTGCACACACAAGATGTAACGGGGTCGTTACATCATCTCCAGAAAGGGTTACTTGGTACACACCTTTTATGTTTTGTTCTTTATTCGTCACACTCTTTGAAACTTAGATACACAGTTCTACACAATCTTAACACTAGGGCACGTCACAAGAACCGACGCTCCTCCGGGTCTTGCCAGAGAGTTTTCCTCTCCGGAAGTGCCGAATGGACAAGTTCTTGAGTTGCCTTTAATCGTGATCTTAACAATAATCTCTTGTTAGTCTGTTGTCCCACATGGGTGGGGCAACTGCATTAATTACGTATTGATGTCTACTACCATACATGTTAATTATATATCCAGGGGAGGACCGTCAGTATACGTAATATCGTATGTCAGTACTGGGTGGCTACTAGATTGATCGCGTGTGTTCGTGTGTGTGTGTGTGTAGTCGTCTGGTGCTTGGCAGTGCCGGTCACACGAGCACGAAGTGTTGAGTCGGCAAGTTTGAGAGGATGCGCTTAGCTCAGCGAGCTTTTGGCGCCTGGCCGTCGGGATAGTGTGGTGCAGGCGGTTGAGTGGGGGGTGAGTGGAGGTGAGTGGGTTATATGACTTATTGATATACTCACATGTATATGAGACGTATACAGATATTGTCCGCTTTCTACACGAGCCGAGATCTCGTCGTGTGATTAGCTTCCCGTGTCAGCGACCTGAAAGGAAACGTGGGTGGAAGAAGTGGATGTGGGTTTTTGACGATAGTCTTATGAATGCTAATGAGAATGTGGATGGCGGTCGGGATTTCAGAGGAAGCGTGGAATTGCTTGTGCGTAAGCGGATACTGACGGTGCGAACAAAATAGGTACGTGTGTGTGTGTGTGTGTGTGCGTGTGTGTACGTGTGTGTTTGTGCGTGTGTGTGTGTGTGTGTGTGTGTGCGTGTGTGTGCGAGACTGTCCGTGTGAGTGTCCGTATGTGTGCGTGTCCGTGTGTGTCCGTGTCCGTGTGAGTATCCGTGTGAGCGTCTGTGTGAGCGTCCGTGTGCGTGTGTGTGCGTGTCCGTGTGTGTGCGTGTCCGTGTGTATGCGTGTTCGTGTGTGTGTGCGTGCCCGTGTGTGTTCGTGTGCGTGTCCTTGTGCGTGTCCCTGTATGTGCGTTTCTTTGTGTGTGTGTGTTTCTCTCTCTCTCTCTCTCTCTCTCTCTCTCTCTCTCTCTCTCTGTGTGTGTGTGTGTGTGTGTGTGTGTGTGTGTGTGTGTGTGTGTGTGTGTGTGTGTGTGTGTGTGTGTGTGTGTGTGTGTGTGTGTGTGTGTGTGTGTGTGTGTGTGCGTGCTTGCTCGTGTAAACTAAAAAAGATACCTGGTGACAAACAGAACAAAACTTGAAAGACATAATAAAAAGGATAAGAAAGTGTCATCGTTCATATGTTTTGTTCTGGTTAATGTGAAAAGCTTTAATTCACCCGGTAGAACCTTTACAAGGACCAATGTTAAATCTATTAAATTCTACTCAAATAATTGAATTTTTTGTGAACCCCTGCCAAGATCTTTACTCCCGTTAGACCAATTTGTTAATTCTATCAAAAGGGAAACTTTTATCAATTTTTTTTTGCTTTCGGGAAATGTGCGAAAAGAGTTCGAACAAACCGGGGTCTCGAAGTGACCCTCGGTTAAGTATGACCATTTAATATTAGAATTAGAATCTATAAACATAATCATTACAGCAGAGAGAATAAGATGTTCGTAGGCTATCGGGGAAAAGTGAGAAGAAGGTAATGACGAGGCACAGAAGACTCGTGGGGCGAAATGCAAATTGAGCGGAAGAAATTGGAAACAGAAAAGGAGGAACAGGAAGCCAGAACCGCTGACTGCCGCCGGAGGTTGGGTGATAAAGGCAATCGCATTTCGAACCAGAAGATAAGATCTTTTGTTAATTTTCCCTTCCATCGTGTAAATGGAGTCGGGGGAAATGTTTAGAATGGACTACACGTAGCCGGGCTGGTCTGAGAGTGGGCGAGTGGACTCGACTGGATATGATGAGAATAGACGTGGTTGGACTGTTTAAGGATTGGAAGAGAATTTAGGATAAAAGTATGTTTTGATCGATGCGATTATTAGCCTCCTATCACAGCCCCAATGATGGGTGACGCGCATCCTACTACCTGGCATCCTGTTTAGGTAAGCGCGTTGGTAGGTTCGGTGAGAATGATCACCCTCACACTATGCAGCTCAAAGCAAAACATAACCACTCAAAAACAAAGAGATAGTGTTCTAGACAATCGTTTGACGATCCTCATTGAGCCATGAACGATCATCATTGAGCAATAATCGTACCGAGCTGAACGCATCGTGATAGGACTATGTTCTCTATGGAATGGAAGGGAATGTATGGGAGTTAAGAGAGATGGGTTTGGATTACATGGAATGCGATTTAACTGTGGGGGACGGGAGAGGTGTATAGTAGAGAGAATAGGACTCTCCTGTATAGGAAGAGATTTGTATGAAGTGGTATAGGAGCGGTGTGCCGGGGATGCGTAGGATGAGACTTGGGATCCTTCAGGATTGAACAGGAACTCAGAGGGACAGGAATAATCCCTAGTCTTGCTAACTTTTAACCAATTATACTTTCTCATCCTCCACGTCCTCCTTCTCCTCCTCCACGTCCTCCTTCTCCTTCTCCACGTCCTCCTCCTCCTCCTCCTCCTTCTCCTCCTCCTCCTCCTCCTCCTCCTCCTCCTCCTCCTCCTCCTCCCTCCTCCTTCTCCTCCTTCTCCTCCTCCTCCTTCTCCTCTTTCTTCTTCTCCTCCTTCTTCTCCTTCTTCTTCTTCTTCTCTTTCTCCCCCTTCTCCGCTTTCTCTTTTTCTCCTTTCTTTCTCTTTCTCCTCTTTTTATTTATTTTTTCTCTCCCTCCTTCTTTCTCCTTCCCCTTTCCCCCTTCCCCTTATTCTTCCCCCTTCCCCCTTTCCCCTTCCCCCTTCGCCCTCCCCCTTCCCCATTCCCCATTCCCCATTCCCCTTTTCCTTCCCTCTTTCCCCCTTCTCCTTCTCCTTCCCCCTTCCCCATTCCCCTTCTCCTTCTCCCATTCCCCTTCCCCCTTCCCCCTTCCCCCTTCCCCCTTCCCCCTTCCCCCTTCCCCATCCCCCTTCTCCATCATTTCCCCACCCCTCCCGTAGGTACGAGGACCACAACTCTGCGGTAACGTTTGGGCTGCAAGTTACGGTTAAGTTAGGTTTGGCGTCCCGGCATGGTTTTGACGCTTTCGTCAGTTACCCGGAAAATGGGTGAAACGAGGTAAACCTTTGAAGGACGAGACATGGAGGAGGAGGAGAAGGAGGAGGAGGAGGAGGAGGAGGAGGAGGAGGAGGGGAGAGAGGACGAGAGGAAGTGGGAGGAGAAAGAGGAGGAGGGGAGATAGTGGGGGTGTAGGGTAGGGAAGGGAAGGGGGAAGGAGAAAGATGAGGAACAACAGAAGGGTAGGTGATAGAAGGAAAGGGGAAATGAGAAAGGAGGAGGTGAGGGGAGGAGAGGGGAGGGGAGAGGAGAGAACTGGGTTGGGATAAGGGACAGGAGGAGGTAATAGGGTGCAACGAAGGGAAGGGAAAGGTGAGGGAGGTAAGTGAGGGACAACAGATGGGGGAAAGTGTGAAGGAGGAGGAAAGAGGAAAGGGAGAAGGTGAGGTGAGAGGAGAGAAACGAGTTGTGATAATGCGAAGGAATGCAATTAGGGATGGCGTGAAGGAAGAGGAGGGGAAACAAGGTTGAGAGAGGAGAAACGCTTTGAAAATTAGGGAAGGAGGACAATAGAGATGGAGATAGAGGGAGGGGGGGAGGTGTGTGAGTTGAATGGAGTAGCGAGTCTATAGATGTGTGATGAGGTAAGGGGAAGGAAAAAGGAGTACGAAGGAGGAGGATAAGGATTGGAGTGTCCCTCCTCCCCTTTTTAGATGTTTATGTATTCAGGTATCGATTTGTATTTCATGTATTAATTTGAATTTTTAATTTTGTATTTGTTTATTTGTTTATTTATATATTTGTTAATTGATTTGTGTGTTAGTTCATTATTTATTTGTCCATTTATTGATTTATCTATTTGATTATTTACTTATTTCATTATTTCATTTAACTATTAGATATAATTTTCTTATTCTTAAGGAGAGTACCTAACCTCGAAAAAATGTATGTAAATGTTATTATCGTCTTTCAATAGATATTATTACTGGATCTTTCAACGTTTGAGCTTATGTTCAACTGAATACATTGGTAGAGTCCAACATAAAACTACATTTATGAACTTGATATACAGGTTAAAGGCTCATAACAATAACACTTTTCTTTAATTGAATTGTAATCGTCTGGCGGCATCGAGAATGAATACTGATTATCTAAACGCAGCAAAAGAGGTTAATTGGGGAGATGGGGGGTGGGAGAGGATGTACTTTTGGGTGAGTTGAATCAAGGCTGGGGATTGGCAGATGATATATAAACAAAAGTCGTATTCGGTTTCATTACTAGGATACTTTCGAATAAAAGTGCAGAGGTAGTTATCAATCTGTATGGCGTTCGTTGGAGTCATCCTTGACTATGCGGTATAGTTTTGGTTTCCGTCCTATAGAATGGATATCATTTCACTAGAATGAGCACACAGAAGAAAGGCCAAAACGATTCATGGGCTCAGAAATTAACTTTACGAGCACAGGCTTAGCACCTTAATTTACACTCTCTGAAAAGACGCAGAGTGTGGGGTGATCTAATAGAGGTGTTCAAGTGGATCAGAGACTTTAAAAAGGGGATGCAGACAAGGTCATCATATTAAGACAACAGGGCAGGACTCGCAGTAATGGATTCGAATTTGGACAAATTTAGATTTAAGAAGGAAATAGGTAAGAACTGGTTTACCAATAGAGTGGCCAACGAATGGAATAGACTTAGTAACCATGTAGTGAGCGCTGAAACTATTAGATGTTTGAAGAAAAAGTTAGACATCTTTATAGATAGGGATGACGAGTGGTGATGGACGTGGAACTGCCTAGTGTAGGCCTTATGGTCTCTTGAAGTCTCCTTCATTCTTATGCTCTAATGCAATAGATCTAGACCCCTTATTAGTAAAATAGTACCGGGCTAGAGCGTCTCTACTTGCGACGGGGGTCGAAGTGACGGCTGTTCGAACTCTACCGCCATCGAGTTGGACCAAGGACATGGTTCATTAAATTCCACCATCTTAGCCTACTGATAGGGGGAAGTTCGGGACATGAAACCGAATCATATCACAAAATAGTTTGATGATAGATTAAATCAAGTCAGTATAGTAAGTAGCTGAAGGGTTTAGCAGAGATGATTATGGTTCGATGACGGTAAGCTTTCCTCGGCACCCTGTTGAACATTGTAGACATTATCATGGCTAACTTCAAATAATTTTATTCACCTGATCGAAGATGAAACGAGATTTTGATTGGACAAAAGACTGTTACTCTTCCGAGTCTATCCCTTTTTTGTGCGTGCGTGCGTGCGTGCGTGCGTGTGTGTGTGTGAGTGTGTGTGTGTGTGTGTGTGTGTGTGTGTGTGTGTGTGTGTGTACGTGTGTGCGCGCGCTCGCACATTGTATTGTCTGTGAAGAACGTCACTAAGTGTTGTGTAACACGAATTGCAGGACCCGATCCAAATCACGTGATCAGTGACGTAGGCAATTCTTCTTCGATCTCCGCTTCGGTTCTGAACATGTAGTCCAGAATATTGACGTCTTTAACCCCTAAAACACGGTAACCTAACATAAAGACATTTTGTGAGGGGGGAAAATTTAACAGAAGCTACAAAATAAAGGTATTAATGATCAATGGAGAGACAATATCGTCTTCAAGTCGAGTTTCAATTGAAGAAAGCTGCCTCGATTTGTTCTGAGCAAAAGTCTTTAGGCCACCGTGTTGAAGGGGTGCAGGGTCCGTCACGAATGTGGATGTCACGGAGACAGAGAGAGAACCTCGCAACGCGCATGGGTCGGTTGGTGGCACCCTAAAGAGTCGGATAATATGGATGCATGGGAAGTGTTGCTGGAAACAGCTTGCTCTGCCTCTCTCTCTCTCTCTCTCTCTCTCTCTCTCTCTCTCTCTCTCTCTCTCTCTCTCTCTCTCTCTCTCTCTCTCTCTCTCTCTCTCTCTCTCTCTCTCTCTCTCTCTCTCTCTCTCTCTCTCTCTCTCTCTCTCTCTCTCTCTCTCTCTCTCTCTCTCTCTCTCTCTCTCTCTCTCTCTCTCTCTCTCTCTCTCTCTCTTTCGTTTTCTTTTTCTTTCTCTTTTTATCTCTCATTCTTTCCCTTTTTTATTTCTGTTTCTCTTTTTTTCTCTTTCAATTTTTCTTTCTTTTTTCTATTCCTTTCTCTCTCTTACTCTCTTTTGCTCTCTCATTTTAACATTTTCTCATTTTGTCTTTTTCTTTGTTTTTTATCTCTCTGCTTCTCTGTTTCTTACTCCCTCTCTCCATTTGTATTTTTTCTTTTTTCTCTTTTTCTCTTTCTCCCTTTTCTCCTTTCTATATTTCTTTTTTTCTCTTTTGGTCTATATTTATCTTTATTTATTTATTTATTTCTCTCCTCTCTTCCTCTTCTTCCTTTGTTTCTTGTTTCATTCTTTTTCTTTTTATATTTCTCTTTTTCTCTCTCCCCCTTTCTCCCTTTCTCCCTTCTCTTTCTCTTTCTTCCTTTTTCTTTCTCCCTTTCTCTTCCTCCCTTTCTCTTTTTCACTTTCTCTTTTTCACTTATTTTTTCTTAGAGTTCGTTCAGTCAATACGGAATCAACGCCCCTCGTTCTTTATGTATCCAGCGAAAATAAATAAAAGTCTAAGTTGATGATCACGTAGGCAAATGATTAAGCAAAGTAGCAAGTAAATAGAATTTCAATTTACATAAAGCTCTGGGATTTTACAGTCTATTGTTGCAAGGCTCTCAGGTTGCCTATAATGTTTGTTTACTTCTTCAGGATAATTCTATCAGTGACATAAAAACGCGCCAAGGAGCGTCTCAGGAAAACACCCGACACCCCGCCCACACCCCCACGCCCACACACGTCCTCCTCACCCCTCGTCTCTCAGTTGCCTTGGAGCAAGACGAAGAAAAGAAAACGAAAAAGAATAAAAAAGACAGGAAGCGTTAACTTTTATTGCTGCTCTGCCCTCTCTTCGTCACACTGTGAGGGAAAGGTGGACATTAAGCTCGGAAGCACAGAGACGTTCCCATGATGACCCAGGGTGGTGGTGGAAGGGGAGGAGGGTCGGAGAGAGGAAATGGAGGAGCCTCAAATGACCTGCCATTAACTAATTGCAAGGCCTTTGGTTCGTTCCTTCGAATAGCGAGGTGTTTGGTCTCTTATTGAGGCGTTTGGAACGCCTTCGATAAGGATGGAAAGGCTCCCTATCGGCCTGCTATATCGCTGTAACTCTTAATCAATACCGGGGATCCACGAGTCTTCTATTTATCAATTTGAGTAAATCGTTTACTTATTCATTTGTTTGTGAATTTGCTTATGCTTTATCTTTTTATTTGTATATTTATTTATCTATTTATGTTATGCTTCTTTTGATCACTTTGCTCCCTGTGTCAACACGCGTTCCAATATAACCTGTATATCTATGTTTCACTATTGTCTCTTATATCTGCGAGGGACGTCGTGTGCGGAGTTACAATCACGAATGGGAATAAATTGCAATATAGTTGTACGGGCAAATACACGAGCACATATATGAACATTTGTACATGTATTCAGGCGGGTATGGAAACGGACTTGCACACACTTAAATGTACACACACATCTATAGATCTGTGTCGGTACCACTTGTATTAAACCTTGGTGATCCACGCATATTTGTGTATATGTACATGTATGCACAGTATATATATGTATACGTATATGCATATTTATATGTATGTATATGTACATGTGTATATGTACTGTATATGTATATATGTATATGTATATGTATATGTATATGTATATGTATAGGTATATGTATACATGCGTATGTATATGTATGTATATGTGCATGTATGTTTATGCATCCGTTTGTTTATTATTATTTGATTTATTCTTATTTATTATTAGTTATAGATACTTGGGTGCAAGTGTAGCAGGAAAAGGTGGAGTGAAGGTGGAGGTAGATTGTAGATTGAGAGAAGCGAGTAAATGCCTTGGTGGTTTAAAGAGTGTAATGAGAAATAGACATTTGGGAATGGATGCGAAGAGGAGACTGTATGAAGGAGTGATTGTGCCAACAGCACTGTATGGGGCAGAAACGTGGAACATAAGAGAAGAAGAGAGAAGGAGTTTGAATGTGTTTGAGATGAGGTGTCTGAGAAGTATGGCGGGGGTTACTAGGCTAGATAGAGTGAGAAATGAGGAGGTGAGGAGGAGAACAGGGGTGAAAAAGGATTTGGGAGAGAGGGTTGATGAAAGAATATTAGGATGGTTTGGACACATGGAAAGAATGAGTGAAGAAAGACTAGTAAAAGAGGTATGGAAGGCAGATGTGGAGGGAGTGAACATGAGGGGACGTCCTAGGATGAGGTGGATGGATGGGGTGAAGGGGGCTTTGGGGAAGAGGGGAATGTCTGTTGAGGAAGGAAGGGAGAGGACGGAAGACAGAGGTGAGTGGAGAATGGTTGTATATGGATGATGTTGTGACTGCATGAGGAGAAATGGGCGGGGGGGGTGGGGGGTGGGGTAGTATGTGTGAGTAAATTTTGACGCAGCCCGAAGGGATTTCTCCCCGTCCTCTCCTTATATGCAAAGGGGGACGGAGAGGGGGGGTCGCCAATTAAATGAAGCGGCCTTGCTGTGGATGTACTGTGTCTTGCGACACTGCTTCTGACCCAGGGCGGTGGGCGGGGTGCAGGGATGACCCGTCATCCAGGAGGTGCTCAGATGAGAGGAAGGGTGGGAGGGGTGTGGAGTGTATTTGGGGATGAAATGGGTGGGAGTGTTTTTATGCCTTTCCCTTTTTGGCTACCTCCCTTGGAAGGGGGAAAAAGCCTTGGTATATGTATGTATGTATATGTCAATTTATTATTATTTACTATTTACCTGTTTGTTTATTATTTAACTATACATATGCATTTATTTATGTATTTTATTTATTATTTACATTATCATAGTTTTTATTTATTCATTTATTTATCATTATTATGATTTTTCGCATCCGACCTAGATATAGACCAAAAGGTCTCCTATCGGCATACTCCGCCTTTGAAATCCTTTGTAATGTGTACGTATATGTACATGTACATGTATATGTATGTGTGTGTATATGTATATGTATATGTATATGTATATGTATATTTATATGTATACGTAGTCTGTATGCTCGCTGGCCGATCGGGTAATAGCGTCGAAACTTGCGCCGCAGGCCGAGGTGATGGCGGTTCGAACCCTGCCACCAACGAATTGGACTAAGAGCATGGTTCATTAAAATCCAGGCTACTAATTCCTCTGTAAGGGGAACCGTCCTAGCCTCCTGATAGGAGGGAAGTTTGCGACGTTAAACCGAATCATCATATTATATGTATAAAGGATATTTATGTGTATATCTACTGCATATGTATATATACATGTTCATGTATATATATATATATATATATATATATATATATATATTATGTGTGTGTGTGTGTGTGTGTGTGTGTGTGTGTGTGTGTATTCGTATATAGGATGGTGGGAGAGGCACATAATTGGAATTAAACTTTAACCACTAGGGGGGAAATTCATTTAAAGTAGGAGTTGGGAGAATGTGTTCATTACCAGCTAAACCTACACTTCAGGACATGATGATAAACATTGAAATTAGGAGAGCACTTACCTCATGGGAAATCATTGTATTTAAAGTTTCGAGTAATTGATGAACAGGAAATGACAACACTAATGATCTGAGAATTAGTTGTACTTTTACTGGGATCTCATACGATCCACATTGGTTTGAAGTAACTGTATTTCAACAACTAAGTGACAATGATTATGAGCGTTTATTTTTTATAGATTCTGTTATCTCGTAGTTGCCATCAGCATCTAATCATTTATGTCATGAATATATTCTACATTTAATAATAGGTACTGATCACGATAGATTCCTTAATACCCAGTGAAGTAAAATTTTCAGCGGTTACAAACATTATCATACTCGTGAGCACATCCGTGTGCACGCGTATACACATATCGACACGAACGTACTTACACACACACACACACACACACACACACACACACACACACACACACACACACACACACACACACACACACACACACACACACACACACACACACCACATTTATACCGGTATATGTACACACCTACTATGCACATAAGTAATACAGCTGTAATATGTGCAAATAATATATAGTCTCGAAATATATATATTACGAGTATCATTAGGGAAAAAAATCAGCCTATTGAGAAAAATGCTGAAAGGGGGAGGGGAGAGTGAAACGGGGGGATGGGGGGAAGGTCGAGAGGAAGAGAGTGAGTGAGTGAGTGAGAGTGGGTGGGGAAATAGGTTAACGAGACGAAGGGGGAGGTGTGGGAAGGAGAGAAGAAGAGAAAGTGTAACAATAAATTCGTTTGAAGAAGAACAGTAAGATCATATTCAGAAACAGAGTCTCTTTAACCGGAACATGAAATCATTATTTTATGCCACAGTCGGTCTATAGAAAGTTAACGGACCTTGACCGATGTGATATGAACATAATGGATGTTCAGTGTTCAATGAAGAACTAACCCCCCCACCCCCACCCCCGTTACGACAAAGGGAAGAATGGAAGGCAGAAGGGAGGGAAGGAAGTAGGAGAGTACGGAAGAAAGTGAGGAATGAAGAAAGAAAG
>NC_134779.1:18826189-18828689 GCF_046742065.1 Oratosquilla oratoria | reverse complement strand
TGGATCTAGAGGTTGGTGGAGCTGGCAGGCGGATCTAGATTTTTTTTTCTTTTTTTTTGTAGAGTTGGCAGATGGACCGAGAGTTTCGTTTGTACAGGTGGCGGATGGATCGAGAAGTAGAGGAACAATTAACCTTTACACTATGTATTTCGAGGGGGGGGAAGAGAAAGTCAAAAAGAGTCGTATAGAGAGAAAAACGAAGAGTGAAGTCGATTAGGGTAGAGAAGGAGGGAGAGAGAAAATCCTGAAGACAAAGACAGGCGTTCATAAAGACCCAGAAACAGTGAGACAAAAACAAGTCTTAGATTTAGTGTGAGTGACGAAACCGTATTAAGTAGGCAGGGAGGGGGGGGGGGAGTCACTCACGTGCGGGAGAGAGACTCTGACGGCGGAAACCAGATCAGGAAGAAAGACCCCCGGCAGAGTCAGTTCAGTCTCACGCAAAGTCTCCATTAGGAAGACTTCTGCCCCCGTCGCTGCTCACCTCCCGCCCTCTGCTGGATTGATGACACTGAGGGAGGCGAAACTCGCTCCAAGTCAATGGGTCGTATTGCCTTAAGGTGATTATCCCACTGGGCTATTTTTCCTTCAACCTCCGTTTCATCGGTGGTTCCGCTCACCCCCAGATTTTTTTCCGCTGTAAAATCACGATGGCACACTATTTTGTTTTCTCGATAAAAATGCATAGAATGTCATTTAATATGCTGGAGGAAAGTTCTTTCATCCAGTATATCAGAGTCCTTCCCAAAAGCTACGGGCTGTAAATCTGCTCCATGAGTCAAAAAAAAGAAGAAAAAAAAGCCCAATGTGATAACGCCTTTAAACTTTGTGTCATCCAGAACGTTGTACTTCCCATACGTCAAAGAGTCTTCAGCGAGGATTTGTTTCAGTTCGGTGATGGAATCTGGTAATTTGAAAGAGGTCTAGGAAGTCATGGGTCAAAGCTTCAAGACTGTTTTTGGAAACTCAGAGTTGGCTACTCAGAGTTTGATGAAGTTCCTCACAGCTCGAAAATGCCCCCCCCCCCTCGCTGTTCAGAGGTGGCCTCTCACTTCCAGAAGATAACCTCTTGCAATGGAAAAGTGGCTCCTTTAACTTTCAAATGTGGCCAACTCGCCCCTCGACGATGGCACACTTACTCCTCGAAGGTGTGATCTCACCCTTCAAGGATGCCCTTTCGATTATATATCAAAGAGAATATCAAATCTATATACCTTAAATGCTGCCAGTTGCCATCCAAGCCTCTCCAGCGCTCGAGGATGAGGTGGTCCTTCAACACCAGAAGGTAGCCCGTTATCACTCGAAGAAGGCGTGATGAAGAGACTTCAAACCGAAGTCATAGCCAGGTAAAACTTAAAGTTGAACCCTCACAGCTGTTGCAAGAACTCCCATAGAGTATTTAATACTCCCCCTACAAAAAAATCAAGATATTCATAGAATTGGATATTAGTCCTTCCAACTAATCTTCGTCGTGATATCTAAATTCTATGCATTGTCTTTTTGTATCCTGATACTTCATAGATCTTGTTAGTGTTTTGACAAAAATTGTCCGACGGCGTCTCAAAGCTAGGTTAGGACCCCATAAAGCTCTGCGAGGATCGGGAGATTCTGTTTATGGATGCATGAACACCAGATGTGGCTTCGATACAGCTCGAGGGCCATTCGCGCACCTCAGTGGATCCATGCCAGTTGATGGACGTCCATCAGGGTGAGATAAAACAGACAGACAGATACAGGAAGACGGACATATACAGGCAGACGGACAGATACAGGCAGACGGACAGATACAGGCAGACGGACAGATACAGGCAGACGGACAGATACAGGCAGACGGACAGATACAGGCAGACGGACAGATACAGGCAGACGGACAGATACAGGCAGACGGACAGATACAGGCAGACGGACAGATACAGGCAGACGGACAGATACAGGCAGACGGACAAATACAGGCAGAAGGGCAGATACAGGCAGACGGACAGATACAGGCAGACGGACAGATACAGGCAGACGGACAGATACAGGCAGACGGATAGATACAGGCGGACGGACAGATACAGGCAGACGGGCAGATACAGGCAGACGGACAAATATAGGCAGAAGGGCAGATACAGGCAGACGGACAGATACAGGCAGACGGACAGATACAGGCAGACGGACAGATACAGGCAGACGGACAGATACAGGCAGACGGACAGATACAGGCAGACGGACAGATACAGGCAGACGGACAGATACAGGCAGACGGACAGATACAGGCAGACGGACAGATACAGGCAGACGGACAGATACAGGCAGACGGACAGATACAGGCAGACGGACAGATACAGGCAGACGGACAAATACAGGCAGAAGGGCAGATACAGGCAGACGGACAGATACAGGCAGACGGACAGATACAGGCAGACGGACAGATACAGGCAGACGGACAGATACAGGCAGACGGACAGATACAGGCAGACGGACAGATACAGGCAGACGGACAGATACAGGCAGACGG
>NC_134779.1:18816189-18821189 GCF_046742065.1 Oratosquilla oratoria | reverse complement strand
TGTGCACAATACCAACACACACCACTTTTATTTGGAGCTCATTCCATTTGCCTAAAGCTTTATGAAAATAATAATAAAAAATGAAACAAACGATGGAGTGGCCATAAGTGGTCTTGAAGAATATACATCGGAGAGAATCAGCTCCCCACCACCTGAATTCAAAAACAAATTCTTCATTTTGAATCAGAAATGCCAACCCCGAAGTCTGGCACACGGTCTACAAACCAAACTTTAGTTGTCTATTATTTTCTGATTTGATACAATCGTTATTCAGATGGCAACCAGTAGATATTCCTTCTTCATCTCTCCTCCTTCTCTCCTCTCCTTCTCTCCTCTCCTCTCCTCTCCTCTCCTATCCTATCCTCTCCTCCTCTCCTCCTCCTTTATTCCTACTCCTCTCCTCCTGTTCCTCCTCCTCTCCTCCTGCTCCTCGTCCTTTCCACCTGCTCCCCCTCCTCTCCTCCTGCTCCTCCTCCTCTTCTCCTGCTCCTCCTTCTCCTCTCCTCCTCCTCCTCCTTCGCCTCCTCCTCCTTTTCCTCCTCCTCCTTCTCCTCCTCCTTCCATCCTCCTCTTCTTCCATCCATCCCTTCCTTCCTTACTCCTCCTCCTTCCCTCCTCCTCCTCCTTCCCTCCTCCTCTTCTTCCTTTCCTTTCTCCCTTACTCCTCCTCTTCCTCCCCTTCCTCCCTTTCTCCCCCTCCTTCTTCTCATTCTCCTACTCCTTCTCTTCCTCCTCCTCTACCTTTGTTCATGTTCTCTTACTCCTTTTACTTCCTCTCCTTTTCCTTCTCCTCCTTCTCCTCCTCCATTTTCCTCCTCATCGGTTCGTCATTTCCTCATACTATTCCTCCTTTCCTCTCCCCCCCTTCCTCCTCCTCTTTCTCATCCCCCTTCCTCTTCCCTCTTCTTCTTCCCTCTTCCTCTTCCCCCTTCCTCTTTCTCTTCCCCATTTCTCTTCCCTCTTCTTCTTCCCTCTTCCTCTTCCCCCTTCCTCTTCCTCTTTCTCTTCTTCCTTCCTCTTCCCTCTTCCTCTTCCCACTTCTTCTTCCCTTTTCCTATTCCCCCTTCCTCTTCCCCCTTCCTCTTCCCCTTTCTCTTTCCCCTTTCTCTTTCCCCTTCCTCTTTCTCCTTATCCTCCTCTTCTCCCTCTCCTTCGTTTTTCTATTTCTTTTCACCTACTTTCCTCGTCCTTCTTCCTTATAATCTTACCTCTTGTCCTCCACCTCCTCTTCTCCCTCTTCTTTGTCTTCGTTTCTTCTGTAGATTTGTTTTTGTCACTTTGGGTTTGGACGCGTTGAGACAAACGAAATTATGGTTTGCTTTATTCTCTCCGTCTAGACTAGTCTACATCTCAAATGGTGACATTTGCCAAATTAGAAAATTATATACAATTTATTCTGTACTATTGCCTAATCTACAGTGTACAATATAAGAACTGAGTATGGACACACAGTATTCATGCATAGCTTATATATATGTATATATATATATATATATATATATATATATATATATACATATATGTATATATATACATATATGTATATATATACATATATGTATATATACATATATGTATATATATACATATGTATATACATATATGTATATATACATATATATATGTATATATACATACATGCATATATATATATATATATATATATATATATATATATGTGTATATATATACATGTATATATATACATATGTATATACATTATATATATATATATTATATATACATGCATATATATATATGTATGTATATATATATATGTATATATATATGCATGTATATATATATATATGTATATACATTAAATATATATATATATATATATATACATGTATATATATATATATATGTATATATATTATATATATGTATATATATATATATATATATATATATATATACAAGCAATGGATTGTATATTAAAATATATATCGGTCGTATGACGACTTGGAGTTGGCAATGGCGCTGCAGGTGTCCTTTTGCGCCCGGCCGAATGGCTGCGGGTGAGATCCAACATAATAGGAGGTCCCGCGGAGTTTTCTGGAGAGGTCGTGATCTGACATCGTGCAGCTAAAATGCGTGAGTGAGTGTGCCCGCTGAATACCTAAGGGATTTAATATTTCCTTCAATCATCTTGCAACACTTCTTCATCTTCCTATTTTTTTTTCTTTGTCTTCATCTTTCTTGTCCTCTTTTCCTCCTTATCCTTCCTCCTCGTCCTTCCTTTTTTATTTTTTATTTTCCCTCCTTTCTTCTACTCCTCCTCCATCACTTCATCCTCTTTTCTACATTTGTTCTCCCTCTTCTTCGTGCTCCTTTTACTTCTCTTTTATTTTTTTCCTCTTTTGCCTCTCTCCTTTTCCTCTTTTCCTTCTTCTTGCTCCACATCCTCCTCCCTCGTCTTCCTACACCTACCTCGCTGTCGTTCTCTTTCTTCCTTCTTTTTCCTCTTCCTCTTCCTGCTGCTTATCCTCCTCTTCATCCTCCTTCTTCTTCTCCTCCTGCCTCCTCCTCCTCCTTCTACTCCTCCTACTCCTCCTCTTCCTCCTCCACCTCCTCTTCCTCCTCATCCTCCTCTTCTTCCTCTTTTTCTTCCTCCTCCTCTTCCACCACTTCCAGCCCCTCCACCCACTCCTCCTCATCTTCCTCCTCTTTACCTTCTTCCTCCTCCTTCTTCCCCTCCCTCTTTCCTCTTCCTTTTCCTACTCCTTTTCTTCTTATCTCTCCCCTTCTTCCACTTTTTCTCCTGCTCCTCCTCTCTTTTCTCCCTCCCCGTCCCCACCCATCTTCCCGGCCAGATCCTCCCTCTAATACAACACAATCGACAACCCAGCGTTTCGTACTGAAGAGATCTGGAGATGTGTAGAGGGGCCTGAAGATTGTTGTCTGTGTGCCAATGGAACTCTGTGGAACAATTAACGTTGTCCAAATAGAAAGCCGTTCTTGATTAAGTCTTTCTTTCTTATGGAGTTCTGTCGTGGTGTGTTTTTACTTAACCATTAGCTACATTTATTCTATTCTTTTAATATAATGAATTGTTCTTTCTCTCTCAAAGTCTCTACTGTTATTTGATGGTGTGCACCGTTTCTCTATCATGTGTATTGATGGATATTTATATCCACCGCCCTCCTCCTTGTTTTACGGACGAAAGATGTATATTTGTGGTTGTACTACGGGATGCAAGTCGAAGAGATTCACCTTCCCTCTAAACTGTTTTCATTAATTTTATTTTTATTTATTTGCTTATCTATTTGTTTTACTTTATTACTTTTTTTTTAAGAATTGGGACTGGGCCACCAACGACTGTTCTATTTGCAGTCCACCGTCTAGTGACACAGAATTGTCCTATATTAAAATTAGACACAGTGTGCGCGCGTGTGTATGTATATGTGTGTGTATATATATACAGTATATATATATATATATATATATTTATATATATATTTATATATATATATAAACATGTGTGCGTGTATATATGTACACGTGTGTATGTGTGTATATATGTATATGTACACGGGTGTGTGTGTGTATATATGTATATGTCCACGTGTGTGTATGTGTGTATATATGTACTGTATATGTACACGTGTATGTATGTGTGTTATATGTATATGTATAAATGTGTGTATGTGTGTGTATATATATATATATATATATGTATACATGTGTACGTATATGTATATGTATACATGTGTGTATATGTCTATGTATATATGTGTGTATAAATGTATATGTATACATATGTGCGTATATATGTATATGTATACATGTGTGTATGTGTGTATATATGTATATGTATACATGTGTGTATGTGTATACATATATATATATATATATATATATGTGTGTGTGTGTGTGTGTATTCACTTGGTCTTTGGATCACGTGTTGGACTCGTGATCGACAGCTATTTCCCTCCTGGAAGAGAGCTCAGAGCTCGTAGGTCCGATCTATGGGTAATGCTATGACCTTGCACACACACACACCCCCAACTCCCCGCCCACGAGAGTTGGAGTAACACCCCTCAGCGCTGCGATACTGATATTATTTCAGCCCCGGGAGAGGATCGAACCCGGACCTCCGTGGTGGCAGGCCAGAGCTCTAACCACAGTGTGTGTGTGTGTGTGTGTGTGTGTGTGTGTATGTATATGTATGTGTTTGTATATACACTGCATTTCAAAATTCTATGCAAAAATATTTTTAATAACAATGTTTTTGACATATACCTATGATATTTCGTACAGCACATTGCAACATTCTTACGTGCGCAGAGCCAATTTTAGAATAATTTAAGCACTAGTAAACAAACGGCATCCATTTTGGGTCATTGTTGCAGCAATCACTTTACCACTTGAGATGCAGGATGGGCCTCAAAGGAGCTTTAACAGAAGTTGAGAAATCAAAAAACATCCAAGATCTCCCCAAGAATCAATCCACCTTAGAAATCGCTGAAACGATTGGCCAAGATAATCTTCCAATGAAAAAAAATTGCCATTAATCCCGATTTGTGTAATAGTCGGTCAGACGAGGGAAAGCTGAGAAAGAACATACATATGTCGGGTCACGCTATCCGTCTAATAAAGAGAAGTTTTTGTCGCAACCCTTTGCAAACCAGTAAACTAGTGTTTGAGGGCGCTGGTGTTTCGGATTTACCGAAGACCTCAAGATGACGCATCCTCAAGAGTCTCTTCCGATGTAGCAAAGCAAATATTCGGTTTCCTTTTGAAGGAGATACACAAGAGGAAATGGATTGGGTGGGCCCAGGAATACATGAAACTGCCGTTCGAGCAGGTTTTGTTCACCGATGAATGTAGATCTACTCTCGATGGACCCGATGGCTGGAGGAGGGGTCGGTTCTCCCAGGAGCAAGGACACCCTCACCTACTTAGGCGTCAGCAAGATGGTGGTGGTACTAAGTTTTAGGCTGGAATTGGTGGCAGCGAGCTTGTTGGGCCTTCCGGAGTGAAGGGCGGCATAACGC
>NC_134779.1:18801189-18811189 GCF_046742065.1 Oratosquilla oratoria | reverse complement strand
AATCAGGTTTTCAAACACTACGGCAATGCATTGCAGGAAGATTCATAAATTGTGACCAGCAATATGAAAAGACTTTTTTACTAAAGGGGATTATTTTGTATGAGTGAATATGAGGGGGCGTCGTAGGATGAGATGGATGGATGGGGTGAAAGGGGCATTACAAAAGAGAGGAATGTCTGTGGAGGAAGGACGGGAGAAGACAGAAGATAGGGGTGAATGGAGAGGGGTTGTGTATAGATGATGCTGTGATGCATGAGGGGAGTGGGTGGGGGATGGGGGGTGAGGAAGTGTGTATGAGAAAAATTTGACGCAGCCCGAAGAGATTTCTCCCCGTCTTCTCCTTTTCTGCATGAGGGAACGGAGAGGGGGGTCGCCGAATTTATGAAGCGGCCTTGCTGTGGATGTGCTGTGTCTTGCGACACTGCATCTGACCCAGGGCAGTGGACAGGATGCAGGGATGACCCATCATCCAGGAGGTGCCAAGATAAGAGGGAGGGAGGAAGGAGGAGGGTGGAGGGGAGTGGAATATATAGGAAATGGAATGAGTGGGAGTGGTTTCTATGCCTTTTTCTTTTTGGCTACCCCCCGTGTAGGGGGAAAAAGCCTTTGGTCTATGTATGTGTATATATATATATATATATATATATATATATATATATATATATATATATATATATATATATACGTGTGTGTGTGTGTGTGTGTTTGATTCACTATGGTCTTGGATTACGTGTTGGAATCGTGATTCACAGTTATTCACCTCTTGGATGAGAGAGAACTCGAATGACCGATCTATGGTTAATACTGTGACTTTGCACGCACACACGCATCCAAATCCCCGCCCACGAGAGTTGGAGTAACAACCCGTAGCGCAGCTATACTGAAATTATTTCAGCCCTGGGCGGGATTCGATCCCGATCCCCCGTAGTAGCAGGCGAGAACTCTAACCACCGAGCCACGAGGTGTGTGTGTGTGTGTGTGTGTGTGTGTGTGTGTGTGTGTGTGTGTGTGTGTGTGTGTGTGTGTGTGTGTGCGTGTGTGTGTTTGTGTATGTGTTTGTGTATGTGTTGTGTATGTGTTATGTATGTATATGAGGAAAGAGGAAATGGTCGAGATAGGAAAACATCCATGACACTTAAATAATTCTAGAGATTTGAATACAAAAGAATCTTGTCTTGCTTATTATCGGCAGTGGCTTTATTAGTTACAAGAAATTGCATGATGAGAGAGGAAGCTCAAAGGCCCCTGGGAGGTGTGTGGTGTGACCTTGACGAGGTTCTGTATAATGAAGGGGTCTGTGGTGACAGAAAGAGTGATTGATAGAGTGAATTTTCTTAATATTTTCATTTCCTCGAAGCGTTTTATTTGTATCATTTGGATATCATAATGGATATTGATATGGGTGTTATTGGTATTATTATGGATATTATCATGAATATTATTATGAATATTATGGATAATGTTTTAGATATTGTTATGGATACTTGTATGGGTTCTTAATGGATTAATTTTTTTGGATATTTCTATTTATGGATATTTTTATGGATATTGTTGTTAATATTACTATGGACGTTATGGCTATTATTATGGATGCTATTATGTATTTTCAATTTATATTTTTATAAATATTCTTGTAGATATTTTTATGGATATTATTGTGGATATTATTATGAATGCTATGGATATTATTATGGATATTATCATGGATATTTTTATGGATATCATGAGTTAAACAACGTCATGGTAGCCTGATACTTTTCATTTGGAAAACTCTATCGGGGTTTCATACATTAAAAAAAAAGTGAATACTTAAGAAAAAATAACAAAGTAAAAATGGGACTGCGATGAAGGAAGATATAGCTTAAACAAGGGAGAAAGACAGTGTTGATGGAGGATAGAGAGGAATAGGGTACGTTAGAAACAAAGAATTAAAGATATGTGGAGAAGAAAGGAAAGGAATAGAGAGAAGGAATGGATGCAAAAGAGAGCAGCACGGAGTTGTGATCCTCTCGAATCCACCGACTTCATTCAGGAGACGATGACCCCAATATGCCACAAGTTCCCTTGAGGCGTTATCACACTGGGATATTCACTAAAGGCGTTATCACACTGGGCTATTCCCTAAAGGTGTTATCACACTGGGCTATTCCCTAAAGGCGTTATCACACTGGGCTATTCCCTAAAGGCGTTATCACACTGGGCTATTCCCTAAAGGCGTTATCACACTGGGCTATTCCCTAAAGGTGTTATCACACTGGGCTATTCCCTAAAGGTGTTATCACACTGGGCTATTCCCTCAAGGTGTTATCACACTGGGCTATTCCCTCAAGGTGTTATCACACTGGGCTATTCCCTAAAGGTGTTATCACACTGGGCTATTCCCTAAAGGTGTTATCACACTGGGCTATTCCCTAAAGGTGTTATCACACTGGGCTATTCCCTAAAGGCGTTATCACACTGGGCTATTCCCTAAAGGTGTTATCACACTGGGCTATTCCCTCAAGGTGTTATCACACTGGGCTATTCCCTAAAGGTGTTATCACACTGGGATATTTACCTCCGACTGTTGGAGCAAATTTGCAGTCCGCAGCCTACGGAAAGGAATCTGATATGCCGAAGGAAAATAATTTTTCATCCTGCATGTCAAATGACATTCTCTGTAAATTCTTGAGACAACGAAATAGTCTGCCATAGTGACTTACCATCGGAAAAAGTGATGGAGGTCGGCCGTACCACCGATTTATTGGAGGTTTGAGGTATGACAACACCTTTACAGAATTTTATGATGATATGATATGGTTTAACGTCACACACTCCCCCCTGTCGGGAGGCTAGAACGGTGCCCCTCACAGAGGGCTTTGTAGCATACCCTTGGTTCAACTTCGCTGGTGGCAGGATTCGAACCGCCCTCACCTCGAACTTCGCCGCAAGTAACGACGCCCTAACCGAGGTCAGACAGAATTTTATACATCGATAAAAATAATAATAATAATAATAATAAAAAATAAAAAAATAAAATAAAATAAAATAAAATAAAATAAAGATAATCTAACCGACACCAAATTATTTCAGTCAGTTTACTGGAATACTTGACCAACGAGGCGTTAATAAAAAATGGGAAAAGTGAAAAGAACAGTTTTCTGAAAGTTATTTATAGACCAGGCAAGAGGAATGTGCGGAATTCGGTGCCCTGGGAAAAGAACGATTAATGGGGTATATTTTTATTTTGGCAAAATTTTTCAAAAGACATCTCTCGTTTTATAAAGAGGACTGGAAATACTTGTTCAATTTCGACATAGAGAAAATTCATGGCAATGTTAAACGTGATCAATGTAAAACAAATTATATGAAAGTGAATATAAAGGGAAAAGCAGACTGATCGAGGGCGAAAGTTTTGAAGTTGAAGAGACTAATAGCCTTATTGAATCTTAACAAAGACAATGCAAGTTGAATGGAAATTTGCTTCGAAATTCTATAAGAATCGTACGATGAATAAAGGAAAAATATGAGATATCTACATTTGCGTTCAAATCGAAGATATAGAATTAGTTTGTACTCTTTACATAGAGAGAGAGGGAGAGGGAGAGGGAGAGGGAGAGAGAGGGGGAGAGGGAGAGGGAGAAGGAGGGAGGGAGAGGGGAAGGGAGGGAGAGGAGGGAGGGAGAGGAGGGAGGGAGAGGAGGGAGGGAGAGGAGAGAGGGAGAGGAGAGAGGGAGAGAGAGAGGGAGAGAGAGAGGGAGAGAGAGAGAGGGAGAGAGAGAGGGAGAGAGAGAGGGAGAGAGAGAGAGAGAGAGAGAGAGAGAGAGAGAGAGGGAGAGAGAGAGAGAGAGAAAGAGAGAGGGAGAGAGAGAGGGAGAGAGAGAGAAAGAGAGAGAGGGAGAGAGAGAGAGAGAGAGAGAGAGAGAGAGAGAGAGAGAGAGAGAGAGAGAGAGAGAGAGAGAGAGAGAGAGAGAGAGAGAGAGAGAGAGAGAGAGAAGGATATAGGGAGGGAGAGAGAGGGAGAGAGAGAGAGAGAGAGCGAGCGAGACCCAAAGGGACCGAGAGAGACTGACAAACCGTGAAAGAGACCAATGGCCAGAGCGAGATAGCAAACGCTTACAATTCACAGCAGTAAGCGGTAGCATTAACTCTTTAAAGGAGAATCCATTTCCTTGCCGCACCGACACTCTCGACCATCTTCGACGTGCACAGTGGTTCTCGAGTTTGAAAAATCGTCCAGTCCATAGCACATCTCCACAGCGGATCTTTGTGAAGTTAAAAATAGGACTGTGTCTTTGTATCTCTACGTTTTGATCTTTGTCGGGTCGACCTTCTCCTACCGTTACACCATGACCTTACTGCAGTCGGCCACGGCCCCGGGCCCTCTCGTAGATTTCTTTAAGAAATTTTGCATTTTTGTACGTGTTGTGCGAGCATGAAGATTTTTGTCACAAGCAAGGAGAGCAATCGCTGGTTTGTCTGTTCTGTTTATATGAAACTATATCGTAATGCTTTTCTTTTGTAGTAATTGTAGGTGTGGGCGTGGTTGTGCGAATTGGTGTATGTATAAGTGTGGGTGTGCGTGTGTGCTAGCGTACGTGTGTCTGTATATGTGGGTTGCGTGGGGAGAAGTGAGGTGTGTGCGTTTGCATATGCATGTACGTGTGCATATGCGTGTACGTGTATTCACTTGGTCTTTGGATCACGTGTTGGACTCGTGATCGACAGCTATTTCCCTCCTGGAAGAGAGCTCAGAGCTCGTAGGTCCGATCTATGGGTAATGCTATGACCTTGCACACACACACACACCCAACTCCCCGCCCACGAGAGTCAGAGTAACGACCCGAGGCACAGCGATACCGAAATAATTTCGGCCCTGGGCAGGATTCGAACTGGGTACTGGGAGCACTTCTACTTCCCAGTTCAGCGCTCTACCAACTGTGCATGAATGTGTGTGCGTGTGTGCATACACAGTATGTGTGTGTGTCAAGGTGTTGCTAGGCGTGTGCATACGTGTCTGTGATGTGTATATACTTGTTCATTAAAACTACAGACTCTCATTTCGTCCAAATTAATAATAATTACTGTCATCTCGGGTGCTCGTGAGGATGAGTACGAAGAGGACTGTGCTAATCTCACGGGTTCTTCACTTCAGAACACGCAACTAAATTACTTTGGTGATTAAGCACAGAGGTTGAGGTCCCCTGACTTCACTCTCTCCCAAGCAAACACAGAATCACTAATTCGAGTCTGGGCTTAGGCTTCAGGCGTCACCTCGCTCTCTCTCTCTCTCTCTTGCCCCATTTTCCTCTCCCTGTCTCCCTCTCTCTGTCCTTGTCTGTTTCTATCCCTATCTCGTTTTCTTTCTCTTGCTCTATTATTTTATTTTTCTTTCTTTTGTTTTTTCTCTTTTACTTCTTCTTTATTTCTCTTTTCTCCCTTTCTCATTCATTTTTTTCTTTTTCCCTCTTTTTCTCGATCTTTCTCTTTATTTTGTTAATTTTTTCCTTCCCTTTCTTGACCGCATTCTCTTTTTTCATTACCCCTCTTACTTTCTTTATCTTTTTTTTCTTCCTTTATATCTTTCTCACTTTACATCTCGCTTTATCTATCTCACTTCATCTATTTCACTTTCCCCCTCTCGCTTCATCTCTCCCTCTCTATCTCTCACGTTATCTTTCTCGCTTTATCTCTCTTTTGCTTTATCTCTTTAATTTCAGCTCTCGCATTATTTCTCTCGCTTCATATCCCTCGCTTTATCTCACTCTTGTCTCATCTCTCTCGCTCCATCTCTCCCTATCTCTCACTTTCTCCCGCTTTATATTTCTCACTTATCTCTCTCTCACTGTATCTCTCACTGTATCTCCCTCGCTCTCTCACCGTATCACTCTTTCTCTGTGTCTGTCTGTCTGTCTGTCTGTCTCTCTCTCTCTCTCTCTCTCTCTCTCTCTCTCTCTCTCTCTCTCTCTCTCTCTCTCTCTCTCTCTCTCTCTCTCTCTCTCTCTCTCTCTCTCTCTCTCTCTCTCTCTCTCTCCCTCCCTCTCTCTCTCTCTCTCCCTCCCTTCTCTCTCTCTCCCTCCCTTCTCTCTCTCTCCCTCCCTTCTCTCTCTCTCCCTCTCTCTCTCACTCTGTCAGTCTGTCTATCTTTCTGCCTTCAACATGTGTATGTGCGTGCTGATGTGCGTGTATCTTGTAGACGCGTCTGCGAAGGTATGTTCTTGCGTGTATGTTTGCGTGTGTGCTTATATGCGTGTAGACACCGGTGCTCGAGTACGCCACTACACTGGGACGTTGTGAAGAATGTTCCTTTTTTATCTAATATATATATATATATATATATATATATATATATATCTATATATATATATATATATATATATATATATTTATCGGAAAATTTCGAAACACTGGACTCAGAGTAACAGAATTTATTACCGACGTTTCGAACCCTGTCCGGGGTTCGGAACGTCGGTAATAAATTCTGTTACTCTGAGTCCAGTGTTTCGAAATTTTCCAATAACATGGCTCCTGGACTCCAGCTCTTTACGAACACACACACACACACACACACACATATATATATATATATATATATATATATATATATATATATATATATATATATACATATATATATATAGATATATATATATATATATATATATGTATAATGGAAAATAAACTCTTCTGCTGGGATTCGAACCCTTGCCTGAGCGACTTGCGTCTTGACAAGACAAGGACCGTAGCCACTACTATATATATATATATAATTTCTTCTAAAACTTGGGAATATACTAATGTTTTTTTTTTTTTTTTTTTTTTTTACCTGTAATTTTATTCGGTTGATTTCCAGTACTTACTTATTCATTTCTGTTTATTTGTGTATTTCTTCTTTTAATCATTTATCTATTTGTTTATTGTCTATTGAAGTTGAAGTTAGGTTCCTGTTGATACATATATGCAAAATAGACACAAACACATGAATGCCAAAATTGCTGAAAAACCATTGAAAAAAATAGTCCAAAGGTTTTTGTCTATACTGACACCTTCGAGGTATAGAGATTTCATAAAATGAGAGAGAGAGCGAGCGAGCGAGCGAGAGAGAGAGAGAGAGAGAGAGAGAGAGAGAGAGAGAGAGAGAGAGAGAGAGAGAGAGAGAGAGAGAGAGAGAGAGAGAAAAGGAGAGGCATTATTGTTATCGTTTGCCTTTTGGAGACGAGAATTTAGATTGTTGGAAAGCAGTTCGGGTCCCGCTGGGAACAACGCGTAACGGCAATAAGGGCAAACGTCGTAAAAAGTTTCATATCCAGTCGCCTTGCATTGTGGGTAATGCCTGATACATGAAGAAGTTAAAAAAGAAATGTGTATGATACATAAAGAAGTTAGAAAAGAAATGTGCTCACATAACTGTATACTTTCTTTCGTACTCCTGTACAAGTTGTCTGTATTTTGAATATTGTTGGACAATGTAATTCCATATCATCATCCGGCTCGGATTAGATTGCGTTTTTAATCAAAATTTTAAAAAAGTGAGAGATGAAACCGCCTCCCGTTTTCTTTCAGCACAGCAAAATTATGATCTGTAGCACTTTTACGAACATGTCGGACCTTCAAAGAAAATAGTTTGATTTTCATCGTTTGATCTAAATGATAGAGTTTGATGAATCCAGGCAATCTCAGTTAGTGCTTATAGCTTGTAATCTTTATTAATATACCTCTTTCCAAGAATCTAGGTGCGCACACGCACACACAAACACACACACGTACCTATGCACTCATACGCGCAGATACACACAAACGCGCATACATACACATGTACACGTACATGCACACGTACATGCACACGTACATACACACTTACATACGCACATGCACACACATATGCACATACACACACGCACACACACACACACCCAAACATACACACACCCAAACATACACAAACACGTGTACATAGAATAGCAGTAGTGAACTTGGCACCGGCATTGAAAAGGAGAAGGATATTGATTGTAGTGAAATAATTATAGAGAAGACAAAAGCGAAAATGACTACAATGAATAAATTACAGGTGACAATAGTGGCATACATGTCAAGGACAAAAATGGCTGTCAATGGTCTTAATAAACAATTAACAGCCAAGATAAAAAAAGATTAATTGAATGATTAATTCCAAAGAAAACCAGACGAGAAAGTTTAGAAAGTTGAAAGATAATTACGAGAAGTTAGAGGAGGAGGTGTAGAACAGTCTGATGAAGTAATGAGTAAGCTAATGCGAGCGAAGAAAATGTCAGAGTGATCAAATATGAACATGAAGTTTGGATGAAATTACATCATGAGGAGCCTACGCCAGGAAGCGCTGAATAGCTGCTGCGGCCGAAGCCGTCATCTTTGTCCTTTGCTCTGTGCACTTGGAGAGAAGTGCGGGATTCGAACCTACAACTAAGTGAATGTGAAACCTGCACAATGAGTAAAAAGTTCGATTTAGTACGATGGAACTGAAAACGAGAAATGAAAATGAAGGTGTGAAATATGCGATAAAGCTTGATTAAAAGAGGATAACGTAGATAAGATAAGACGAACGTGGATAATGATGGTAGAAAATCGCACATATGTTATTGTGATAGTAAAGATTGAGGATCATTTGGCATTACGAACAGAGAGAGAAGTAAATCCCGTCGAGCTGCTGTCGAAAGTGTCAAAGAAATCCATTTTACGTTAAAATGTCGGAAAACATAAGAGAAGCTATTCCTTATTAATCCGGAGAAGTGATCACAAACGTTGGCTAAATTTATGAATGAAAATCACATATCACGCCATTGAGACCTTGACTTTCGACCTTTTAGATCAAAGAAAATTGATCGGATTCATCCTTGGAATTAGCTTTGTTAGATACAATAGTATGGTTATGATCAAAGCAAATTAAGACGTCAAAATGTGTGTGACAACGTTACAAACAGACAGACAGACAGACAGAGACAAACGTCTAATGGAACAAAGTAACGTACGAGTACTTTCCACAACTAAAAATGACAGAGAGCACAGGAAATCTATGGGGCGTGAGGTATGTTAGATTAGGCAAATATACGAACGAGGGTATACGTAAAAAGTATAGATATAAAGTACTCCGATGAATGATAAGTAATAAAACACGAAAACTAGCGAGCAAATAAAGTTTCAATAATATTTGGGATATACGGGATGTAACAGAGGAAGAACAAGAAAGAGAAAACAAAACTGATATAAAAAAGAACGTAGTAGGAGAGGATAGAAATTAACTGAAATGATAAGAAAACAAGGAAGTGATTCTAAAGACAAATTCTAGAGAAGGAAATGAAAAGCAACGAATCAAAAATTAGGTATACACAAAGGAAAAAAATTAGGATAACTGACAAATTCAAGGAGAGACAGACGGACATGTGTGTTTTATGGAAGCCAAGCTCAATCAAGATATTGATATTCAGGTGGATAAAGATGTGTGTAACAGGATGAAGGGACACAGGAGAATAAAATATAGTGATAATAATAGTAAAAACATGGTAGATAAACTAATTGGTGAACTAATAAACAAATGAATATTGTTAACCAAAGCGAAAAAATAAATAAAATCGTCAAAAAGATTGCTGGATATTATGCATATTTTCTTACGAGACTTTGAAGTGACGTACCCTTAAAGAATATATGTGAAATTATGTAAAACATAGATAATTAATCAAAGGTAAATACAGCCGAACAATTGAAAAGGATAAAAAGGGATTAATTGATAGTAGACTTTAACTGAGAAAAGGTAAAGTGGGAGTGGAAGTAGGAGATAGGTGAGGAAGCGTGGTGCGATAGGTCGTTGAACATAGCACTGGGTTATATAATGACACAATGGATTACATATTGAATTAAAATAAATTATATAATGGTAAGAGAACCAGCAACTCAACAAGACTACTCTTCATTATGACAAAAGAACCTGAGGCGGCAAAAATATTGAACAAACGGTGGCGATAAGTGAAAGGGATTATGTAGTCCTTCA
>NC_134779.1:18781189-18791189 GCF_046742065.1 Oratosquilla oratoria | reverse complement strand
TTCGTAGAATTTTGTACCAAGACATAGAAAAATAGCGGGATGTGGCAACTGCACGAGGATACGAGGAATTTTTTTCTACATATCAGTAGGCTGTTCAAAACATCTAAAAACTCAAGCTGTTGTTTAAAAAAACACTTAACTAGTTATCAAATAATAAATGGTACATCAAAATATGACTTTTATTGGTAATTATGTTGATTATAATATGTACCCCGAAAGATACGTTTTACGGTGTAGAAAAAAATTCTACGCTCAAGTTTCAGCTTTCTTTTTGCGATAATAATATATATATATATATTACAAAGGATTACAAAGGCAAAGCATGCCGACAGGAGACCTTTTGATCCATATCTAGGTCGGATGCAAAAAAAAAAAAAAAAAAAAAAAATCATATTAATAATAAATTAAAACTATAACAATGTAAATAACAATTAAAATACATAAATAAATGCATTGGTATAGTTGAATAACAAACAAACAGGTAAATAGTAAATGATAATAAATTGACATATAACTAATAATAAATGAAAATCAGACAGACAAATTATAACAAAACAAAAACAAATAATATAACATAAATTATAATCATTACAGCATCTTACTTAGGTATTTATCTAAATGATTCTTAAAGCTTCGAACTGAACTACATTGCACTACCTGTGCAGGAAGTTTATTCCATTCATTAACTAAACGGTTGGCAAAGTTGTTTCTACCTACTTCCAAATTGAATCTATTTCCGGACAGTTTGAGACCATTGTTTCTTGTCTGATTCTCATTCAATGTGAAAATTTGGTCACTTTTGATGTTGTCAATTCCCTTTAAAATCTTAAAGACCTGTATCAAGTCACCTCTGAGTCTACGCTTTTTTAGGGAAAACAGATTCATGTGCTTAAGTCGATTTTCGTATGATTTATTTTTGATATTTGGAATCAGTTTTGTGGCTCGCCGTTGTACTTTTTCCAGTCTGTCAATGTCTTTAATGAGATTCGGTGACCATACGGAAACAGCATATTCCAAATGTGGACGAACTAACGATTTATATAGCTTGTTAATGAGTGATGGACTTTTGAAATCAAAAGATCGCGCAATCAATCCCAGAATCTTATTTGCTTTCTCAGAGGCTGAAATACACTGCTTGGATGATTTGAGGTCGTTACTGATAATTACGCCGAGATCTTTTTCACTATCCACTTTTGTTAACGAATTTCCAAATAACTTGTAATCGTACTTGCTGTTATTTTTACCTATGTGCATTACCTTGCATTTACTTGTGTTAAATTTCATTAGCCACTTTTCAGACCATTGCTGTAATTTATCTAAATCTTCTTGAATATCTAATTGGTTTGAGTGATCATTTGCCACTCCGCACAGTTTTGTATCATCAGCAAATTTGGAAACAGTAGATTTTAGTCCATGGTCTATATCATTTATATATACTATGAATAGAAGTGGCCCAAGAACGGAACCCTGAGGAACTCCACTTGCAACACTTTTCCATCCAGAAGTTTTTCCATTTAAAACAACTCTCTGTTTTCGACCTTTCAACCAATTACTAGTCCAACCTAATAGGCTACCACTTATTCCATGCAAAGCTAATTTAGTAAGTAGTCTTTCGTGTGGGACGGTATCAAAAGCTTTTGCAAAGTCTAGATATATTAAATCTATATTGTTTCTTTTGTCATAATTCGAGATAACTGTGTTGTAGAATTCGAGTAAGTTAGTCACGCAAGAATGTTTCCGTCTGAAACCATGTTGGCTATCATTTATCAAACGGTTACTTTCTAAATGATATTCGATAGCATCTCTGATGATAGTTTCCATTATTTTTCCTACGATCGAAGTCAAACTAATAGGCCTATAGTTATTTGGTTTCTTTTTGTCACCTTTTTTGAATATGGGAGTAACGTTAGCTAGCTTCCATTCTCTTGGGACATCTCCGGATATGATGGATTTCTTGAAAATAATTTCTAATGGAACAACAATCTCATTTTTCATTTCCTTTAAGATTCTTGGATGCCAACCGTCAGGCCCTGGTGTTTTATTAACTTTGAGTTTGTCTATACACCTTTTAATTTTTTCTTTTGTTATATTTACCGTAGTGAGTAAGTTTACCCCAGACTTTTCACAGGTTTCAGTTTGGAATTCACTTTGAGGTGTTTCGTTTACGAATACCGAGCTAAAATAATTGTTTAAGAGATTACACATTCCTTCATTTGAATATTCAAGTTGACCGTCAGCAGATAATAGTGGACCAATGTGATTCCTAACAACCTTTTTATCTCTAATGTAACTATAGAATTCTTTGGGATTCTCTTTGGATTTATCAGCGATGTTCATTTCGTATTGTCGTTTTCTTTTTCTTATTGTCTTTTTTAAATCTCTCTGTATTGATACATAACTTTCATAGTCATTAGATGCACCCGAGCACTTATATTTCTTATAAGCCTGTCTCTTTTTAGCAATACTTTTTTCAGTTTCTTTGTCGAGCCACTTTGGGCGAGCCTGATTTGGGGGACGTCTGTCCTTAAAAGGAATGTAAGTTTGAATCATCTTAGTGAGCGTATTTTGAAATATTTCCCACATCTGATCTACAGGCCTTTCGTTTAATTTTTCCTCCCAATCTGTAAGCTGAAGCTCCTGACGTAGTTCTATGAACTGAGCTTTACTGAAATCGGGTATTTTAGAAGCACAAGTATCTATTCTAAAATTGTTTAGGAGTTTGAATCTGACTAAGTTGTGATCGCTATTTGCAACAGATTCACCGACTTCTACATCAGTTGCCATGCTTTCGCGGCTAGTGATCAATAAATCGAGTAAGTTTCCATATCTTGTGGACTCTTTTACATGCTGAATTAAGTAATTGTCACCAAGAAAATCAATCAAGCGACTACCTATATGGCCATGTTCAAGGGTCATCCAATCAATGTCAGTAAAATTGAAATCACCCATTATCAATAAATCCCGGTTGCAGAAACTAGACAGTTCTTGAAATAACAGTTTGTCGTCTGCTAATGATAATGTCTTTGGCCTATATATTACACCTATATTCATTTTTTGTCCATTTGTTTGGGTTAACTCAACCCACAAACTGTCATATGCATCCTGTTTCACTTTCTCTAAAACACAAGCATGAACATTGTTTTTAACGTACAATAGAACACCCCCACCTTTCTTGTGGTTTCTATCCTGATGAAAGTGTTTAAATCCCGCAATATTAAATTCAGCTTCGAACTCTGTACCATTTAACCATGTCTCAGTTATTCCTATCATATCGAGATTTTCGCTTTTGACATACGCCTGTATTTCTTGAAATTTGTTCCTAATACTACGAGCATTAAAGTACATAGTTTTAAGAAACTCGTGATTATTTCTTTTTGACACATTTTGAGTTTCAATATCATGTCTTATATTATCATTTTGTTTTTTATTTATGCCTTGCTCTATATTATTATTATTTGGTCCTTCATTGACATTCAATGCCTCATTAACATTTCTCCTATCAAAATTAACATTTCCCCCATCACGGACATCTGGTCGATTACGGTCATCCGATCTATCTTGTACATTTTGTCCCCCTAGGTCACCGTGATTCACGCCGGCCTCCCGTCGTTCAGTGACATTATGTCCGGCATCCCTTTCTAAAATTATATTTTGTCCTCCAGTGACATTATATCCTACCGTGATATTTTTTCCTCCACTATAATTACATCCCATCGTGATCTTTTGTCTTCCACTGTCATTACATCCTATCTTGATATTTTGGCCTTCATTGACATTCTGTCCGGTATCTCTTCCTAAAATTATATTTTGTTCTTCACTGACATTATATCCTACCGTGATATTTTCTCCTCCATTATCATTACATCCTATCGTGATATTTTGTTCTCCACTATCATTATTTCCCATCGTGATCTTTTGTCCTCCACTGTCATTACATCCCATTGTGACATTTTGTCCTAAGACATTACATCCTAATGTGTCATTTCGTCCTCTAGCGATATTACATCCTATCATGATATTTTGGCCTTCATTGACATTCTGTCCGGTATCCCTTCCTAAAATTACATTTTGGCCTTCAATGACATTATATCCTACCGTGATATTTTCTCCTCCATTATCATTACATCCTATCGTGATATTTTGTTCTCCTTTATCATTACTTCCCATCGTGATCTTTTGTCCTCCACTGTCATTATATCCCATTGCGACATTTTGTCCTATGACATTATATCCTAATGTGACATTTCGTCCTCTAGCGACATTATATCCTAAAATTATATTTTGTCCTATACTGGTACATTGTTCTACATTAATGCTATACTCTACACTGTTTTCCCAAGTACATTCTATTTCCCCTTCCCTTTGGCCTTCTACCCTAAAAAAGGAGCTGGTTCATTACAAACTCCCACAATGAGGTTTGTAAGAACATCTTTGCCTCTGCGGGTAAGGTGGATCCCATCAGAAGCGTAAAGGTCATGGCGCCTAGAAAAGAGATACCAAGGATCAAGAAAGTGGTATCCCAATTGTGTGCACAACTGCGATATCCTATCATTGATCCCTATGGCTCTACTGTTCCAACACGAACCTGCGTAGATCCTCGGGAGGATCCCACAGACTACGTGACGGCTCCCACGTTCCTTCATCTCCTGAAGGAGGACCTTGTAATTCCGAACAAGCTCCTCTGATCTCACCCTACCTACATCGTTACTACCCGTATGTACAATCGTAACCGTGTTCTTCCGTCCTTGCTCCCTGATGGACCGGGTACAATCAACGATCCCACGGCCCGGTTGACATACAAGCTTGCAACGTCGCTTAGTCTTTCGCTGCAGGATGTCGTCATAGCCTCGAACCATGGAGTCCCCCACCACCAAGAACTCCTGGTTTTCAGCCACTTCATCCTCCAGTAGAGCAAAACGATTGACTAGAGCCAGCGGTTGCTCCACAGGGCACACGTCTACCGAACGCGGGCTCGACAAACGGGACCCCACGGAGCGCCACTCGCTCATGGCAGTGACAGTAGGTGAAGAAGTGGAACGCTCTTTGGGTTGTGGGGAGGGTTCACTCTTCTCACGGAGCGCACTCCTGAGAAGCCGAATTTCCTCCTCACACATCCTGAGACGGACCTCTAGGTTCACGCAACCTTCACAAGCCATTTCGCTCCCCCTTTAGCAATAAAAACGGCAAAGAGAAAATACAAATCAACAACAACAAAAAATCAAAGCGGTCTCTAATAAACTAAATACGCGAAGCTTACTCTGCTTACCTTATACTATTTCTCCTACCTTTGGAATACGGTAACAGAAAACTGTTTTGAAATTAGATAGAACCCTGCACTTTATCTTATATCTGTAACTGTATAGCGCTATACGTATACAATTACAAAAACACAACACAATCACTTAACACTATTCGGAGATATAAAATTCACAGGTATTCACTAGCTGGTGTCTGTGCAGAAAAACGAGGTCTCTAGCTGAGGTCACGAGCGGACTGAGCTGAGGTCACGAGTGGACTGAGCTGAGGTCACGATATATATATATATATATATTCTGTTGAAAACGACAGCAAATTCATTTGAAATTAATTTCTTTCTTAAGCTTTCTAGCTTTCGGAAAGTAGATTTCTGGGGAAATGAGAGGGGAAGAAGCAAATTTTCACTATGTTCGACAGTGAAATCAATACCCGACACCTCCATGAGTTTCCTCCTCAAGATTTCAAGGTCTTGGTGTGAAAAAGTTTGGATAAAAATATCATAAATATATATACAGTAAAAATTGGGTTTGCTAATTTCACTGTAGACTATTTACTCTACCGAGCTCGGTAGAGGAAATAGTCTTCAGTGAAATTAGCAAACCCAATATTTACTGTAGATATATTGATGATATTGTTGTCCAAATTGATTCACACCAAGACCTTGATAGCTTGAGGAGGAAACTCATGGAGGTGTCGGGGATTGATTTCACTGTCGAACATAGTGAAAATGGTTCCCTCCCCTTCCTGGACGTCCTCCTTAAACAGACTAACAGTTCCTTTTCTTCCAGCGTGTATGTTAAGGACACCAACCCCGGACTATGTATGAGCGGAGAAAGTGAGTGCCCCAAAAAGTACAGAGACTCCACTATCAGCACCCTTTTTAGAAGAGCCCTTAGCCATTGTTCTTCTTGGTCAGACACCCAGAAGGAGATAGACAGAGTCCACCAACTTCTAATTAATAATGGTTACTCCAACAACGAAGTACAATCTACACTCAGAAGAGTTATTGACACCTGGTACCAAGAACCTCATCACACTACCACAGAACATGAAGGAACTACACACCGCATATTCTACAAGTCCCAGATGTCCAATAAATATAAAGAGGATGAGAAAATATTAAAAGACATTATTAAAAGAAATGTGACCCCCACGAAAGAACGCGACAAAATATCACTCACCATTTACTACAGGAACAAGAAAACATCTTCCCTGATCTTAAGAAATCACACCACCCCAAAACCTCATGGTATACGCCAATCCCACGTAGTATATAAATTCACCTGCCCAGAGGAGGACTGTACGCCCCTATCTACCTACGTGGGAAGGACAACTACCACCCTGTCCAGAAGAATCACCCTTCACCTACAACAAGGAGGACCGAAACAACACCTTTGGACCCACCACAGACGCCATCTAGACAGGGAAACCATGGTACACAACACAGAAATCGTCGCAGAGGAGAAGGACCTCCAACGTTTGACCATTTTGGAGGCTGTAATCATAAAAGATTTACAACCTATTATTAATGTACAAACAAATGATTTCTCCCTCCTCCCCAGCATGAAACCTACACGCAGGAGACATTTGCTCACCAAAATACAACCACCAGATCAGAGAACACCCATAAAGGTCCAAAATATCCCCGCAGAGGATAAAATGTCATGCCTCAGGCGATCGGCTAGGCTTAGGAACCAACCAAATAGCGCCAGCCAAACAGAGGAGAGTCATTAAGTGACCTCTCCAAGTTTTTCCTTTATACATATTTATACTCGTCTTGGTCACACTTCCCTTCACTCCAACTGAAGATGCAGAACGATCTGCGAAACGTCTTGGGTTTATTATACTGTGTTTTGTTTATTTTCATATATTTTGTTTATAACATAGACTTCTGTGTTAATATAAATTACCAATGTCAATTGGAAATTTGCTTCTTCCCCTCTCATTCCCCCAGAAATCTACTTTCCGAAAGCTAGAAAGCTTAAGAAAGAAATTAATTTCTAATGAATTTGCTGTCGTTTTCAACAGAATATGCTTAAAAGAGAATCTCCTCCCACGCTTCACGAATATATATATATATATATATATATTATATATATATATATATATATATATATATATAATATATATTTTTATTTTATATTTTATTGAATATGTTAGGGCATGGGGTTCTTATATACAGTCAAGAATAAAAACTAGAACCAACATTTTGTCAAAGTTTGACAAGTATATCTTGCTATGAAAGTTTGTACACGCCCGAGAAAAATGTATGCCCCGGTATGGCAACACTCCCATTCTCCACGGCAGTGTAGAAAACGCGGCATCCCCGGTACCCGGTCTTTTCAGTCGAAGTCGCTTCTACCGGGCACGATCGTCCCGAGGTCCGAGCACATAGGTCATCTCAGTACTCCACATGGTACTCCAATTCTCATAGGGAGGCGTGTATGTGTGTATGGTCACAACATTACTCATAGATTGGTCATATATGAGTTCTGAGCTCTCATCATGGAGATATATATAGCTGACGTTCACGACGCCACGTGATCCAAGACCATAGTGAATCACATACACACACATACACACGCGCACACGCGCACTAACCCACAAACCAACCTACCACCCAACCAAACTTTGGGTTGATGATGTTGAGACAATAATAACACTTAAGTTTACTCATATTATTTTTTGTTGTTGGTAAAAAAAATTAACATATTTACTTGTTTATCTTTGTTGCTTGGTTTGTTTGCTTTGTTGAGATGTTTGTCTGGTATGATGTCTTTTATTCTTCGTGAGGGACCTCAAATACATTACTGGCCTTTCAGGTCAGGTAAAATGGCACAGACCTCTGACACCCTCGGGAAATTCCACTTCTCAGAAAACTCAAAAAAATAAAGAAAGAAAATTCCCAGAGACAACGGTTTCGTCTCTACGCAAAAAGGAAGCGAATTATGTTTAGACAGGCCTTTGATATTTCTTTAAGAAATTCTCACCAGGATTTTTTTGTATACATTTATTTTATTTATTTATTTATTATCTACTGTTAGTATTATTTCATTATTATTTTTATCATTATTGTTATTTTTGTTATTTTTTTTTGGCGAGAGCTGGAGCTAACTATACACAACTTGGGTCTTGATTTTGTTTTTATGTATTACCAAAAAGTTTAGTCAACCATTCAAAATTATATTCTTATTGTATTTTGTTTTCACAGATGAAATATATTTTGGGATATTCTTGTTGTTTCCCTTGATGCAATTAATGACATACAATGACTACGAAAAGTTTTGTCGCTATTCACAGATCATCTCTTGTTAGAATCCTTTGCAAAAGCGAAAATTAATTTTGTGGGCGGATATTACTATTTTGTGTGTGTCTGTGTGTGTTTTCGCGTATACAATTAGTTCCAAAGGAGTTTTCCATTCTGAATCTAATAAGGATTTAACACTCGTGCACTTTCATTGAAAAAATATTATACATGTATATATATATATATATACAGTATATATATATATATATGTATATATATATATATGTATATATATGTATATATAATATAATTCAATTCAGTAATAATTGCCTCAAAAAATATTTGGGCCCGTGCATAGATCTCTGGGAAGAAACGAAACAGTTGTCTATATTGTCTTCTGGTCACTGGTTTGCAGAAAGACGAAGGAAGCTATGGTTGGATATCTGCGTTACAAAAATTATATGGTTTAGCGTCACAAACTCCCCTTTATCGGAATGCTAGGACGGTGTCCCTAACAGAGGACATTGAAGCGTAGTATTTAACGAACCATGCCCTTGGTTCAACTTCGTCGGTGGCAGGGTTCGATCCACCATCCCCTCGACCTTCGCCGCAATTAACGATGCAACATTCATATGTCGTTCACTTGCTTGACACCACGATTCTGACTAATAACCAAGTGATACGCGGAAGGAGTATAGAATCCATAAAGGATGATCAAGTTTAATGGAGATCGTTTATACTACCGTTCCTGTATCAGTCGGATCCTATTAGGTTCCACGCTACATATACCAACGAGATGCCGGAATTTCAAATGTGTCTCCTTTAGGCTCCCACTCTCTCTTACTCTTTCCCCCTTTGTCCCTTGCCCCTTACTACTTTCCCTTCCACCCTTCCCCCTTTCCCAATTTCCCTAAACTTTTCCCCTTTTCCCTTCCCCTCTCCCTTCCCTCCCACTTCCCTCCCATTTCCCCCTTGTCCCTTGCCCCATTCACCTTACTACTTCCCACTACCCTCTTTCCCCTTTCTCCTAGCCCTTTCCTCCTTCCCCCATCCCTTTCACCCTTCACCCACCCTTTTCCCCCTTCCCCCTTACACCTTTCTCCTTCCTTTCCCTTCTTCTCTCCTGTCCTTTTTCTTTCTCTCTTCCTCGCCTTTGCCACCTCTTTTAATCTAATTTTTGTGTGCGACATTATCCAGTAGGATAGGAGTGCTGGTTACTTCCGAAAAACAAATGCTAAAAGTCCTATCCCTTCTCCTCCCTCCTTTTCCCACTCCCTCTCCTTGCCCTCCTTCTTCTTTCCCCCCTCTTCTTCCCCTCCTCGTCCCCTCCCACTTCTTCACCTCCCCCTCCTTGCCCTCCCTCCTCTTCCCCTCCCTCTTCATGTCCTCCCTCTTCCTCTCCTCCCTCTTTTTCCCCTCCTTCTTCTTTCCCTCCCTCTCCTTGCCCTCCCTCTTCTTGGCCTCCCTCTTCTTGGCCTCCCTCTTCTTGCCCTCCCT
>NC_134779.1:18756189-18771189 GCF_046742065.1 Oratosquilla oratoria | reverse complement strand
TATTGCAGAGGAAGAGGAGGTTGGGAAGTAAGAAAAGTGATACAAGAGAAGGACAAGAAAATAAAGTTGGCGGGCAGAGAGATATAAAAAAGATAAATAGAGCGAGACATAAAAGGGAAAGAGAAAAAGGGAGAGACAAAAGACGAGAGGAGGGGAGCTAGATATGGAAGTGAGAGTGGAATGGGGAAGAGAGAGGAAAGAGAGCGAGAGAGTGAGAGAGTAGAGGTTAGCATAGGTAGAATGAACAGACGAATGGAAAAATAGGGAAGAGAGAAATGGGAATGAAATTGTTTGATGGAGATGGTGGTGACCATCATGATGGCAGTGATGACGATGGTGATGTTGATGACGATGGTAATGTTCATGACGATGGTGATGTTGATGACGATGGTGATGTTGATAACGATGGGGATGTTGATGACGATGGTGATATTGATAACGATGGTGATGTTGATGACGAGGATAATGTTGATGGTGATGTTGATGACGATGGTGATGTTGATGACGATGGTGATGTTGATGACGATGGTAATGTTGATGACGATGGTGATGTTGATGACGATGGCGATGTTGATGGCGATGGTGATGTTGATAACGATGGTGATGTTGATAACGAAGGTGATGTTGATGACGATGGCGATGTTGATAACGATGGTGATATTGATGATGATGGTGATGTTGATGACGATGTTGATGACGATGGCGATGTTGATGGCGATGGTGATGTTGATAACGATGATGATGTTGATGACGATGGCGATGTTGATGACGATGTTGATAACGATGGTGATATTGATGATGATGGTGATGTTGATGACGATGTTGATGACGATGGCGATGTTGATGGCGATGGTGATGTTGATAACGATGATGATGTTGATGACGATGGCGATGTTGATGACGATGGTAATGTTGATAACGATGATGATGTTGATAACGATGATGATGTTGATAACGATGATGATGTTGATAACGATGATGATGTCGATAACGATGGTGATGTTGATGACGATGGTGATGTTGATAACGATGTTGATGTTGATAACAATGATGTTGATAACGATGATGATGTTGATAACGATGGTGATGTTGATGACGATGGTGATGTTGATGAAAATGGTCATGGCACAAGGAAAATGGAAAAGTGAGAGTGATTAAGATAATAGTGATGTGAAGCAGAGGCAATCCCAGAAGGGATATTTGGAAAAAGAGAGAGGCAGAAGTAGATTAGCCGGGTAGTGGGGATCTAGTTACAAGGAGTGTGGAGGGAGAGAGAGAAATAGAGAGAGAGAGAGAGAGAGAGAGAGAGAGAGAGAGAGAGAGAGAGAGAGAGAGAGAGAGAGAGAGAGAGAGAGAGAGAGAGAGAGAGAGAGAGGAGTGAGGGCTTCGATTAAGGTTAGAAAAGATGAGATAATAGAGGAGACCAGGAGGGAGAAACTTGAGATAAAACTGTGGGCGCACCTGCTACTTAGACGTAGAGCCTCGTAAGACCTAGACAGAATCAGTAATTTGACGACAAGGTAAAGAATAGGGGAAGGAGGAAGAGGAGGCGTGAGGAGGAAGAGGAGGAGGAATAGGGTGAGGAGGAGGAAAGGGGGAAGAGGAAGAAAGGGAGAGGAGGAGGAAAAGGGAAGTAAGAGGAAAGGGGAGAGGAGGGAAGGGGAGGAGGAAAAGAAGAGAAGTAGGAAAGGGGGAGAAAGAGGAAGAGGGGAGGAGGAAAGGCGAAGGAGGAAAGGGAGAGGAGGAGGAGGAAAAGAAGCGGAGTGGGTAGACGAGAGTTAAGTGATGGAGGAGGGTCAGAGGGAGGGGGAGGTGGAGTTGGAGGAGGAGGAGGAGGAGGGAAGAAGTAGGGGAGGAGTAGGGGAAGGGGAGGGGAAGGGTGAAGGGTTGGAGGAGAGTTAAGGTTAGGAGGAGTACGAGAAGGAGGAGGAGGAGGAGGAGGAGGATAGAAAGGAGGAGTGGAAGGAGTAAGGGAAGGGATGGATGAATGGGAGGGGGAAGGGGGGGTAGGAGGAGAAAGAGGAGTGAAAGGGGAAAAGGATGAGGTAGAGGAGGGGAGAAGGATGGAGAGGAGGGGAAGATATAATGGCAAAAGGAATATTGTGTGCAGAATGGGCGATAAAGATGATGGAGGAAAGTGAACAGAAGATCGAAGAGAAAGAGGTAAGACGCAAGGGAGGAGGAGGAGGAGGACGGGGACGGGGACAAGGACGAAGAGGAGAAGAAAGAAGAGGCGGGGGAGGAGGCGGCAAAGGAGAAGGGTGCGGAGGCGGAGAAAGAGGAGGTGGAGGCGGAGGCGGAGACGGAAGAGGCGGAGGAGGAGGAGGTGGAGGAAAAAGAGGAGGAGGAGGTGGAGGAGCAAGAGGAGAAACAGGACGCGAAGAAGGAGGCGGAGGCGGAGAAGGAGGATGGTGATGAGGAGGAGGCGGAGGAGGAGGAGGAGGTGAAGGAAGAAAAGGAGGAGGAGGAAAAAGAGGAGTAGGAGGAGGGGGTGGAGGAAAAGAAGGAGGAAGAGGAGCCGGAGGAGGAGGAGGAGGAAAATGAGGAGGAGGAGGAAAAGGAGGAGGAGGAGGAGGAAAAGGAGGAGGTGGAGGAGGAGGAAAAGGAGGAGGAGGAGGAGGAGGTGGAGAAAGAAGAGGGAGCGGTGAAGGAATAGGAGGCTGAGGAGGAGGAGGCGGAGTAAGAGGAAGAGGAGGAGGAAAATGAGATGGAGGTGAAGGAGGAGGAGGAGGAGGAGGAGAAGGACGAGGACGAGGACTAGGACGAAGAGGATGAGGGGGAAGAAAATGGCAAGGAAAGAGGACAAAATAGACTCCATGAGGGATGGAAAGGAAAATTTGCATCCAAATATTGGAGATTATTGCCACGGAGGAAGAAGAAGGAAAGATAAGAAACTGTGACAAAAGATGAGAGAAACGAAAGTTTACACAAATACGCAGAGAAACAAAACTAAAGAGAAAACAGACTAAGAAAATGAACACCAAAGAGATGAACGGTCGGTTGGAAAACATTAACAAAAAAAGAGGATGGAGAAAGAGAGAGGAGGGGTATCAATAAATTTGCAAAGCGAATAGAGGAGAGAATGAACTAAAATTGTGAATGAAAAGAGAGAAAATGGAGAAAGAATCGGAGACCAAAGTGTCAAAGATATATTGACCCATCGGCCAGGGACAGAGGGGAAAGGGTGAGGGGAAAGGGGTGAGGGGGAAAAGAGGACCCTGAAGAGGGAAGGGGAGGAAACCGGGATGAGCATTTGAGAGAGGGGAAGAGCGAGAGAGGGAAGAGAGGAGGAGGCATGGTGAGAATTATCCTCGACGGGGAGGAGAGAGTAGGAGGAACAGGGATGAGAGAGGAGAAAACATGGTTGACATAAAAACAGAGGAGTAAAGTGTGTGTGTGTGTGTGTGTGTGTGTGTGTGTATGTGTGCGTGCGTGCGTGCGTGCGTGCGTGTGTGTGTGTGTGTGTGTGTGTGTGTGTGTGTGTGTGCGTGCGTGCGTTGGTGCGTGTGTGTGTGTGTGTGTGTGTGTGTGTGTGTGTGTGTGTGTGTGTGTGTGTGTGTGTGTGTGTGTGTGTGCACGCGCATGTGTGTGTGTACATGCACCTACGTGCGTATGAGCGTGTGGTTGAATGAATGATATTGTGATACAGTGACACACTGACACAGTGACACAAAGACACAGCGACACAAGGACATAGTGACACAAGGACACAGTGACACAAGGGCACAGTGACACAAGGGCACAGTGACACAAGGACACAGTGACACAAGGACACAGTGACACAAGGACACAGTGACACAAGGGCACAGTGACACAAGAGCATAGTGACAAAAGGGCACAGTGACACAGGGGCACAGTGACACAAGGGCACAGTGACAAAAGGGCACAGTGACACAAGGACACAGTGACACAAGGACACAGTGGCACAAGGGCACAGTGACACAAGGATACAGTGACACAAGGGTAAAGTGACACAAGGGCAAAGTGACACAAGGGCACAGTGACACAAAGGCAAAGTGACACAAGGGCACAGTGACACGAGGGCACAGTGACACAAGGACACAGTGACACAAGGACACAGTGACACAAGGGCACAGTGACACAAGGACACAGTACCACAAAAGACACAATGACATAACAAGGACATAAGTAATCTTGACAGAAGTACATGAGAGGAAAGTATGCGTGGAAAAGAAGTAACCCTAGAGCGGGAGAAGAAGAACAAAGATGAACAGAATGTGGAGAAGAGGAGTAAAGGCAGCCTGAGAAAAGAGAGGAGAGGGTGATGGAGGGTGGTGCTGGAGGAGAGGGAGAGAGAGCAGTGAGAGAAATATAGTCTCTGGAGATCATGATTACAACGAAGGAGGAGATACGAAGTACGAAAAGGAACAGAAGGTGAACGAAAAGTCGGAAATGTGAGACAAGCAGAGAAAGCAAGAGAGGTAAGAAAAGAGAAGGAGAGGTAATTAGAAAGAAAGAGAGGTAGGCAGAGAGAATAAGAAATGTAAATCTAGAACAAAAAGAGATAAGCAGAAAGTAAAGGAGACAAGTAGATAACATTAAAGTCGAGCAAAGTACAAGAGAGGAAAGCAGAGCACACGAGAGATGAGCAGAGAGCAAGCGAGATGAGCAGAGAGCAAGTGAAATGAGCAGAGAGCAAGCGATCTGAGCAGAGGGCAAGCGAGTTGAGCAGAGAGCAAGCGAGCTGAGCAGAGAGCAAGCGAGCTGAGCAGAGAGCAAGCGAGCTGAGCAGAGAGCAAGCGAGCTGAGCAGAGAGAAAGCGAGCTGAGCAGAGAGCAAGCGAGCTGAGCAAAGGGCAAGCGAGATGAGCAGAGAGCAAGAGAGTTGAGCCTAGAAGAAGCGATATGAGCATAGAACAAGCGAGATGAGCCTAGAAGAAGCGAGATGAACAGAGAGCAAGCGAGATGAGCAGAGAGCAAGCGAGATGAGCAGAGAGCAAGCGAGATGAGCAGAGAGCAAACGAGATGAGCAGAGAGCAAACGAGATGAGCAGAGAGCAAGCGAGATGAGCAGAGAGCAAGCGAGATGAGCAGAGAGCAAGCGAGATGAGCAGAGAGCAAGCGAGATGAGCAGAGAGCAAGCGAGATGAGCAGAGAGCAAGCGAGATGAGCAAAGAGCAAGAAGAGATATGAGCAGAGAGGAAGCGAGATGGGCAGAGAGGAAGCGAGATGGGTAGAGAGGAAGAAGAGAGATGAGCAGAGAGCAAGCGAGATGAGCAGAGGCATATGGAGAGAGAAACAAAGAGGTGGTGACGGAGTTTGCAGTCAGGACGAATGAGGGGACAGAGCATGGAGGGAAGAACGATTGAGACAGAAGCAGAGGGGAAGAGAAACGAGGGGACTAGATGGAGAAAGAAAGAAATTAAATTGGAAAGAATGGAGGAGACATTTAGGGAAGGACTCGTTTATCCGGAAGAAGGTGAGGAGGAAGAGGGGAAGTCGGTTGTAAACAAAGGGAAGGGAAGAAGGGAAAGGGTGAGGGAATGAATTGTGGAGGGGAACTTCTCATTCGCTTGTCAGAAACTGTCTCATCTGGCGTTACAACTTGTATGTTCACTGTACCAGAAGTTGGGTCCCAGAATCGGGGATGACCACAGCCAATAAAAACATCGTTCCCTAAAGTCGTTCCCTAAAATCGAAAGCCAAAGTGGGGCGAGTTCAGCCAATCTGTTACGAAACCTTTCTCTTGCAGAAGGACACGAGGAGCCTCAAGAACCCGATCACGGTCACGGAAGAGTCTGTGATACGTTCTGAAAATTGTGCTGGGCAGTGCAAGATAATGTGCTAATGATAATGGGAGTAGAGTTTTTGTGATTGTGCGCGCGCGCGTGCGGGTACATGTGCGTGTGTGTGTATTTACCTAGTTGTATCTTATGGGAAGGGGAGCTATGCTCGTGGTATCGTGTGTGTGTGTGTGTGTGTGTGTGTGTGTGTGTGTGTGTGTGTGTGTGTGTGTGTGTGTGTGTGTGTGTGTGTGTGTGTGTGTGTGTGTGTGTGTGTGTGTAGATAACTATTTCACATTATTTTAGGTGCATGCTGTTTGCATTCTTATTTATGGTTTTGTTTTGTACCGCTTGTAACTTTTTGCTTCCTGTAGGGAACCAGTGTGTATTATGAGTTGTTTGTATAGATATGTATGTATATATATATGTATATATATATATAAATATGTATATATATATGCATATATATATATGTATGTATATATATGTGCATATATATATATATATATATGTATATATATATATGTATATATATATATTTATATATATAACAAAGAAGGTTGTAGAAGAGAAGAAGCGAGCATTCACAGATTGGTTACAAAAGAGGACGGGGGAGTCATATGAGACGTACAAAGAAAAGAAAAGAGAAGTAAAGCAAAAGGTAAAGGAGGCAAAGAGGAGAGCAGATGTGAAATGGGGTAGGAGTATGACAGAAAATTTTGAAAGTAATAAAAAGATGTTTTGGAAAGAAATTAAGAGAGGAAGAGGAGGCGAATCAAGTAGGGAAGAAAAGGTAAAAGGTACAGATGGAGAGATGATAATGGAAGAGATGGCAGTAAGGGGAAGATGGGCAGAATATTTTAGGGAGTTGCTAAATGTGAAGGAGGATAGGGAAGGAAAGATAGCTGCAGTGGGAAATGCGAAGAAAATGAGAGTGATGAGTGAGGAGAATGGAGGAGAAATAAGGAAGGATGAGGTGAAGGCAGTTGTAAAGATGATGAAAGCAGGTAAGGCACCTGGTCTGGATGGATGCCATGCAGAATGTCTGAAAAAGGGAGGTTCAGTGATGGTGGACTGGTTGGTGAGGTTATTTAATGTTTGCTGGAGAGAGGGTAGAGTACCGGAGGACTGGAGAAGTGCCTGTATAGTTCCTCTTTACAAGGGAAAAGGGGACAAGTGTGAATGTAGTAGTTTCAGAGGGATTAGCCTGTTAAGTGTAGTAGGGAAGGCTTATGGGAGGATCTTAATTGAGAGGATTAGGAGAGGAACAGAAGGAGTAATTGGTGAGGAACAGTGTGGATTTAGGACAGGTAGAGGTTGTGTAGATCAGATCTTTGTGGTAAGACAGATATGTGAGAAAGCTATAGGAAAGGGAAGGATGTTTTTTTGGCTTTTATGGATCTGGAAAAGGCTTATGATAGGGCAGACAGAAAGGCACTGTGGGAGGTTATGCAGATTTATGGGATAGGAGGAAAGCTTTTGGGAGCTGTCAAGAGTTTTTATGAGAGTAGTAGAGCTTGTGTCAGGATTAGAAATGGAGAGAGTGAGTGGTTTGAAGTAAAGGTGGGACTTCGTCAAGGATGCGTTATGTCGTCCTGGCTGTTCAACTTATACATGGATGGGGTGGTGCGAGAGGTGAATGCTAGGGTAGTGGGTCAGGGATTGGAGATGGTTAAAGAAAATGGAGAAAAGTGGGAGGTGAGCCAGCTGTTGTTTGCGGACGACACTGCGCTTGTGGCAGGGTCAGAGGAGGGATTGAGGAAGCTGGTGGCAGAGTTTGGGATAGTATGTGATAGAAGAAAGCTAAAGATAAATGTGGGTAAAAGTAAGGTGATGAGATGTACAAGGGGTGAAAGTGGCAGTAGACTGGAAGTGAACATTAAGGGAGAGCGACTGGAGGAAGTGGATAGTTTTAGATACTTGGGTGCAAGTGTAGCAGGAAAAGGTGGAGTGAAGGTGGAGGTAGAATGTAGATTGAGAGAAGCGAGTAAATGCCTTGGTGGATTAAAGAGTGTAATGAGGAATAGACATTTGGGAATGGATGCGAAGAGGAGACTGTATGAAGGAGTGATTGTGCCAACAGCACTGTATGGGGCAGAAACGTGGAACATAAGAGAAGAGGAGAGAAGGAGTTTGAATGTGTTTGAGATGAGGTGTCTGAGAAGTATGGTGGGGGTTACTAGGCTGGATAGAGTGAGAAATGAGGAGGTGAGGAGGAGGACAGGGGTGAAAAAGGATTTGGGAGATAGGGTTGATGAAAGAATATTAGGATGGTTTGGACACATGGAAAGAATGAGTGAAGAAAGACTAGTAAAAGAGGTATGGAAGGCAGATGTGGAGGGAGTGAACATGAGGGGACGTCCTAGGATGAGGTGGATGGATGGGGTGAAGGGGGCTTTGGGGAAGAGGGGAATGTCTGTTGAGGAAGGAAGGGAGAGGACGGAAGACAGAGGTGAGTGGAGAATGGTTGTATATGGATGATGTTGTGATTGCATGAGGAGGAATGGGCGGGGTGGGTGGGGGGTGGGGTAGTATGTGTGAGTAAATTTTGACGCAGCCCGAAGGGATTTCTCCCCATCCTCTCCTTATATGCAAGGGGGACGGAGAGGGGGGGTCGCCGATTAAATGAAGCGGCCTTGCTGTGGATGTGCTGTGTCTTGCGACACTGCTTCTGACCCAGGGCTGGGCAGGGTGCAGGGATGACCCGTCATCCAGGAGGTGCTCAGATGAGAGGGAGGGTGGGAGGGGTGTGGAGTGTATGTAGGGATGAAATGGGTGGGAGTGTTTTTATGCCTTTCCCTTTTTGGCTACCTCCCTTGTAAGGGGGAAAAAGCCTTGGTATATGTATGTATATATATATGTATATATATATATATATATATATATGCATACGTATATTCAACTCTTTTCTTTCTATTGTGTAAAATCTGTGATTGCTGCAATTTTGATTTTGTTAAACGTGTTTGCTTTTCCTTTGAGGTGCTTTGTGCGTGTGTGTCAAGCAGATGAAGAACGTTTATGTCAAAGGAGACCCAGTGCTTTCTGAATCTGGTTTTGTGGAAGACCTGACGGCTCGGTCTTCCCTGGAATCGTGATTGTCAGGTTTGAGCTTTGTTACTCAGGATGTACATGTGATGTGGACATCTTGTTCTGTGTGATATACTCTTCCGGTGTTAGAAGAAAGGTGATGTAATGTTCCATGGGACTAAAAGAGTTAATCGTAGTAACGAGCTGGGTGAATTTGAAGAACAAATCACAGAATAAGACTTGATTCAGTTATACCTGTCTTGATAAATACTATCGTCTGGAATCAGCTAAAGCATAACTCTTAAAATTACAGAGTTAACTCAACAGGAAACAAATGGTTAAATATAGTTTCTATTAATAGAAATTTTATTTTTATCGGTTTGAGAGGTCCCTCATACTAGGTCAATTTCCATGCCGGGCTTCTGCCAAAACATAATTCTTAAAACTTACAGCGCAAAAAATGGTTAAATATAGTTTCTATCTATCACTGGAGAATTTTCTATCGGTTTCAGTTACATCACGGTCTAGTCCCATGGCGGGCTGCCTGGCCTTTTAATATTGTTTAAACTGTTACCAAACACATGATGCAAGTATCCCCCGCCCATTACTAGTGTTCGTTTGCTTTTATGTGACATTTCATAAAAGAGATTAACACCTTAGGTTTTGCTTTCTCTTTTGAATAAAATTTCCTGACGCCAGACAGAGTAAAGATACAAATCGAGCAGGATATTTGGTTAATACAATGTTCAGTATTTCAGAGTCATGAGGTTATCCCTTAACCGAATAAAATCGTCAGTTGTTTGAGCAGAAAAGATCTATAAAGTATGATATTGCAACGAAGGCGCATATTTACCTGCGCCCAGGTAAATTTATTCAGTTAAAGGACATGACTGTACTCAAAGGATAAAGAGGCGCTCTCCTCTTCTGTTCATAGTAATTAACGAGAAAACAGTGGAAACCTTTTGAAAGTGTTGCGCGTGCAGGACGACGTAATCCGAAGCTGAAAGGGGAGAAAGAAGAAGAAAAAAAATCTTAATTTCCCCGAATGTAATAAAAAGGGAAGATCTTTATTGTCTCCATTCAATATGAATATGAGAAATCCGAAGAAAAATTGACTTTTTATTGCGAGCGTCTAAGGACTCTCCCGGGGGTAATCTTAGGGTAAATTACATTAGGGATGAATCATGTGAAACGATTACGGCTCTCTCTCTCTCCCTCTCTCTCTCTCTCTCTCTCTCTCTCTCTCTCTCTCTCTCTCTCTCTCTCTCTCTCTCTCTCTCTCTCTCTCTCTCTCTCTCTCTCTCTCTCTCTCTCTCTCTCTCTCTCTCTCTCTCTCTCTCTCTCTCTCTCTCTCTCTCTCTCTCTCTCTCTCTCTCTCTCTCTCTCTCTCTCTCTCTCTCTCTCTCTCTCTCTCTCTCTCTCCTCCCTCTCCCCCTCCCTCCCCATCCTTCTCCCTCTCTCTCCCCTACTCTCCCCCTCTCTCCCCCACTCTCCCCCCTCTCTCTCTCCCTCTCTCCCCCTCTATCCCTCTTACTATCTCCCGCTCCCCCTCTATTTCTCCCTCCATCTCCACCCTCCCCTCTCTCTCTCTCTCTCTCTCTCTCTCTCTCTCTCTCTCTCTCTCTCTCTCTCTCTCTCTCTCTCTCTCTCTCTCTCTCTCTCTCTCCCCTCCCTCTCCTCTTCCCTCTACCCTTTCCTCTCCCCTCCCCTCTCCCCTTCCCTCTCCCCCTCCATCTCCCCCTCTATCTTATCCTCACCCTCTCCCTCTCCCCGTCTCCTGCTCCAAATCAAATTGGGTTTCGTTTTCTTGATTGCCTGTGACGCTGGCTCTTCAGGGGAGGTCTTCCTATTTGCTGTATAAAAAAAGGGTTAATTTATCTCAGCCCTAGGGGTGGTTGTCTGCTCTCAACCGAATCAAGTCCGTTTTAGAGCAGAGTTTGTTAACACTGATCCTAAGTAGAAAGTATTAAAATATTTTATTGAATTTTTTATGTACATACAGCATTCAAGATTTCAGTTTAATTTATTTATCTATCTATTTATTTTTTGCCCGTGGCACAGGCAATTGATGGTTATTTACCAAAAGAAATTATGTGAAATGTGCTAGTCTTTGATGTTATAGATGCGACAGGTTTCCCTGTGATGGAATGAAATTGACAGGTTGGATAGAAAATGTCTGTACGTGACCTCGATTGCAGTAAACCTAATGAGAATTCAACTTTCTACTCTACATATGTAAGCTTACATATTATAACCGTCTTTTGTAACTTTTTTTTTATTTTGAATCTATTTGTTTTTCTCTTTATACTGTATCTATACTATCAATATCCTTTGCTCTTGCATATAGGCTGTGTGAAGCAGTGGGTAACGTCTCTGCCTCAGAACGAGGAAGGTCCAGGTTCGATCCCCGGAAAGTGCAGTAGATCAGTGTCGCATATATATATATATATATATATATATATATATATATATATATATATATATATATATATATACATGTATATATACATATAATATATATATATATATATATATGTATGTATATATATATATAATATATATATATACATGTATATATACATATAATATATATATATATATATATATGTATGTATATACATATATAATATATATATATATACATATATATATATATACATTATATACATATATACATATATATACATATATATATGTATGTATGTATATATATATATATATACATGTGTATATATATATATATGATATATATATATATATGTACATTATATATATATACATATATATACATGTATTTATACATTATATACATATACATTATATATATATTTATATATAATATATATACATATATACATATATATATATACATATACACACATATATATATATATATATATATATACACACATATATATATATATACATATATATATATATACATATACATATATATGCATATATATATATATATATATATATATATATATATATATATATATATATATATATATATATATATGCTAGCACCTGATTAGTAAGGTTGAGCTGATAACACTGATTCCAGACTTCATTTACAACCACAGTCATTATTCCAACATACCAAAACTTCACATACAGCAGCAGTTCCCACCATACATACAACCTTACAAAGCCGAATTAACCATCGTGGTGAGATTCAGAGGACGTACCGTCCCTCAGGAGATAGGCCGGTCCTGCAGTAGACCATTAAGGCTGAACTACACAACTCTTCCATACAACTTAGTAACAATATTCTTTCAAATTTTCTTGTGTCTCTTATTTACCAGAACAACCAGACCATTCTCCAGCAGTGTTACTATCAAATGATAAAGTATTGAATGAAATAATGCAGTAAAAACATGTTATCAAGACAGTATTGTAAGACAAATGCAAACAGCATAGGAAGATAGAACACTCAGTGATAACACTCATTGGACCAATGGCTCTGACGTCACAAGTCTTCTGTTTGCTGATTGGACAAACGGTTTGTCAGTTTCCACTTGAGAGAAAAGCTATCTTTCGATGTTGATGGTGTCCAACATGACAAAAATGGTTATTTAATGTCGTCTTAGAAAAAAGATATAGATGTTGTTTCAATTGTCGGTGATGAGAATTCTTTCTTGGTGAAAAAATACTTTGTATTAAGTAAAGAAAACGTAATTTGTGGGGTTAGTTAATGTCCCATTACAAACGGAAACTTTAAAATTCTCACTGACTTCTAGTTCCGTTCATAGCATCATCACTACGGAATCCATGTGATATGTAGTTGTGTCAGATGAACTGTTTCTTCCTAAAAAGGGTTAATGGATCTGTCATACCCCCACCCTCAACCTCACCGTTTCCCTCACCCTCACCCTCACCCTCACCCTCACCCTCACCCCACCCTCACCCCACCCTCACCCTCACCCTCACCCTCACCCTCACCCCACCCTCACCCTCACCCTCACCCCCACCCCACCCTCACCCTCACCCTCACCCTCACCCTCACCCTCACCCCACCCTCACCCTCACCCCACCCTCACCCTTACCCTCACCCTCACTCTCACCCTCACACCTCACCCTCAAACACACACTTATCCTAATCATAAACTTCTAAATCAGCTTTCGCCCTAGTCTTACCTTCATCCAAACTCTCAACACCAAACTTAACCTTACTCTCATCGTCACTCTCACTACTCTTGCCTTCACTCTCACCCCCCACTCACCCCCCACTCTCACCCCCTCCACTTACCCCCACTCTCACTCCCACCCTTACCACCACTTTCACTCCCCCATTATCATCCCCCTCCTCACCCCACCCTCACCCCTCACCCCCATTCTTATTCTATCCTCACCCCACCCCTCAACCCCATCCTCATCCACATTCATCCTCACCCTTACCCTTTACCCTCACCCTTATTTAAACCCACAGTGCTGCGGGAAAAGAATGTGTTCGCTATACTGGTGTCCTCTTGAGGACGCAACTTGAAATATTTATTGCCACAAGTTTAAACTCCAAGCTATCGTTTAATTTTACTGATTGTCTCTTGGTTTTTTATCAGTAATATACTTTTCTAATCGCTCCTAAGAGTCTGGGCGTAGTTTTCATTAGAGATAGACGTCGAAGAGGATGATCTCCCCACAGTTCGTCTTCTGATCCAATTAAAACCTTCATTTCAAACCGGTGGTGCAACCCAGAGGGGATGGTATTCGGTCCCTGGTTCGGGTAATGAGATTGGTCAAGATGTTCATCTGAATAGAATAAATGAATGAAAATTAATCAATGCATAAATTTTGAGAGGTTCAAGTGTTTTGATCAGAGTGGGGGAAGATGATTAGTTTTGGTTACAGAAGGGGATTTCGTCCTCACAATTTAATCGCTTATAGGGCACAAAACCTTAATGCACTGTATCAGTATACACTCTTAGACACAACTTGGGCACTAATGCAGGAATGCACACACGCGCACGCACACAGCGACACATACAATACAGATGCGTATGTACACAGATGCAGTCACACACACGTGCACATAAACACGCACATGCACACACAAACACACGTACACACACACACACACACACACACACACACACACACACACACACACACACACACACACACACACACACACACACACACACACACACACAGAGACACACAGAGACACACACACACACACACACACACACACACACACACACACACACACACACACACGCACACACACACACACACACACACACACACACACACACACACACACACACACACACACACACACACACACACACACACACACACAGAGCCAGACAGACAGACAGACAGACAGACAGACAGACAGACAGAACTCTGGAACTGGACCGGCCCTTTAACTAACTACACCACTCCTGAATATTAGGTCACTCCTCAAAACTTAGGTCAGCCTTCGAGCTAATTCCCTGCTACCTGTCCATAAACGTCCTGAGTGGAGTAACTTGAGTTTGTTGCGATATTATTTCCATTCTCTTTGTCCTTGAGATGAAAGAGCCTTTGACTATGACGTCATCATTCGACTATGACGTCAATCTTCGACTATGACGTCAACCTTCGACTATGACGTCAACCTTCGACTATGACGTCAACCTTCGACTATGACGTCAACTTTCGACTATGACGTCAACCGTCGACTATGACGTCAGAGCCTTCGACTAGGACGTCATCCTTCGATTATGACGTCAGAGGCTTTACCTATGACGTCGGCATTCTAATTTGACGTCAGAGGCTTCAACTAAGATATCAGACTTCGACTATAACGTCAGAGCCTTCGATTACGACCTTAGAATCTATCGTCTAATAGAAAATGAGGATTTTATCAAACTATGTAATAATGTGATTTTGTTCAGGCTAAGAAGAAGTGATTTTGCGTAGCTGACGGGGATGGACCCTAGTTTTGAAGGGGATCTCGAGGTGCCGAGACCCATTGAAGGAAGATGGTCTTCCCTTCAGTTCCAGGAACAATATCATGAGTCTTTACATTGTTTAAAGTATTTTTTTTTCGTTCCTAAAACTATCAGACTATAGCTGTCTACGTTTAAAAATGTATATTTCACATGCATAATTTTGGTTTGATATTTTCCAATACAAAAGTTGCATAATGAAAACTTTTTTCATGAGCCTTATGAATGCAGCAGTATTCTAGCATTTAATTGATTAAACAATGGTAATTATGTGGGGGATACGTTTCTGGAT
>NC_134779.1:18743689-18751189 GCF_046742065.1 Oratosquilla oratoria | reverse complement strand
TATTTATATACTTATGTATATGTATACATATATGTATATATTTATATATATGTATATATATATATATGTTATATATTTATATATATGTATATGTATATATGTATACATATTTATATATATATATATATATATATATGTATATGTATACATATATGTATACATATGTATATATATGTATATATATTATATATGTATATGTATACATATATGTATACATATTTATATATATGTATATATTTATACATATGTATATGTATTTATACATATGTATATGTATTTATATATATGTATATATATTTATATATATGTATATATATTTATATATATATATTTATATGTATATTTATATATATGTATATATATTTATATATATGTATATGTATATATATTTATATATGTATATGTATATATATTTATATATGTATATGTATATATATTTATATATGTATATGTATATGTATTTATATATTATATGTATATATTTATATGTTATGTATATATATTTATATATATATGTGTGTGTATGTATATGTGTATGTATATATATATGTATATATATGTATGTGTATATGTATATGTATATTTCTATATATATGTACATGTATATATATTCAAATATATGTATATGTGTATATATTTATATGTATATGTGTATATTTATACATGTGTATGTGTATATATCTATATATATGTATATATATTTATATATGTATTTGTATGTGTATGTATATGTATATGTATATATATGTATGTGTATATATATGTATATATTTATGTATATGTATATATATTCAAATATATGTATATGTGTATATATCTATATGTATATGTGTATATATTTATATATATGTATGTGTATATAAGAACATAAGAAATAAAGGAGACTGCAAAAGACCATAAGGCCTACACTAGGCAGCTCCGTATCCATCACCACCTGTCATCCCCATCCATAAAGTTGTCTAATCGTTTTTTAAAACAACTGATAGTTTCAGCGCTTACTACATGGTTACTAAGTTTATTCCATTCATCGACCACCCTATTAGTAAACCAATTCTTGCCTATTTCCTTCTTAAATCTAAATTTGTCCAGTTTGTACCCATTACTGCGAGTCCTGCCCTGTTGTTTTATTATGATGACCTTGTTTGCATCACCCTTGTTATAGCCTTTGATCCACTTGAACACTTCTATTAGATCACCCCGCACTCTGCGTCTTTCCAGAGAGTGTAAGTTTAGGTGCCTAAGCCTCTCTTCGTAAGGCAAATTTCCGAGTCCTTGTATCATTTTGGTCATTCTTCTCTGTACTGATTCTAATGAATTTACGTCCATTCTGTAGGACGGAGACCAAAACTGTACCGCATAGTCAAGGATGGGTCTAACTATCGCTAGGTAGAGTTTAATAATTACCTCTGCACTTCTGTTCGTTACCGTCCTAGCAATGAAACCTAATGATCTGTTAGCTTTATTTCTGGCGCTAATACACTGCTTCCTGGTTTTAAGGTCCGGACTCACCAGAACTCCCAAGTCCCTCTCGCACTCAGATTTTTCTAAAAACGTGTTATCTAAGTTGTATCTATTTTCGGGGTTGTGTAGCTCTACGTTTAACACGCTACACTTAGAGATATTGAAGTTCATTTGCCACTTCACCGACCATGTTAACAGCTTATTAAGGTCATCCTGCAGAATCTGGGCGTCGTCTCCTGACCTAATTAGGCGTCCTATTTTAGTGTCGTCCGCAAACTTACTAACATCACTATTTAACCCTTCGTCCAAGTCGTTTATATACATAATGAACAACAAGGGACCCAAAACCGAGCCCTGGGGAACCCCGCTAGTAACATTGCCCCACCTAGATTTTATTCCATTTATGGTGACCCGTTGCTTTCTGTTACTAATTCAAACTCTAATCCATTCTAACACTTTTCCTCCTATGCCATGGGCTTTGATTTTATTTAGTAGTCTCTAGTGTGGCACGTTGTCGAACACTTTGCTAAAGTCAAGGTAAATAACATCGTAATTTTCATTGTTGTCTGCCGCCTTATATACCTTAGCGTAAAAGAATAGAAGATTAGTCACACATGACTTACCCTTGGAGAAACCATGCTGTGAAACACGAATTAAATTATGCCCTTCAATGTGTTCTCTGAGTCTATTTACTATTATTGATTCAAGCATTTTTCCTATAACCGATGTCAAACTGATTGGCCTGTAGTTGCATATAGACGATCTATCTCCCTTCTTAAAAACAGGAACAACGTTTGCCTGCCTCCAAGCAGTTGGAACAGAACCAGTGTCTACCGATTTATTGAATATTTCAGTTAACTGGTCGCAGATTTCAAATTTACACTCTTTAAGCATTCTTGGAAAAATTTCGTCTGGACCCGGAGATTTTGTAGCTTTAAGTCTGTCAATCTGCTTGACTACTTCCTCTTTACTAATGCTGATATTAGTTAGACTACTTTCTTCATCCCCTCTGAAAATCGGATCGCAGTCAGGTACTTTATCTAACCTCTCATCAGTAAATACCGATAGAAAATAATTGTTAAACTCCTCACTCATTTTTTCTTCCGATTCAATCATGACATTTTCATTGTTTTTAATTGGTCCTATTCTTTCTTTATTTTTTGTTCTATAGAGGTGAAAGAAACCCTTTGGGTTGGATTTTGCTTGACTGGCAACCTTGATTTCATAATTACGTTTCGCTGAACGTGTATTCCTTTTAACCAGCTTTGCCATTTCATTATAACTTGATCTAAGGTGTGATTCCCCGATTTTCATTTTTACGTAAAGTCCTCTTTTCATACCGATCTCATCTTTCAAACTGTCCGTCATCCATTTGGGAGTATTACTATTTTTCCGTATTGACTTTAGGGGGATAAATGTATTTTGTGCATTAATAATTAGATCAGTTAGATTGTTATACATATCATTTAAATTACTGACCTGACTGCTGGGCCCTCGCCCCCAATTGACCTGCCCTGAGGTATGCGTAGTACCCTCTTTGACCCAGACCTGACCTAAGGTATGCTTCTTACCGTCCATGACCCACACCTGACTAGCCCCGCAACGAGAATCAAGAATGTCTGAAACGTCCGCCTGGCTTTTCGTATTCAATTTCAAATAGGTTTTTATATTGTCAAAGTTTGCTTTCCTGAAGTCTGGTACTTGAACGTTATTCGTACTTTTTATTTTTTCCCAAATAACATTAAATCTTATTTCTTGATGATCGCTAAAGCCTAGACTATCTCCCACTATTACGCTGCTAATTTGGTGCTCATTATTTGTTAGAATTAAGTCCAGGGTATTTTGTCCCCTCGTAGGATCGGTAATCATTTGTTTTAGGAAATTATCCTGCACTACATCTAGGAATTTCTTCGCTTCATGATCTCCTATTAAAGTTTCCCAGTCAATGTTTCTATAGTTAAAATCTCCCATGATTACAACGTTTTTGTACTGGGACGCTCTGTGAATTTCATGAATCAGGGAATCAGTCTGCTCAATGCTGAGGTTAGGAGGTCTATACAAGACGCCAATAATAGCTTTCTTATTCTTGCCTATAAACTCTACCCAAATAGATTCCGTACAGTCCTCTTCCTTAATCGAATTGTTGACAATACAGTTTAAAGTATTTTTAACGAAAAGTGCTACACCTCCCCCATTCCTGCCGACCCTATCCTTATGAAAAAACTTATATCCTTCTATTTCGATTTCCGGAAGAAAATGTTTATCAGCCATGTTGATCCAGGATTCAGTAATAGCTATAATATCGAAATTTTCTACGCATGCTTTACCTCGCAGCAAATCAATTTTGTTAATTATGCTCCTGCTATTTGTATAGTAAACTTTAAGTTTATCTTCCCTCCACCTGCTTTGGTGATTTTTTACACAGTCCTCTAAGTTGTTTCTATTGCCTAAACTATATTCCGATACTTCCCCCCCTTCTCCCACATAATCTACCCGAAAAAACCCTGTAGGATGCCTACTTCTCGCTCAAGGGATTCAGCAAGGAGCCGAAATCCTCTGGGAGACAAGTGCACTCCGTCCCTTGTGTATAGGTGATTCTTACCATAAAAGCGGTCCCAGTTGTCGACAAATGCCCATCCATTGGCCTTACAATGTTTTGCCAGCCTGCAATTCATTGCAATAGCCCTGGAATGCCACATGCCTCCAACTCTGCGCCTCGGAAGGATTCCACATACTACAGGAACACCTCCCCTATTCCTGATCTTGTCTAGCGCATCCCGGTACCGCGCAAATAATTCCTCACTCCCTAGCTTACCTATATCATTTCCTATATCATGTATATATATTTGTATATATGTATATGTATATATATATGTATATGTATGTATATTTGTATATACGTAAATGTATATATATATTTGCATATACGTATATGTATATAATTATATATATTTACATGTATATATTCATATATATGTATATGTATATACATTTATATATATGTATATGTATATATATATATTATATGTATATGTATATATATTATATGCATTTGTATATATATTTATATATATATATATGTATATGTATATATATTTATATATATGTATATATATTTATATATATGTATATGTATATATATATTTATATATATATGTATATGCATATATATTTATATGTATGTGTATATATCTATACATGTGTATGTGTATATATGTATATATATGTATATGTGTATTTATTTATATATATGTATGTGTATATATTTATATATGTATATGTGTATATATATATATGTATATGTGTATATATTTTATATATATGTATATGTGTATATATTTATATATATGTATATGTGTATATATTTATATATATGTATATGTGTATATATTTTTATATATATGTATATGTGTATATATTTATATATATATATGTGTATATATTTATATATATGTATATGTGTATATATTTATATATATGTATATGTGTATATATATATGTATATATGTATATATTTATATATATGCATATATACATGTATATGTATATGTATATATACATGTATATGTATATGTATATGTACATGTATATGTATATGTATATGTATATTTATACATATGTATATGTATATTTGTATATATGTATATGTATATATATTTATATATATATGTATATATATCATATAGATATGTATATATATATGTATGTATATATATATATATATATATATATATAATTTATATATATATATGTATATATATATATATGTATATATATGTATATACGTATGTATATATATATATATATATATGTATATACGTATGTATATATATATACATATGTATATACATGTATATATATATATTTATTTATATATATATATGTATATATATGTTTATATATATATATGTATGTATATGTATATATATGTATATATATATATTTATTTATATATATATAATATATATATATATATATATATATATATATATATATATATATATATATATATATATATATATATATATAATGGATCAAAGTGAAGTTTTGAGCATTATTGTAATGATGAAATGCTCTCCTCCCACGAGTATGTGATACATGATTGGGTCAAATAAATTACATTTACCTGATAATAGTTTCGATGGATTCTGGGAATGTGGGTATGAGCTTGCCCGGAATAGCACAAAAGAACAAAGGAGAGGGACGCGTTCGGTTATGCGTTGTCATTTCTTTTCCTGTTATAGATTATCTGAATGTATTTTCCAGTCACTCCGCTGGTTGGCACTTTATCCTGATATTCTCAATGCCGGCAATGTACTTACTATTCATTTTGCTCAGCTCACTTTAATCTATTTTAGCTATTTATATTTGTGCTGTTATTTTTCATTTCTTTGTTTATTTGTGTTTATTTGTTTACTACCTTGTTTATGTAGTTATTTATATTGATTAATTAATTAATTTATTAACCTGTTTATTTATTCATTTACTTGTTCACTTGTTTAATTACCTGTGTATTCATTTCTTTATATTATCATATTAATTTCGTTTATTTACCTATTAATCTAATCACTTATATTTATTCATATATTGTTGTTAACTTCATAATTCATTAACGTTTGTTCCATTCGACCACGTTATGAAACGATGTATAGACTGTTGGCAAGTTTTACGAATGTAGCAATTCGTTTGCGATGTGACTTTCTTAGCGGCAGAGGGGCTAACGGATTGATGGTCCAAAGACATTATCTCACTGATCTTTTTGTCCTCCGACTTTTGGAGTACATTTACAGCTCAGAGCTTTTGGGGAGGAATTTGATATGCTTTAGGGAAATAATTTTCCTTCAGCATATCAAATATTTATTTTTGTTAATAAAACAAAATATTTTGTCATGACTTACGGCGGAAAAAGTTTTGGGTGGTGGACTGCCCGTTCCAACCATCTCAGCCACTACGGATATTTCAGTATACTGGAAATACCTAAAAATTTTGAAACCCTCAGTAAACAGGACTAAAACACCTTTAACAAAAACTATCAAAATGTTAGAAAGTTTTAATGTTATCCGTGTTTTTTTTTTGAGAATTTTGAATTCTAGAGATTTCCAATAGGGAGAGCTATCTGTGTTTCCGCCCTCCCCTTTGCCTCTCAAGAGGTGGAGAAGTCTGTGCATCCTGGCTTACTCCAGTGGGAACCCTGCAGGGCTTCCATGGAGAGGTAATGCAATTTTCTTTGCGTCAGAAGTCGAAGGTGGAGGGGGGGGAAAGGAAGGAGGAAGGAGGAAGGAGGGGGAGGGGGAAGGAAAGAGGGGAAGGGAAGGAAGGAAGGAAGGAAGGAAACTGACCGGACAAGGAAATGGGATGAAGGAAAGGGTGATGGGGAGGATGGGGGATAGTTGAAATGGACGAAAGGGTATAAGGAAATAAAAGAACGCAGAGAACACAAAGGGGAAGAGAAGGGTAAAGCGATGCAGAGTGTTGATGAAGAATGGAAGAGAGAACAAGGAAAAAGAGTGGGAAGGAGGAAGAAAGGAAGGGAAAAGGGAAGAGAAACAAAATCAAGAATGGAGGAATTGGTAAACGAAGGAGAGACGGTATAAGAGTAAAGAAAGAAGAGAAGAGGAAAGGGGAAGAAGAGGAAATAGCAAAAGAGAGAGGAAGTAGGAGGAGATAGGACACGGAGAGGCGAGAACAGGAATAGATCAAAGAGCGAGTGAGGGAGGGATGGAGGATAGATCTATAAGCAAAGGAGACGATTGGTAAAGAGGGGAGGGAGGGGGAGGAATGGGTAAACGATGGAGAGACGGTGTAGGAATAAAGAAAGAAGAGAAGAGGAAAGAGGAAGAAGAGAGAATAGCAAAAGAGAGAGGAAGTAGGAGGAGATAGGACACGGAGAGGCAAGAAAAGGAGGAGATCAAAGAGCGAGTGAGGGAGGGATGGAGGATAGATCAGTAAGTGGAGACGATTGGTAAAGAGGAGAGGGAGGGAGGGGGGAGACCTGAAAGTCGAAGTGGAGGCGACCAAAAGATAAAGAGTTAGGGGACG
>NC_134779.1:18736189-18738689 GCF_046742065.1 Oratosquilla oratoria | reverse complement strand
GATTAAAATAAAATAAAATACATTTCCCAAATAATGTATAAGTGTATATGTATATGTATGTATGTTCATATGTATATATATGTATATGTACACACACACACACACACACACACACACACACACACACACACACACACACACACACACACACACACACACACACACACACACACACACACACACACACACATATATATATATATATATATATATATATATATATATATATATATGTATATATTTGTATATATAATATACATGCGTACATATACTATATATACATAAAATATCGCTCGAGTGTGTGCGGATGTGCGTGCCTATATGTGCGCGCGCTTTTATCCTTTCCCAATTCAAGTGCAATTTTTACTAAAGCTTTATCAGAATATTCCAGTAAGATTTTATTCAATTATGGTATCTACGTTTTGCCGCCTGAAGGGTCGATGACAAACGCTGCTCATACACTCTGGGAAGTACACTGCAGCTCTCTGCATACAGTTCCGTTTGTATATGACATGCACCGTGAACAGCGCGCGTATTGACTCGCTCGGCAAACGGGGGCCCATCCGAATTGGAGATGATGCCAAGCGGGGTCTCATCTCGCTTTTCTTGCTGTCTTGGGTTTTACATCTATTTGTCCTCGACTTCCATGACTTCCGCGTCTTCCATATATTCTATATCTTCCTCCTTCACGTTCTTTTTCCTCATCATTCTGTTCCTTCTGCTCTGCTTCACTCTCCTTTCTCCACTTCCTCCTTTTTATCCACTTCTTCCATTTCTTTCTCTTTCTTCTCTTTTGCTTTCCTCGCCTTTTTCCTTAACCTCCTCCTCGTCCTCTTTTTTTTTCTTTATCCTCTTTATCATTCTTATCCTTTTCGTCGTCCTTTTCCTCTTCCCTTTCCTCTTTCCCCTATCTTTCCTCCTCCCTTTCCATCTCCTTTTCTAACTCTTTTTCCTCTCCCTTTCCTTCTCCTTTTCTTCATCTCTTTCCTCCTCACTTTCCTCCTCTCTTTTCTCCTTACATTCCTCCTCTCTTTCCTCCTCCCTTTCCTCCTGTTTTTCCTCCTTCCTTTCCTCCTCACCTTCCTCCTCCCTTTCCTTCTCCCTTTCCTCCTCCCTTTCCTCCTCCCTTTCCTCCTCCCTTTCCTCCTCCCTTTCCTCCTCCCTTTCCTCCTCCCTTTCCTCCTCCCTTTCCTCCTCCCTTTCCTCCTCCCTTCCCTCGTCCCTTCCCTCGTCCCTTCCCTCGTCCCTTCCTTCGTCCCTTCCCTCGTCCCTTCCCTCTTCACTTTCCTCCTCTCTTTCCTCCTCCCTTTCCTCCTCCCTTCGCTCTTCCCTTTCCTTCTGCCTTTCCCTTTCCAGTTCCCTTCCATTTCCTCCTCTCTTTTCTTCTCTGCGTCTTCCATCTCTACTTCTTTTGCTTCACCTCTTCTTCTTTAATCTTCATCTTGTCTTCTTTACCCTCCTCCACCTTCTACTCCTTTTCCTCATTCTTTCCCTACTACCCCTCTTCTTTATCTCTTGATTGCCTAACTTGTTCTCGCTTCTCCTCCTCCTCCTCCTCCTCCTCCTCTTCCTCCTCCTCCTCCTCCTCCTCCTCCTCCTCCTCCTCCTCCTCCTCCTCCTCCTCCTCTTCCTCCTCCTCCTCCTCCTCCTCCTCCTCCTCTTCCTCTTCTCCATCTCCTTCCTACTTAGCCTCTTTCTCCTTCTCGTCCACCTCCTCTTCTTCCCCGTCTTCTTTCTCTTGAGCATCCCTTTTCTTCTCATCCTCCTCTTATTCCTCTTCATCTCCTGCCTATTCCTCCTCCTCCTCTTCTCCATCTTCTTTTCTTCATTTCATTTTCTCCATCTTCTCTTCTCTATCCCCTTTTCTTACTCCCCCCTTCCCTATCTCCCCCTTTTCCCTGTCTCCCCCTCTTTCCCATCTCCTCCTCCTCCTGCTTCTCCTCCTCCTGCTTCTCCTCCTCCTCCCCGTCTTCGTCCTCCTCCTAATTCTCCTCCTCCTCCCTTTCCTTCTCTTCCCCCTCCTCCTTCTCGCCTTTCCCCACCCCTCTCCTCCTCCTCCTCCTCCTCCTCCTCCTCCTCATCTTCTTCATCCCCTTCCTCCTCCTCCTCCTCATCTTCTTCATCCCCTTCCTCCTCCTCCTCCTCCTCCTCTTCTCCATCTCCTTCCCCAGTCTCTTGTTCCTTCCCCTCCTCCGCCCCCCCCCCGTCCCCGTCCCCCCTCTGTGCATGTCCGTTGCCACTCTACTTCCAGGTTTTCGGCCTTTATTAGTTTTGGTTCCTTTTCTGCCTTCAGACAATGCGAGCCGACTGATTTTATTTTCTCTCCTCTCCCCTTTTCTCCCTCTCTTCCCTCTCTCGCATTCCTCTCTCCTTCAGCTTTCTCTTCATTTGTTTCCTTATCTCTCTATTTCTGTTTCTCTCACACACACACCTATCTCTTTTTTTGTCTCTTCTCCTTATTCCCCCTCCTTTTCTTTTGTCTATTTCTAAATTGGTTTTC
>NC_134779.1:18726189-18731189 GCF_046742065.1 Oratosquilla oratoria | reverse complement strand
CGTCTCATCATTGCAGGACAAAGATGTCAGTGTTGTCATCAATGTTTCTGAGAGCCCATAGAATTTGCAGTCCGGAGTTTTTGGATGATGAACTCTTAAGAATATCTAACATAGCTTCAAAATTAAAATATCCTAAGCACCTCGTGGAGATTTCTTATAAATCGGCTAAGAAATCTTTCTACGAGGAAAAAGCTAGTAAAACTTTTAATGTAAAGAACCTACTTGTACTGCCTTTCAACGAGAATTTCGTCAAACTACCACATATTCTTAAGACTTTCAACATTCAAGTAGCATTTAAGAACTCCAATACAGTTAGAAGTCTTTTAATTAAAAACTCTCCATATAAGGAAGAAGGATGTATATATTCAATTCCATGTAAAAATTGCCCACAAATGCTATATTGGTCAGACTGGAAAAGAATTAAAAGTAAGGTTAAAACAACATCAGTATAGCGTCAAGAGTGGGCAAATGTCTAATGCCTTATTTATTCACCTAAGGGATTTTAATCATTGTATAAATTGGGAGGGTGCTAAAGAAATTGTTAAAGATAAGTCATATTTGACGAGAAATATAATAGAATCCAGTCTGATCAAAGATACATTTGTCAATAACTTAAATTTAAGTCATGGTATGTATAAGTTAGACAATTTTATTGTGAAAAAAGTAGTAGCCCAAACGTCCCGCTGCCGCGAACGGGTCAGGTTGACATTAGATCCTCGCAACCTCTCCTGGTTCCTTCCCTGACCTCATACTCTTTGTATATATTCTTGTGTACTTTTTCTTTTCTATGTACCCTGAGGATGTCTGAATAGACGAAAGCGCTTGGTCATCAGTTTTTCTTTTTCCTTGGTGGTTTTTCCGCATATATATATATGTATATATATATAATATATATATATATATATATATATATGATATAATGTGTGTTTGTGTGTGTGTGTGCGTGCACGCATGCATGTGTATGATTTTATGTGTACGTGCGTGTGTGTGCATGCATGTGTGTGTATGTGCATGTGCGTGTGTGTGTGCATGTATATGGATGCTTTTATGTGCATGTGCATGTGCATGTGTATGTTTGTGTTCAAACAAATAGTCGTTCCTACTGCTATATTTGCATGCCCGGCCATTACCAACTTCGAAAAAAAAAAAGACTTAAAAAAACACATCTGCAGAAGAGACACAAACTTTAGTAATAACGTCGGGGACATGTGGCGCCCAGGCTCAACGTCGGAGCCTTTGGCAGACTTGTGACCTTCACGAAATGTGACGTAACGCCAGTGTGGTAAGGTCGCCGGGAGCCCTTTCCAGACAGACAGTCTTTGTGTTGTATTGTCTCTTGACTTGAACTTGTTGGGTGTTTGTTTGGGAATAGAATTTATATTTATCGTGGGAGTAATTACCTCAACAAATTACACACACATTGAACTCACAAACCTAATACATATATTCACGTAAATTAGGTTGCTTAGAACATAAGACTGATTTTTTTTTTAGGTGTAGGAATTAAATAAAAACTCTAAATTCATCGTGTTCAGCATCGGTGCTATATTTGCACAGGCGTGGGGAGGGAAGATGGTCCAGCGTTGCACTAGCCAGGGAATTGTTGACAGCCGTCTTTGTAAAATTTTTGGGGAAAAGAGATTTATTATTATTATTATTATTAATACAACGAAGCAAGGCTCTTTTTCACTCTTGGCTTTATCACCCTTGTCACCCTCGCCCTTGTCACTCTCACTCTTGTCAGCCTCACTCTTGTCAGATCAACTCTTGCTAGCCCCACTCTTGCTACCTTACGCTTGTCACTTAACTCTTGTCACCCTCACCCTTGCTCTTGCTAACATCACTCCTACCACTCTCACTCTTGCCACTCTCACTCTTGTCATCCTCACTCCTCCCACCCCTACTCTAGCCAACCTCATTCTTGCTATCTTCACTCTTTCCACCTTCATTCTTGTCCATCTATACTTGTATCTTCGCACTCAGTTCCGTTGCATTCGTCCACCTTACCCCTCGTCCCCCTTAACCCTTGTCACCCTTATCCCTTGTCCCCCTTAACACTTGTACCCCTTACCCCTTGTCTCCCTTACCACTTGTCCCTCTTACCCCTTGTCACTCATATCCCTTGTCCCCTTTAACACTTGTCCCCCTTACCACTTGTCCCTCTTACCCCTTGTCCCCCTTACCCCTTGTCCCCTTTATCCCTTGTCCTCCTTATTCGTTGTCCCCCTTACCACTTGTCCCTCTTACCCCTTGTCCCCCTTACCCCTTGTCCCCTTTATCCCTTGTCCTCCTTATTCGTTGTCCCCCTTAACACTTGCCCCCCTTACACCTTGTCCATCTTACCCCTTGTCACTCATATCCCTTGTCCTCCTTAACACTTGTCCCCCTTACCACTTGTCCCTCTTACCCCTTGTACCCCTCAATACTTGTCCCCTTTATCCCTTGTCCTCCTTATTCGTTGTTCTCATTAACACCTGTCCCCCTTACCCCTTGTCTCCTTATCCCTTGTCCCCCTTACCCCTTGTCCCCCTTACCACTTGTCCCCCTTATTCCTTGCCCCCTTACCCTTTGTCCCCCTTACCAATTGTTCCCGTCACTTCTTGTACATAACAGTAATAATAAATATAACAATGAATTTTATCAAATTAACATTATTAACAGAAAGAAGAACGCGCAACAGGGAAAGCCAATAGTTTCATAACAATAATAATAACAATAATAATAGTAGTAAAACTAACGAAAGTAAATGACATTTATTACAGGCTGACGCCATGACTGGTCACGATCCACGCATTAAGTCCTGGTGGACAACTACCACATGCACACCCGTTTCAGGGCAAGAAAGGCATAACTCCTGGCTCTCCTTCCCCACCCAGTCCTTCCTCCTCTCTCCCCTTCCTCCCTCCTCCCTTCTTCTCCTTCCTCCTCTCTTCCTCTCCTTCCTTCCCCTCCTCCCTCCTCCCCCTTTTTCTGTCTCCCTCCTCCCTCTCCCTCCTCCCTCCTCCCTTCTCCCTCCTCCCTCACTCCCATCCCACCTCCCTCTTCCCTCCTTCCTCCTCTCTCCTTCCTCCTTCCTCCTCCCTCCTCCTTTCCCACTCCCCTTTCTTTTCTTGGGTCTCATTCTACTCCCTCCTTCCCCATTCAATTCTTCTTCTCCCTCTCCTAATATTCCCCCTCTCATACTTTCCCCCTTTCCCTCCTATTCTTCCTCTCCTATTCTTCTCCTCCTACTCTATCCTCCCTTTCCACTCTTCCTTTCCCCCTCTTTTCCTCTCCCTTCCTATTCTACCCTCCTCCCTTTTTTTCTTTTATTCTCACCTTTAACATATCATACGTACTTTCTCATTTCATCTTCCTGTCCTCTTCCTTTCATTTCCCTACTCTTTCCTACTCGCTTCTTCCTCTTCCTACCTTAACTCTCCCCTCCTAGTCCTCTTTATCTCTCTCTCTCTCCCCCACACTCCCTTTCTTCTCCTACCTACCCTTCTCCTTCCTACACTCCCTTTCATCTACTACTCCTTATTCTTCCTCTTAATACCCCTTTCCCTTTTTATTTCTCCCTTCTCTCTCTTTTAATACCACCCTTCCTCTCCTACTGTCCCCCTTTCCTCTCTTACTCTCCCCCTTTTCTTTCCTACTCTCCCCCCTTTGCTCCTCTATTCTCTTCCACTCTCTTCCCTCTTCTACTAGTACATTTCCCCTTATTACTTCCTCTTTTCCCACGCCTCCCCTTCCCTCTACTTTCCCATTTTCCTCTCCTCTCCTTTCAAAGTCTCCCCCTCCCTCATACCTACTCTCCCTTTCCACATTCCTCTTCTCCCCTTCCTTTATTCCCCTTCCTCTTTTTATCTTCCTTTCCTTTCCTATTCTCTTTCTCTCTAGCTGGTTATACGCTCGAGTTTATCTGTACATGAACATGTCAAAACGTTATTCCTTTTGATACCGTACTGGTCGCCACCTAGAAACCAAGAACTCTGCAGCTGGGGCAACACCCTGGGCTCCTGCCATCGGCCTCAGGATATTTGAGTCAGACAACGCGGAGATCGGTCGCGCCCTCTCCTCGACACAGTGAACATAACTTATTGATTATAGTTCGATTAAACGGTCGCCGTGTGTCTGACTCACTCTTGTCCGTCACGCGGATATACTTTCTTCCTCCTCTCGCTCTTCCTTCTACCCTCCCTTCTCCTCCTCCTCTTCTCCTCCTCCTCTTCTCCTCTCCCTCTTCCTTCTTCTAATACTTCCCTTCTTCCCTCCTACTCTCCCCTTTCCACCTCCTACTTTCCCATCTCCTCCTTCTACTACTCCCTTCCTCCCTCCTACTCCCCCTCCTCCCTTCCAACTACCTTTCCTCTTCTCCTCCCACTCACCTCGTTCCAGCTTGCCTCCTTCTCCTTCCTGTTCATCTCCCTACTCGCATCTTTCCTCTTCCTCCTCAACATTTGTTTTCCTTTCTATACTCTCCCCACCTTCCTACCCCCTCTCTACTTTCCACTCTCCCCTTCCTTACTAAACTCCTTCTTATATTCCCTATTCCATTTCTAAAAATCATCCCTCATTCCTTCCTTCTTCCCATTTCCACACCTCTATTCTCCATTCCCTATTTTACATAATCAGTGTTCTCCACATTCTTTTCACACTATTCACGTCCCCGTCCCTTTCTCTGTACCCTTTCCTCTCACTCCCATCTCCCCATTCTCCTCATGACCTTCCTTCCTCCCCCAATGCCATTTTCCTTCCCCCCACCTTATAACTATCCTTCCCCCTTCCGTTAGTTCCTCTCGTCCTCATTGCCCCCCCTCCAACCCATAAGGACAGAAGCGCTGGTAAACAGCAGTGCAGACCACCTCAGTCCTACTTGGTGTCCCTCTCCTTCCCACTGCCTCATTTACTCACATGCCTCCTCGTATGTATTCTTCCCTCTATGAACAGTCCACGCCTACTCCATTTTCCCCATTCCCTCTTCTTTTCCCCCAACTTCCCTTCCATAAACTCTCTCC
>NC_134779.1:18716189-18718689 GCF_046742065.1 Oratosquilla oratoria | reverse complement strand
GGAGGTCCGTCCTAGTGTTTCCTCCATTCCAGAGACTCTTAGCGTCTCGTCCCAATATTCCATTACACTGGGTCCCGTTCTGTGTCCCAACCCAGGGCCCCTTTCCAGGGTCGCTTTACCAGGGTCCCTTTCCATGGTCCATTTCCTTGGTCCCTTTCCAGGGTCCTTTTTCAGGGTTCCATTTCCAGGGTCCCATTTCAGGGTCCTTTTCTAGGGTCTTTTTCCAGGGTCCTCTTCTATGGCCCCATTCCAGGGTCGCTTTACCAGGGTCCCTTTCCATAGTCCTTTTCCATGGTCCCTTTCCAGGGTCCCTTTCCAGGGTTCCATTTCAGGGTCCCTTTCTAGGGTCCTTTTCCTGGGTCCTCTTCTATGGCCCCATTTCAGGGTCCCATTACAGGCCTCATCTCCAGTTTCCCATCTTCAGGTTCCCATCTCCAGGTTCCATTCCAGGGTTCCTTTCCATAGTCTTGTTTAACGATCCATTCCAGGGTACCATTCTACACTCCTGTACCCATTCCAATGGTGACTCATCCCATTGGTAAACCATCCCATTGCAGTAGAAATTTGGTGTTGGACATTCCTCGGTATGCCATTCCAGTGGTGTACCGTCCCAACTCGTCCATAGCCATCAGAACTGCTGCCTCATCCTCGTTCCTGACCCATCTTGTGTCCTTGGCCTATCTCCCACTACACAGTCGTCCTTTCCACACACAATGAAAGGCATCTACTTTCTCGTCTCTTCCAACTCATCCACCTCCCTCTCCTCTTCCTCCTCATCCTCCTCCCCCTCATCCTCCCTTCCTCTTCTTCCTCCTCTTCCCCTTCTTCTCCTCCCCTCCTCCTCTCTTCTTCTCCTCCCCTCCTCCTCTCTTCTTCTCCTCTTCCTCCTTCTCCTCTTCCTCCTCCTTCTCCTCTTCCTCCTCTTCTGCCTCCAACCCCATCCTGTACCCTCTTCTTCCCCTTTTCTTTTCCTCCACCCTTCTCTTACTCCTCCTCTTACTACTACTTCTTTTACTCCTTTCTTGCTCCTACATTTACTTTTCCTCCTCCTCTTCCTCCTTTTTGTTTTTCTCCACCTCCATCTACTTTTCCTCCTCCTCCTCCTCTTCTCATCATCATTATAGTCACTCCCATATCTACCGCCATCCTAATACTCATCCCCATCATCAGTCGCCACATAATCCCCTCTCTCCTCTTTGATCCCCTCCCACTACTCCCCCTACTTCCCCTCTCCCCCTCCCTTCCCTCCTCTCATCCACCTCATTCTACTCCTCTTCTTAGTACTCTTTTTTATTTTCCTTCTCTTCTTTCTCTCTTCTCTCAACTTTTTTTTTCTCCTCAGCCACACTTTCTCTTCTCTTACTTTTTTGTCCTCCTCCTCCTCCTCCTTCTCCTCCTCCTTGTCTTCATCCTCCTCATCTTCCTCCTTTTGCTCTTCTTCACTCTCTTATTTTTTTGCTCTCTCTTTAACTTCTTGTTTTCCTCGTTTTCGTTCCCCCTCCTTTTCCTTTTCCTCTTTTCCAGGGTCTTTTTACATGGTCCCGCTCCAGGTTTCCTTTCTAAGGTCCATTACCTAGTTCCTTTCCAGGTTCCCTTCCCAGGTTCCCTTTCCAGGTTCCCTTTTCAGGTTCCCTTTCCAGGGTCCCTTTCCAGGGTCCCTTTCCAGGGTCCCTTTCCAGAGTCCCTTTCCAGAGTCCCTTTCCAGAGTCCCTTTCCAGAGTCCCTTTCCAGAGTCCCTTTCCAGAGTCCCTTTCCAGAGTCCCTTTCCAGAGTCCCTTTCCAGAGTCCCTTTCCAGAGTCCCTTTCCAGTATCCCTTACCAGGGTTCCTTCTTTTCCTCACTTTCTTTCGCACTCCTTCTCCTCTTCTTGGTCACCGCAGACTGTGCGTTCCGGGCCACCGCCTAACGCCCGGAGGAATCGCGTCCCGTGACGTTCTTTGATGACATTTTGGAATCGAGGGGAACGCCGCCGGCGAATGAATAGACCTTGTCCGGGTACTCCATCATGTGCCGGACACCCGCCCACGAGGAACGGTTCGGTGGAGGGAAAAGGAAGTTTATAGACTCCGGGCCTTTCAAGGAATATGAGACGATGGTTCTTGGGTGTTCCCAAAACACCCTGGTGGTCAAAAGTGTTTGAAATAATTGCTCGTCATATACCAGTTACTCGCCCACGGAGATGGTAGATGAAATGTGTGTGTGTGTGTGTGTGTGTGTGTGTGTGTGTGTGTGTGTGGAGGGAGGGAGGAAGGGATGGAGGGAGGGAGGAAGGGAGTTAGGAAAGGAGGAAGGGAGGGAGGAAGAGAGAGATGGTACATTTTTTTATCATTTGTTTATTTATGTATCTATACATATACCTATATATTCATTTATATATTCATTTATCCATGTATTAGCCTATTCATTTATTCCACTTTATCATTATTTGCGTATTGCATGCTCCTTGCCTGACTTGCAAAGAGTCTCGATGAATGGAAGCCTCGTCGGAGTTTTGCATACG
>NC_134779.1:18700755-18713189 GCF_046742065.1 Oratosquilla oratoria | reverse complement strand
AACCTAACCTAACCTAAGTTAGCCTTTCCTAACGAACTATAATGTAAATTACCTTATTCCAAGTACATTGGTAATATATGTAATGCGAGGGGGTTTGGCAAAATGCACTTTGGCAAAACGTAATATGGCGAAATGTAATTGTGAGATATGGGCGTTGAAGGCGTCGCAGGAAGGAAGAGCAGGAGGAGGAGGAGGAGGAGGAGGAAGAGGAAGAAAAAAGATGAAGGGAAGGAGAATGAGGAGGAAGAAAGAAGAGAAAGGGAAGGAGAAGGAAGAGGAGAAAAGAAGAGGAAGGGAAGGAGAAGAAGGTGAGAGGAGGAAGAGGAAGAGGAGGAGGAAGAAAATACCGAAGAAGAGAGGATGGATCAGGAAGAGAAAGAGGAGAACGAGTAAGAGGAGGAGGAGGAGGAAGTAGAAAGAAGAAAGGAGGAGGAGAAAGGAAGAAAAGTAGGAAGATGAAGCGGAAGAGGAAGAGGAAGAAGAAGAGGAAGAGGAAGAGGAGAATTTGTGTAATTAATCACGCCTCGTCATCTTTTTTTCGTGTTGTGTGTGTGTGTTGGTGAATGTGTGTGTGTGTGTGTGTGTGTGTGTGTGTGTGTGTGTGTGTGTGTGTGTGTGTGTGTGTGTGTGTGTGTGTGTGTGTGTGTGTACATGTGTGTATGCGTGTACGTGCATGCGTGTGTTTTTCCCTTCCGCATCCGCATCATATCAGTCGTGGTACCCGGTAGTGAGCTTAAAGTTGAAGTTGGGTTGACTGTTGTGTTTATGCGTCCGGCTCTCAGAATGACAATTGTTTATTACATTTGTTTTGCTGCCTTGTCGGTCCACGGAACTGCGGCGCTGACACACGGGCTCCGTATTCGTGCCCTTCCCTCGCCAGGTAGGGGAAGGCCACGAGACAGAGATGGGGATGGAGGATGAGGATCAAGAGGAGGTAGGGGGTTTGGAAGAAGAGGAAAAGGATGGGTACGTGGAGGAATGGTAGGTGGAGGAACTGGAGGAAGAGAGGGAGGAACAAAAAGAGGGGGTAGTGGAGAGAATGGAGGAGGAGGTGGAGGAAGGGAAAGAGGAGCAAGAAGAAAGAGGAATGGAGGAACAAAGAATGGAAAGAAATGGAAAAAAGGGGGGAGGAGAAGGAAGGGAAAGAGGAGCAAGAAGAAAGGGGAATGGAGGAACAAAGAATTGAAAGATATAGAAAAAATAGGGGGGAGGAGAAGGAAGGGGACGCTTAGGAAGGAGAAGGGATAGGTAGGAGGAGGAGAAATAATTGAAGGAACAGTAGGAAGTGAAGAAGATAAAGAGGAGAGAATGGAAGAGGAAGCTGGAGAAATGGAAGGAAGAGAATCAAGTTAGGAAAGTGGAAGAAGTTTCTGTTATGATTGAGTGAACGAAGAAGGTAAAATAGGAAGAAATATAGCAATAAATGAGAGGAGTGAGATTAAGAATAGCGGAAGGAAGAAATAACGAAAAGAGAGCAGAGGCAGAGAAGAGAGTAAGAGAGATGACGTGGAAGGAGGAGGAGGAATGAATGAAGGAAGTAATGTAGAATTGGAAATGTGGAAAGGGAAAGGGAAGGAAAGGAAGGAGGAAGAAGAGAGAGAAAGAGGAAGACAGTGAGATGGAAGTAAGAAATGTGGAAAAAGAGAGAGGGTATACGAAGATGGAGAAATCTATGAAGAGAGTAGGAATGAAAAAAGAAGGGATCAGAGGAAAGAGAGCTAATAGAGAATGAAAGAGGAGGTGGAAGACGAGTAAAAGGAGAAAGACAAAAGTGGGAAAAACCTACGATGACTGATTTTGTGAGAAGAGAATACGTGATTGAATGGTTGAGAGGAGGATTAAGAGGAGAAGGAAGAGGAGAGAGGAGAAAAGAAGGACAGAGGAGGAAGAGATGTCAGGAAGACTGTAGAAGAGGGAGACAGAGCGGTGACTCGAGGGAAAGAAAGAGAAATGGGTGTGGCCAAGCAATTACCTGGAGTAATACCGGATCTACGAGGTAAAAGGGGAAAGAGAAGAGAGGGGAAATATCAAAAAGGATGGAGAGTTAGAGAAAAGGATAAGTAGGAAGGATGGCAAAGAGAAGAGATGAAGGGAAGGGTAGAAATGGTGGGGTCTTCCGCAAGGATGACTAAAGTGAATGTTGAGGTTGGTAAATCTGCCTTTGCCATCAATTATAAGTGTATGTTTATATGTATGTATATGTGCATGTACATTTGCATATATATATATATATATATATATTGTGTGTGTGTGTATGTGTGTGTGTGTATGTGTGTGTGTGTGTGTGTGTGTGTGTGTGTGTGTGTGTGTGTGTGTGTGTGTGTGTGTGTGTGTGTGTGTGTGTGTGTGTGTGTGTGTGTGTGTGTGTGTGTGTGAGAGAGAGAGAGAGAGAGAGAGAGAGAGAGAGTGAGAGTGAGAATCACCATGGTCTTGGATTACGTGTTGGACTCGACAGCTATTTCCCTCCCGGAAGAGAGCTCAGAGCTCATATATGGGTAATGTTGTGACCTTACACGCACACACACAACCAACTCCCCGTCCACGAGAGTTGGAGTAACAATCCGTAGCGCAGCGATACTAAAATTATTTCAGCCCTGGGCGTGATTCGAACCCGGACCGCCGTAGTGGCAGCCGAGAAATCTGCCGACTGCGCCACGTTGTGCGTTGTGTGTGTGTGTGTGTGTGTGTGTGTGTGTGTGTGTGTGTGTGTGTGTGTGTGTGTGTGTGTGTGTGTGTGTGTGTGTGTGTGTGTGTGTGTGTGTGTGTGTGTGTGCATATGTCTTACATATACAAATATATGCATATACATATACCTATACACATGCAAGCACTCGTACAAACATACATGACAAAGTATATGTCGTTGGCAGCATATATGAGAAAACCCTCACACACGGAAATGAGGTTTCATAACACAGGACCATCACGAACGTTCTGTTCAACCTCGCTTGGTGTTTCATATTGTTTCGGACAAAACGCGCTAGAAGCTTTTTCCGACCTGCGTGCCTGATGAGGCTCCAACCCAGTTTGCGGAAAAAAAAGCAAAAAAAAAAAAAAAAAAAAGACATGACATGACAAAAAAAAAAAAAAAAAAAAGACACGAAAAAAAGTGTGTGTGACATTGACCAGACACCAGAATATTTCGCTCGCTAATACATTGAGTTGTGCACAATGGATATTTTTTTTATTCATTTACTTTTTTTTTTTTAATATGTGCTGTGGCTCGATTATTTCTATAATGTTATTGAATGCAAGGACACGCCGGTGTCAAATGTCAGTATATATTGATGAATATTAGGCAAATTAGATCATTCGTAAGCAAATATGAATGCCACCCGTGGATGGTATACCAACATGGGGCGTGTTGTGTCTTTCCATAACAATATTTTCCACAAACTTTTTTCTCGATAGATTTATGTTAATTGAGGTCAATGCACGAAATTGGTTTGAGTTCTGCACTATTTAATTATAATATTAATCACAAGACATCGGCAATATTATTAGTATGAAGTGACAAGGACCACGTCTATCATCATTTAGGAATAATTCAAGTTTGTCTTCGAACTTTGGAAGTTGGTTGCTATATATTTCGGACCACTCACACTCCACACACCGGGAATGCAAGGTCACAACTCCTTGACTAACGTCCCGTACCTACTCGCTGCTAGGTGAACAGGGGCTACACGTGGAATAATTCAAGTTTGTCTTCGAACTTTGGAAGTTGGTTGCTATATATTTCGGACCCCACCCGCTTCTTGGCTGGCTTCCACTCATCCATATTAATTATCTCTCTCCTTCCCTCACTCTCTCGCTGTCTCTCTGTCTCTCTCTGTCTCTATCTCTGTCTATATCCCTCTATAACTGTCTCTCTATCTCTGTCTCTGTCTATCTCTGTCTCTATGTCTCTCTCTGGCTGTGTCTGTCTCTGTTTCTGTCTGTCCCTATCTCTATTACTATCTCTGTCTGTCTGTCTCTCTCTATCTCTATCTCTCTCTATTACTATCTCTATCTCTGTCTCTATCTATCTATATATACATCTATCTATCTGTGTGTGTGTGTGTGTGTGTGTGTGTGTGTGTGTGTGTGTGTGTGTGTGTGTGTGTGTGTGTGTGTGTGTGCCTCTATCTCTATTTCTCTGACTCTATGTCTCTGTCTCTCTGTCTCTCTGAAGGTAATATAATGTATAATAAACAAAATGGCAAGAAGAAATAAAACTAAGCTCATCGTCTCACTCCCACGAATTGAGAAATGAGAAACCCTTGGTAGAGCAAACCCTGTCACTTGAGGTAAGCCGTTTTTTTTTTTTTTTTTTAGCAGCCCGATGTTAGGGTCGCCTTCCCGCCTGGCCAGGTCTATCGGGAGCCAACGCATGACTCACGAAGCGGGTCACGGGAATCGAACTCACAACTACCTGCTCATGAGTTCGACATTACATTCGCCAAGGAAAAATGGTTGGAATAGGGAACTACGCATGATAACGATACAAAGATTATGAATAAAACTGAAATTTGAGAAGAATTGGGAATCGCTACAGAAAGTGGAAATCTAGCGAAGTAAAAAGTCCGTCAGCGAGTTTTGAAATGGAAGATGAGGCAATCACAAAGGTAGAGGAGAGAAGGAATGAAGGCATTTTAATTAGAGACGCTCCATTGCCAGAACATCACATAAATAAAATAACAGGGAAAGATATACACTTTTCTCATCAGTGGCCTTCTATTGTATAGACGAGCAGGTGATGAAAAAGTAATTGAAAATCTTACTCATCCCAGACTGGAATATACTGCAGAGCAATAGTATGGTCATCACACAGAGAGAAAGAGAAAGAGAGAGAGAGAGAGAGAGAGAGAGAGAGAGAGAGAGAGAGAGAGAGAGAGAGAGAGAGAGAGAGAGAGAGAGAGAGAGAATGATAGAGAGAATGATAGAGAGAGAGAGAATTGGAGAGAAAGAGACGATAAGAGAGAGAGAGAAAGAGAGAGAGAGAAAGAGAGAGAGAGAGAGAAAGAGAGAGAGAGAGAGAGAGAGAGAGAGAGAGAGAGAGAGAGAGAGAGAGAGAGAGAGAGAGAGAGAGAGAGAGAGAGAGAGAGAGAGAGAGAGAGAGAGAGAGAGAGAGAGAGAGAATGAGAGAATGAGAGAAAGAATGCAAAAAGCGGCTACCAGAATGATCCCAATCCTGATACGTATCCTCTTCTACGTGGGGTCTTTTATCTCGCTTCATTCATCCTGTTCTTCCACTTCCCCTGGACCATTTATTGACCACCACCGTCGTGTGGGCTTCATCGTGTGCACCTGCCAACCATCTTCCGATCCCTCCATCACAGCTGGATCTACCCGGGGTCTACCTTTTCGTGCGAGTATAGAATCTACTCTGCTGCGGCGGTACTCGGCAGTGCTGGCGACGGCTCCTCCTCTTCCAGGTCTGACATTTCGTGCGCTGGCCTAACCTTCTCGGCTGTTCCGTCCCCCCTTTGTCCCCTTCTCGCCCTCACCCTCCCTCCCTCCTCTCCCTTCTCCCCTTTGATATCTCTCTTCTCTCCTCTCTCTCTTGTCTCCTCTCTTCTCTCTCCTCTCTCCTCTCGCCTTTCTCCTGTCACCTTTCTCCTGTCATCTCTCTCCTGTCCCCTTTCTCCTGTCTTCTCTCTCATCTTCCTTTCTCCTATCTTCTCTCTTGTCTGTCCTCTCTCCTCTCTCATCTCTCCTATTTACTCTCTCCTGTTTTCTCTCTCCTCTCTTTTTTCTCCTCACTCCCCTCTCCCCTCTCTCGCCTCTCCTGTCTTCTCTCTACTGTTTTCTCTCTCCTGTCTTCTCTCTCCTGTCTTCTCTCTCATCTCTCCCCTTTCCTCTTACCCCTCTCACTCACCTCTTTTATCCCTTTTCCCCTTTTCCCTCCCCTCTCTTCTCTCTTCTCTTTCCCATCTCCTCTCTTTCCTCTCCTCACCCCTCTCCCTTCTCCTCATCCCTCTCCCCTCTCCCCTTTCCCCTCTTCCCAATCCCGATTCCCGATCCCCAATTCCCAATCCCTAATTCACAGCCCCCTTCCCCCTTTCCCCATCCTAAATCCCCAATCTCCACTTCCTTCTTTCCAAACTCTTATAAAGCACTCCCTACATTTCCCCTCAACTCCCCTCCCCGGCCCCCTCTCCCCTCCCCAATCATTCCTCTCCCCTCCCTAATCTCCCCTCTCCCCTGCCCCTATCTCCCCTCTCCCCGGTCCCCTCTCCCCTTTCATCTGTTCTCTCTTCCCTCTTCCCTCTTCCCTCTACGACAGTCCTCTCTTCCCTCTCCTTCTTCCCCTTTCTCCTCTTCCTTGTGCCCAGTTCTTTCTTCACTCTCCCTCTTTCCTTCTCTCTTTCTTTGTACCTTATACCATCTATCATCTATCATCTATCATCTATCATCTATCATCTATTATCTATCATCTATCATTTATCATCTATCATCTACCTTTCTCCCCTCTCATTTCTCCCTTCTCTCCACTCTCTTCTCCCCACTCCCTTCTCCTCACTCCCCTCTCCCCTCTTCCCTTTCCCATTTCCCTTCTAACTTGCCTTCTCCCTTGCCTTTCCATCCGATAACCTATCTTCCCTTTTCTCGTGTCTCTCCTTATTTTTACTTCTCCTTTCTCACTTCTCTCTCAATTCTCTTTTTTATTTTCCATTCTCACTTATTCCTTTTCACTTTTTCTTTTTCAATTTCCTTCGATTTCCTCTCTTCTCCCCTTCCCACTGTTCTCTCTCCCCCACCCCTCCGTCCTTCCTTCTGCATATCCTCCTTCCTTCTTTTTTTTTCAACTTTTTTTTTCCTTCCTCCTTCCTTTCCCCCTTCCCTACTCCCCCGACCTCTGTCTCCGCCTACCTTCCCCCACCATCCTTCGTTCCCACTTACCTTCTTCTACTTCTTTTTTGCCCTGGACGTTCTCCCTCCCCCTTTCCTCCCTCCCCCTCTCCTCCCTCCCCCCTCCCCCTCGCCTCCCTCCCCCTCTCCTCCCTCCCCCTCTCCTCTCTCCACCTCTCCTCCCTCCCCCTCCCCCCTCCCCCTCGCCTCCCTCCCCCTCTCCTCCCTCCACCTCTCCTCCCTCCACCTCTCCTCCCTCCCCCTCTCCTCCCTCCACCTCTTCCCCCTCCCCTCTCCTCCCTCCCCCTCTCCTCCCTCTCCCTCTCCTCCCTCTCCCTCTCCTCCCTCCACCTATCCTCCCTCCTCCTCTCATCCCTCCCCCTCTCATCCCTCCCCTTTCTTCCCTCCCCCTCTCCTCCCTTCCCTTTTCATCTCTCCCCCTTTCTCCCCTCCACCTCTCCTCCCTCCCCCTCTCCTCCCTCCCCTTTTCCTCCCTCCCCTTTTCCTCCCTCCTCCTCTTCTCCCTCCCCCTCTCCTCCCCCTCTCCTCCCTCCCCCTCTCCTCCCTCCCCTTCTCCTTCCTCCCCTTTTCCTCCCTACCCCTCTCCTTCCTCCTCCTCTCCTCCCTCCCCCTCTCCTACCTCCCCCTATACTACCTCCGTCTTCCCTACCTCCTCCTTTCTTCCCTACATCTTTCCTTCCTCCCCTCTTTCCTTCTCCCTTTCCTTCCTCTCCCTTTCTTTCCTTCCCATTTCCTCCCTCCCCCTTTCCTCTTTCCCCCTTTCTTCCCTCCCTCTTTCCTTCCTCCCTCCCTCTTTCCTTCCTCCCCTCTTTCCTTCCTCCCCTCTTTCCTTCCTTTCTCTTTCTTTCCTTCCCCTTTCCTCCCTCCCCCTTTTCTCCCTCCCCCTTTCCTCCTTCCCCCTTTCCTCCCTCCCCCTTTCTTCCCTCTCCCTTTCTTCCCTCCCCCTTTCCTTCCTTCCTCTTTCCTTCCTCCCCTCTTTCCTTCCTCCCCTCTTTCCTTCCTCCCCTCTTTCCTTCCTCTCTCTTTCCTTCCCCTTTCCTCCCTCCCCCTTTTCTCCCTCCCCCTTTCCTCCTTCCCCCTTTCCTCCCTCCTCCTTTCTTCCCTCTCCCTTTCCTCCCTCCCCCTTTCCTTCCTTCCTCTTTCCTTCCTCCTTTTCCTTCCTTCCCTCTCCTTTCCTTCCTCCCATTTCCTTCCCTCCCCTTTCCTTCCTCCCCTATCCTTTCTTACCCATTCTTTTCCTTCCCCCTTCCTTCCTCCCCTTTCCTTCCTCCCCTCTTTTCTTCCTCTTTTCTTCCCTTCGTCTCTTTTTATTCCCTTCCTCTTTCTTTCCCTCCCCCTTTCCTTTCACCCCCTTTCCTCCCTCCTACCTTCCCCGCCTATCCACCTTTCCCCACCTTCCCACCTTCCCCCGCCTTCCCCCTCCTCCCCACCTTCCCCCGCCTTCCCACATTTCCCCGCCCATCCACCTTTCCCAGCCTTCCCACTTTCCCCCACCTTCCTCCGCCTTCCCACCTTCCCCCGCCTTCCCACCTTTTCCCACCATCCTACCTTCCCCTGCCTTCCCACCTTCCCCCGCCTTCCCACCTTCCCCCGCCTTCCCACCTTCCCCCGCCTTCCCACCTTTTCCCTCCCTCCCACCTTCCCCCGCCTTCCCACCTTTTCCCGCCTTCCCACCTTCCCCCGCCTTCCCTCCTTTCCCCGCCTTCCCACCTTCCCCCGCCTTCCCACCTTCCCCCGCCTTCCCACCTTCCCCCGCCTTCCTACCTTCCCCCGTTTTCCCACCTTCCCCCTCCTCCCCACCTTCCCCCGCCTTCCCACATTTCCCCGCCCATCCACCTTTCCCAGCCTTCCCACTTTCTCCCACCTTCCTCCGCCTTCCCACCTTCCCCCGCCTTCCCACCCTTTCCCGCCATCCTATCTTCCCCTGCCCTCCCACCTTCCCCCGCCTTCCCACCTTCCCCTACCTTCCCACCTTCCCCCGCCTTCCCACCTTTCCCTGCCTTCCCACCTTCCCTCGCCTTCCCACCTTCCCCCGCCTTCCCTCCTTTTCCCGCCTTCCCACCTTCCCCTGCCTTCCCACCTTCCCCCTCCTCCCCACCTTCCCCCGCCTTCCCACATTTCCCCGCCCATCCACCTTTCCCAGCCTTCCCACTTTCTCCCACCTTCCTCCGCCTTCCCACCTTCCCCCGCCTTCCCACCTTTTTCCGCCATCCTACCTTCCCCTGCCTTCCCACCTTCCCCCGCCTTCCCACCTTCCCCTGCCTTCCCACCTTCCCCCGCCTTCCCACCTTCCCCTGCCTTCCCACCTTCCCCCGCCTTCCCACCTTCCCCCGCCTTCCCACCTTCCCCCGCCTTCCCTCCTTTTCCCGCCTTCCCACCTTCCCCCGCCTTCCCTCCTTTTCCCGCCTTCCCACCTTCCCTTGCCTTCCCACCTTTCCTCCTCCCTTCCCACCTTTCCTCCTCCCTTCCCACTTCCCTCCTCTCTTATCATTTTCCCCGACCCCCCTCCCTTACCAAATTTTCCCTTTTCCACCTTTCCTTCCCTTCCCACCTTACCCATTCCTCCTTCCCACGTTCTCCTGCCTTTTCCTACCTTCCCCCTACCATCCCACCTTCCCCCCTTTCTTCCCACATTCCCCCCGTCCCTTCCCGCCTTCCCCTCTTCCTCCTCCCCCTCCCCCCACCTTATCTTAACTTTCTCCTCTCTCTCTTTTGTTTCCATCTCTCCCCCTTCTATACATATCTTTCCTCTCGTTTCGACGTCGTCTCTTTCCTCCTCCATTTCTTTCATTCTCTGTCTGCCTCCGTCCCCAATCCCGTCAATTTATTCTTGTTTTCGACTTCTTTCCCCCCTCTCCCCTGTCTTCCTCATTCACTCTTTTTGCTTCTCTCTTTCTCCCCTCATCTTCCCTTTCTCTCTTTTCTTTTTTATTTTCCCCTTTTATCTTCTTCCTCTTTTTCTTCTCTTCCAGTTTATCTCTTCTTCCTTTTTTTTCTTTTTTCCTCTTCTTTTTTCTTCCCTCTTCTTCCTTCTTCCTCTTTTCTCTTCTTTTCCTTTCTCTTTGTGTTTTTCTCTTTTTATTTCACCATCCCATTTTTTTTTATTTTTCTTTCCTTTCTTTTTCCCTCAGCCTTTATATTGAAGACGATCTCCATGCTACCTTCAAATCCCTTTAACTTCTTAAAGAGTTCGTCACACTTTAAAGACCCTTTTCCTGTGATATACAGGCTATTTCATTCAGCTGAACTCGACGAAAGCCTACGGCTTGAATGGGGTCTGGGCCGATAGAGGACGCTTTCAGACTGGAGGACGCCTTCAAGCTTCTTGAAATGGGTCTTCTTGATACACGCACACACACCCCTCCCCCGCCGTCACCCTTCTTACTCCTCTTCCTCCTCTTCCTCCTCTTCCTCCTTTCGTCTATGCCTTCCCTTTCCCTCGCTCTTCCTTTTTTCTCTCTCTTTACCCCTCCGTTTCCCCCTGCCCGTTGCCATTCTCTCTTCTCTCTTCTCTCTCCTCTCTCTCCTCTCTCTCCTCTCCCCTCTCTCATCTCTCGTCTCTTTCATCTCTCGTCTCTCCTCTCTCCTGTCTCCTCTCTCCTGTTTTCTCTTTCCTGTTTTCTCTCTCCTCTCTCCTCTTTCTTTTCTCCCCTCTCCTCTCCTCTCTTCTCTTCCCTTCCTCTCACCCCTCTCACTCACCTCTCTCTTTTCTCCCCTCTCATCTCTCCCTTCTCCTCTCTCCCCTCTCCTCTCTCCCCTCTCCTCTCTCCCCTCTCCTCTCTCCCCTCTCCTCATTCTTCTCACCCCCTCCTATCTCCCCTCTGATCTCTCCCCTCTCCCCTGTCCCCTCTCCTCGTTTCCCTCTCCCCTCTCCCTGTGCCTACACTACCCCATCCTGTTCTAATCGCATTTCTCCTGACCACTTTCCTCTCGACCTCCCCTTTCCCCCTCCCCTTTCCCCTCCCCCTCCCCTTTCCCCCTCCCCTTTCCCCTTTCCCCCTCCCCTTTCCCCCTCCATCTCCCCATCTCTTTTCTTCCCCTTCCCTCCTCTCATTTCTCTCTCCTCTCTCTCCGTCTCCTTCCCCTCTTCCTTTCCCCCTCCCCTTTCCTCCTCCTATCTCCCCCTCCCTTTTCCCACCCCTCTCCCCCATCCCCACTACCCTTCTTCCCTTCCCCCCTCCATTTCCCCTCCCATTTCCCTCTCCTCTCTCTCCATCACTTTTCCCTCTTTCCTTTCCTTCCACCCTTTCCCCCAACCCTTTCCCCTTCCTCTCTCCCCCTCCTCTCCCCCATCATCCCCACTACCCTTCTCCTTCCCCTTCCTCTTTTCCTCTTTCTTCATCCGTTTTTACTATTAAACAGTCATTTCCCCCATGGAAGCATTGTTATAACTAAATATATTTTCTTTTTGTGCCAATTCTCTCCCCTTTGAAAAATTACTTTTTCCTTCCAGTTGCTCTTCCATCTTCTCTTTCTCTCCCCCTCCTCCTCCTCCTCCTCCTCCTCCTCCTCCTCCTCCTCCTCCTCCTCCTCCTCCTCCTCCTCCTCCTCCTCCTCCTCCTCCTCCCTTCTCCTTCTCCTCCTCCTTCTCCTTCTCCTCCTCCTTCTCCTCCTCCTCCTCCTCCTCCTCCTCCTCCTCCTCCTCCTCCTCCTCCTCCCGCTCTTCCTAACTCTCTTCCTCTCTTCTTTTACCCTTTTTCCGCTTTTTCTATCCCCTATCCCTCCCCTTCTTCCTCTCCTCTTCCCCCCTCTTCCTCTTTTATTCCTCTCCTCTTCCTCCCCTCTTCCTCTCCTCTTCTTTCCCTCTTCCTCCCCTCTTCCTCCCCTCTTCCTCCCCTCTTCCTCCCCTCTTCTTCCCCTCTTCTCCCTCTTCCTCCCCTCTTCCTACCCCTCTTCTCCATCTTTCTCCCCCAGTTCTCCCTCTTCCTCCTCTTCTCCCTCTTCCTCTCCCTGTTCTCCCTCCCCTTTTCTCCCTCTTCCTCCCCTCTTCTCCTTCTTCCTCCCCTCTTCTCCCTCTTCCTCCCCTCTTCCTACCCCTCTTCTCCATCTTTCTCCCCCAGTTCTCCCTCTTACCCTCTTCTCCCTCTTCCTCTCCCGGTTCTCCCTCCCCTTTTCTCCCTCTTCCTCCCCTCTTCTCCTTCTTCCTCCCCTCTTCTCCCTCTTCCTCCCCTCTTCCTACCCCTCTTCTCCATCTTTCTCCCCCAGTTCTCCCTCTTCCTCCTCCTCTTCTCCCTCTTCCTCACCCTGTTCTCCCTCTTCCTCACCCTGTTCTCCCTCCCCTCTTCTCCCTCTTCCTCCCCCCTTCCTCCCCCCTTCCTCCCCCTTTCCCTCTTCCTCCCTCCTTCCTCCCCCTCTTCTCCTCCCTCTTCTCCCTCATCTTCTCCCTCTTCCTCCCTTATTCCACTAGCTCTTCCTCGCATTCTTCTCTCTCTTCCTCGCCCTCTTCTTCTTTCTCTTCCTCCGCCTCTTTATCCCCCTCTTCTTCTCCCTCTTCCTCCCTCTCTTCTTCTCCCTCTTCCTCCCCCTCTTCTTCTCCATCTTCCTCCCCCTTCCCTTTACTTCCCTCCATCCTTTTCCACAAA
>NC_134779.1:18685755-18690755 GCF_046742065.1 Oratosquilla oratoria | reverse complement strand
GGGAAGGGGGAATGGACATCAATAAGTCTCTCAAATACTGACTGTGGAGGGACCTACGCTGAGGGAAAGCTTAACCAGAACAAAGCTTATAAAGTGAGCCATCATGTTGGGACACGCATGGCTGAATAAAATCGCCTAGCGGCAGGAAGAATAAAGAGAATTGTCACGTGACACGAAAAGTGTAGGACTTCATTGTTCTGTCGTTCAAAATGCCTTTTACACTTGGAGCCTTAAGTCAGTGTATATTGTTCTCATGCACAAGATAGTGTTAACAATTAGATAGACTAAGAGTTTGATTTGTACAAATATGGAAGCAATTTCTAGCGGATTTATTTGTCTAACAACAGACTATCTCATGCACCTATGAAGGTTAACAAAATATCAAAATGAGCCGTGACGTCTTGAGAGGATTAGTAGTCTTACAGAGACCCAAACATGAGACATATATCAAGACTATTCAGCTATATTTTTAATTATTTTCGCATTAATACATCACATAGAACGTTTGTTGTAAGGGATCTATTGTATACAGAAACATGTCAAATGTACAACAATGAAATATATTCTTGCATACAACTATCTAATGGATCTTGTTTAGGTATACGATATAGTACGTGAGCATCATCTACCTGTGACTCCAGTGGCTTGACATCAAGTGCACGAGGTCCTCTGTCCCACACGCACAAGTAAACAAAGCAAAGCACGAATCAAATGCGAAAGAAGACCATCTGTATACGACATCATTGTGTACATTACGACGATCCTTGTCTTGGTACAAAAGGAGAGGCTGCCTACGAGAGAGTAAGGTAGGGAGGGAGGGAGGAAGGGAGGGAAGGAGGGAGGAAGGGAGGGAGGGAGGGCTGGGTAGCTAGGTATGTAGATAAATGGCTTTTCCTTGCTTCCCCTCAGTCGTGTTAAACTTCTCCGGAAACGGGCAACTCTCCCCACCACTCAACCTCCCTCACCACCTCGTCACTATCCTTACTTGTTCCTTCCCTATTCTTAGCCACCTCCTTACCTCCCTCCCTCCTTCCCTCCCTTCCTCCCTCCTTCCCTCCTGAACCCTTATTCCCACCCTCCCACCTTTTCTCCTCCCCCCTCCTTCCCTCTCACACACATTCTTCGGTAGGAATCATCTCCCAAGCGTCATTGATTGGCGACTTCCCTGCGCTCCCTTCTCATCACGTGGGCTAATTTGCTCGGCTCAGCGATATCTGTACCTGTGAGAGGGGAGGAGTAGGAGATAATGGAGGCGGAGGCGGAGAAGAAGAAAATAGAGAAGAAGGAAGAAGTGGAGAAGGAAGAGAAGGTCGAAGAGGTCGAGGGGGGGAGGAGGAGGAGGAGGAGGAGGAGGAGGAGGAGGAGGAGGAGGAGGAGGAGGAGGATATCGAGGAGGAGGAGGAGGAGGAGGAGGAGATCGAGGAGGAGGAAGAGGTCGAGGGGTAATTCCGCGTGACTTTACCTTGAAAACTGCTGGTTTAACCAATTCTTTTTCTCTTGTTTTCCTACGTTTTTCATATTATGCATAAAGGATATAATACTGCCTCAGTAACCTTGCTAGACTGTGGGGTACCCAAGCCGAAGGTGTGTATAGAATAAATTCTAATTAACCAGTCTTGAACACGCATACCATAACTCGTAACTCCTTACCTATTTAGAATATGTATGTAGGACATAAATGTCTAAAAGCTAAATATGAAATATAATCAGTTTAGACGCTAAGGAAAGTAATCCCTTTTAAGGTTGCTAGGACATCCCTAAACAGGATAGATTTCTCGTGATAATATCTAGAGTTAGATTAAATAAGCTAGGTTTTAATTCATAAAGTCCTATGGATATGTTTCATCATGCAATACATTGGCCACATAAAATACAAAGACGTATGAATTAATTTTTTTTTATTTGTCTATTTATTTGTTTATTTTTGGGGGGGCCGCGCGGTAAGACAGTGGATACAGTGTTGAACTTATGAGCAAGAGGTCCTGAGTTCGACCCCCGGAATCTGCTGCGGGTTATGTCGCGATTGTTCCCGATAACCCTGGCCATACGGGGAGGCGTTCTAACATCGGCCTTAAAAAGAAAAAAAGAAAATATATATATATATACATATATATATATATATATATATATATATATATAATAAATGAATAAATAAATAGATAAATACATAAAAAAAATAGATAAATGAAAAATAAATAAAATGCTGTTTGCCGCAATTGTCAGACCTTTGCTGTGCCAGGGGTTTCTCACTTCCCGTTATGTGGGAGGGGGATGGTGAGTGGCGAGTTTGTTTTTTATGGCGGGTGGGTGGGGTTATTTGAAACTGATTTTAGAACTTTTAATTATTTGGAAAGAATTTCATACTCAGGGCACATCCAAACATGTCCCCAACATGTTACGAGCAAGAAGAAACTCTGGTGCATGTCTGTGACCTAATAACCCCATCAGAAGGAGAGAAATCAGATAAATGAAGGTTCGAATCCCTTTACGAGTTAAAAAAAAAAGGCAGGATGGTCTTATGGTTTTAAATCTCCGAGCTCTGACAAAGGCATCCATACCTAACCACCACGCAGAGTGGGTAATGACTAAAGAAAAATATATTGGAAAGGTTTTGCAGATGCACTATTTCATAAGATGCTGCTTCTTAACATAAGGTAACGATTGCTATCATAGAACTCTGTTAGTCTAATTTTATCTCTATATTTGTCCCTACAATGTAAAATTTTAACTAGTTTCTAATAATTGTCACGTTTACTATTAACACACACATGACATATCGTGACAATAAAAGAACTTATGGTAGCATACTGGATGAAGGACAAAGAAAAATAGCTCGGAATAAACATAGTTTTTAAATTAAAATACTGTTCTCTATGTGGACAACCCATCATTTTAGTTATGAACATATTTCCTTGTTTGGGAGAGGGGGAAGGGAATTTTTGTAACTCCCCCCTTGCAATGGCCACTATTTTAACCAAACTTAAGCACGCAGAATTGAGGCTGTCGTCCCCTGTCCACCCCGCCTAACAAGCCCACTATCATAATTACATTTTCAGTAAAAGAATCTGCTATAAGCTAAACAAAATGGTATGAATTAACTGGAACAAAATCTGACATTAAACTTTGATTTGAAAAAAGTTTCTCCGATATCAGAACAGTCTGTAAAAAATTGTGTCAACACAGCAAAGGAAGTGACCTCGTCTAGCCTAACCCGGATTGAGAGCTGTAACCCTTCCTTCTCGATTCCCTTTCTTTCCATCGCTAGCTAGATACAAACCTGCGAGTGTGGTACTGGCTGAATGAATGAATGAGGAGGAATAGAAAAGAGAATTCAAATAGAGTAATCATACGATAAATGAATTTACTGGGCACCACTCGAAAGAAACAGTTTCATAGCAAGCTACCATGTGTAGCTACATTACATGTATGGATTATGATATATATATATATATATATATATATATATATATATTGATAAGTATTTTAGACAAATTATTTGGATGATGGAGAAGATGAACACAGGGGAAGGCACGGAACCCTTAACACTCTTCCGTTCCGTTCGCGTAGAATTTCTTCAGAAGTTCTATGCGAACAAAACGTAAGACTGTTTAGGGTTCCGTACCTTCCCCTGTGTTTATGTTCTTCATCACCCAAATAATATATATTATATATATATATATATATATATATATATATATATAATATATATACAGTATTAAATGATGTCGATGTCACCCAAATATATATTTTTGTTATAGAACTTAATTAGATGATGGCACACTAAAACTAGTTTGTGATTTTATGTAAAAACTGAATAAAACTCGATGTAATAAAATGAAAGTTAGACCAAGTCACGTTTTCATGCAGAATTTAGCAGACGATGCCGATAATGATAACTCACTTTATGCTGAGTCATTGGTAATTCTCGTTGAAACTCTCGGATCATTGCACAGAGGGATGAGGCCACTAAGCTTCTAAGTCTTCTGGATCAAGATCAAGGTCCAAGCACTTGTAGGTTTAATGAATGATAAGTTGACTCTGCCCATGCATGTGCCGAAGACCCCTATGGTCTTGGTAAGATTTACACAACTTGGTGATGATGATTATGATGACGATGATGATTTAGTTTAACGTCGCGACCTACCCCTGTCAGGAGGCTAGGACGGTACCCCCTGCAGAGGACTTTGTAGCGTGGAATTTATATAATCAAACATGGCCTTGGTCCAGCTCGCTGGCGGCAGTTCGAACTGCCGTCACCTCGACCTCTGTTGCAAGTATCGACGCTCGAATACGATCGCCTAGCGAGCATCCAATATATCTTGGTACTTTAATGAATAACGGTGATGGGTCATGTCAGGAAGTCCTTCGAAGGATTGATATGACCCATAGTGCTATTGAGTAGCTCAATTTGAGTATATAAAGTTAATGATATTTATACGGGAGGAGTAAGACTCAAAAATTAGTTTGTGATCCCTGTCTTCTTGCTGTCTGTGAGTCATAGACACTGAACGCTAACTCATAGAGGCATCTCGAAGTCTTTGGTACCAAGTACTTTTGGAGAATTACTGCGTATTGATGGTGAAGCTTTGTATTAAACCAGTGACTGCTCCGTGACTTACTCAAGGCCTACTACCAACGTGTTCATAAAATTCAAACCCGGCTATATGGGTATATGCCAATCCTCAAATGTTGATCCTACTTATGGAGGACAATTTCCACATGAGGCAACCTTAGGTGGAGATAACGAAGGAGATAATTTCAGAACTCCTACTGAAGGGAGATGACTTGTCCTAACAAGGTAGAAGGCTTCGTTGGTATGCGGGTAGCTTTATTTACACACAGACTCCATTCCCTAACTAAGTCCCCATGCACTCACCCTTTGCCTCTCAATTGAATAAATAGAAATAGCATACAAATAAGTAAACAAATAACAGAATTAATCAAGTAATTAATGAGAAAATAAAAGAAAAATCACATTTGTTTGGTAACCAAGCACTCTT
>NC_134779.1:18623255-18650755 GCF_046742065.1 Oratosquilla oratoria | reverse complement strand
TGTGTGTGTGTGTGCGTGTGTGTACGCGTGTGCGCGTGCATGTGCGTGTGCATGTGCGTGCGTTTGTATCAATGTGTATATGTGTATATATGTTTATGTGTGTATGTGTTTTTATATATGTGTATGTGTTGTATGTGTATAAGTGTATGTGCATGTGTGTGTGTATGTGCGTGTGTGTGTATACTTGCGTGCGTGTGCGTGTGCTCGCTTTCGTGCTTCTGTATGTGCGTACTTCCGTCCATGCGGTTGCACATAACAGCACGTCACATTGTGAGGTAAGAGCCGTGCATTAGGTGGTCATTTCCATCAGATTATGGGAAGGGACAGAGATGCAGCCGTCCTGACGTCACATACCATCCGCTCTCCTGGAAATAATGACGCGATCCAAACAAATACGAGAACAGATGTCGAATGAAATGAGGTGCATTGATCATACAATTCAATGTATCATAGTAGACTAGTATAGTATCGCAGTATCATAGGATGCTCGTTGGCCTATTGGGTTAGAGCGTCGCTACTTGCGGCGAAGGTCGAGGTGTCAGCAGTTTGAACCCTGACACTAGCAAGTTGGACCAAAGGCATGGCTCAACAAATTTCACGCTACAAAGTCCTCTGTAAGGGACACCGTCCTAGTCTTCTGATAGGAGGAGTTCGCGACATCAAAATCGAATCATAGTATACATATAATATGTACTAAATCGCTTTGAAGAACACGAAAGAAGTAAATGGAAAATATAGAGAATCCATTGAAGCCTTTCCAAGAATTATCTTATCTCTCCTGTTTGTAAATAGACACTGCATTTATATGCATTTTGTATAGACATGTGTATTCTGGTGGCGTTATCAAGAGCGAGTTGGTCTTTCATTCGCTTAGTTGTGGGTTACAACCCTGGACTACTCTCAGACTGTTTCCTGCCCCAACAGTCAAAAAAGCATTGGGCAAACTTGACGGCTCCGGCCGCAGGTACACGCCTCCCGGCACAGGCTCCTCACCCGGTAGATATGTACCAGATAAATTAATTATATGTAATTGGCCTTACCTCCGTTCCTTACCAAAGACGTGAGACCTAAATGAACAGAAAAACTTGGCAACAGCCAGAAGTAAAGAAGGCTATTGTCCTATATCAAAGGGCTGAGTAAACGTAGACAAACATTCATCTTGGAGGCAGTGGCTGTTCGCCCCAGTGAGCCACCACCCCGATATACAATACCATACTAAGGGCCCGAGTTTGAATCCACCAACTACCAGTGTCCACCTAGACCAGGGGTCAGTAACTTTTGGTAGAGACTGTGCCAGGTTCTTTGATTTGTAGAACCCTGCGTGCCAACAGTGCTTCTTTTTCGTACGCAAGTTAAGGGTCCAGTCACACCAAGATTACGACCTGTTTCCGACCATCGACAACCAGGTGGTTCGCCGGCCAGTTGCAGGTAGTCTTTGGAAGTCGCTGGTAGTTGGTAATAAGATAGATAAATAGATCAATAGATATATTACAACACACACTGAATAGTCCCCAGTGCATGATGTTCATCTTATCAACCACATTATCTTTTTCCATTTCAATTCTTTGCATAGGTTTTGTGTCGCCGACCGATCGCTTGATTTTCCGTCGAAGGTGGTCGGAAACAGGTCGTAAGCTTGGTGTGACTTGGTGTGACTGGGGCTTAATGTTAATTTACTGCAGTGGGCATAATGTCAATTTACTGCAGTGGGATGCCAATAAATGTTAGTTCATCGATGATTTGGTTTTAGTTTGATCTCTTGTCGTCACAATTTGTTTATTTGAAGTAGTGGTGATATCTTTTTGATGTTTTAACAAGTTTTCAAAACCAGATGGCGTCCCAGGGTGAACCCTGTCATATGTCAAGTTTGGCACGCGTGGTAGAGGTTCCCGACCCCTGACCTAGAAGATTTGCAATTTTAATATTTTCTATCGGATTTGACATAAATCGTTACACAACTATCATTCTATTGTTAATACTGGTTCCAGTGAGTATCTAATCGAGTTTTGCTTTTGTTTTTTTTACAGGTAAGCTTTGCATTGGCTGAGCTGTTCGGGCATTTCATACACAGTCACCTTTACCAACAGTAAGTGCTTATATCTTATGGGGAAAAATCGAGCGAGAATAGAGGTTCTTGACTATGGATATGGAAAGATTTGAAAAGATAGATTACGCACACCGATCAAGTGTATGTAACACACACACACACACACACACACACACACACACACACACACACACACACACACACACACACACACACACACACACACACACACACACACACACACACACACACACACACACACACACACACACACAGACACGTGTACATAGGCACATGTCCACAGGCACATACCGATGCTCAAATCAATGAAAGGAGTGGGCAAAGTTGTCGGAGAAGATTTCTTTGATTGAGACGGTAAAGCGTTAAATTGATAAAGACCACATGTCTAAAAGACGGTACAAATATATTTTTCAGGACAGAAGCGCCAACTCGTGGAATAGCTGGGAATATCGTAACTCACAGTAGAACAATTAACGATTTCAAAACCAAAAAAGAAGGAAAATAAGAGACAAGACCACACAAGTGTAGCTTGTACATGTATTACAGTAAGGTAAATACACAGTCCCATGGAACACAAAGACATCCAGAAACATAAAGAAAGGCAAGATGTTTGAAGGAGAATTTTTTTTTTCCATCGAGGTGCACAGATTCATGGAACAACAGCGATGAAGAAACAGTACAATCAGATTATACTGTATAATCAGACTCAAAGACAAGTTTAACTGACTAAAGAACCGAAATGAAGCGTCAAAACAAAATTATTGTCATAAGAGAATAATAATGTAGGAAACCCCCAAGAGACCATAAAGCCTGCACTAGGCAGTTCCATGTCCCATACCTCCTTTCATCCGTATCCATAAAGTTATCTAATCTTCTCTTAAAACAACCAATTGTTTCATTACAATTCTACAGTACATAACATTTATATAAATACATACGCACGGGCATATACAGCACATACACGGATACCCAGTACACACATTCACAGAACACACGCAACGGTGCATAAACTACCAGAGAACTCTGAAGTGCTAAAGACTTCGGGACTATATGGTATTTCCAATTAGATAAAAAAATGCAGAGAACACCTAGTGGGCAAGATACACAAACTGTGTTCCTTCGAAGAAAGTAGGGCGCCTCAGGATTGGAAAAAGGCGAATATAGTACCTGTCTGAAAGGGAAGAAGTTGGGAGGAACCTCTAAACCATAGACCAGTGCCTTCTGTGGTGCTGTGACATAAGAAAGAATATTTCATTTGATTCCAGCAAAATATATAAGTACAGGATAGGAAGTAGTATTGCTTTGGGAGAGGATCTTGTCTTGACTGAATAAAATCATCTGGCGCTAACCAGAATAGACATGTAAGACAGTGACGCTTACGAATGAATTAATATCTGCTTTCGATTTTTATTTTCTTTATCAACATTTCAGCCGCTACCCGCTCTGAGAGGTGACTAGGCATGAAATCCTTTCATACAATTGGTTAAATACTCGTGGATATAAACGAGACACGCGTCTCTGTTGACATAATCTATACCAATTAATGCAAAGATCTGTGCGTGTGTCCGCATGGCTTTCTGGCTTATAGACTCAGTCTTTGGGGAGATGGGGGTCTGACCCCAACGATGGGTATATGTTGGGAATCAGGTAGCCTTATAACACCTTTGGGTTTTTCGAACAACCTCAAAATAAAAAAATAGAGGATATATAGTATAATTAGAAAAATTACAACGAATAGGCTGTATATTGACAGAAAATTGTATCTAAACTATTCATAAATTGGATGCCAACCAGCAGGAATGATTAACGTTTTTGTATCACTTTTAAGTTTTATATCTTTATTGGCATCATTACATTTGCCTCAATCCATTCCTCTTTCCATTTGGGTTTTAGTTGCCAGTTTCTCTGTTTGTGTTAATTTACTAAATGGATTATATTCGTGATAGATTTTAACTCAAAGCTGAATGAAATCGTCTCTTCTTCAATCTCTTATCTGGGTTAATACACCATCAGCATTTGTTACATTCAGCTTAGACTATTCAGATCATAATTCTGACCATAGCAATGTCAATTAATTGATAATAAAATTCTATATATCAAAAGGATTCATCCCCTTTATAAGGAAGGTAGCCAGTCAAGGCATATAACCATTTTCCCGCCCTATCCAACACCTATTTGTTCTCCACTTTACTTAGTTTTTCGTAATTGTAATATAAGTTTCCTTCTAAACTTCATGAACACAATTTTGGTATATAGCAAAATATTTTCTGTTTAATTACTTCACAAAGAGTAAAATGTATGGAAAATAAGCATTAACTTCATCACAACAGTTTTGATTATTTTTTCTAGTACAGAGATAGTAAACTAGAATTACAGCTTTAAATAACATGACGCCAGCAACTTTGAGGGGTATTTACAAAAATATATATTTTTTTAACATTGGCACATTTTATATGCATGCTGGAAAAGTCATGTAATATTACAATCTTTAATGTCTGTATTAACATTTTGTTGGTATATTTAGGTACGCCATTGTACCAGTTTTAAAATAATACGTGTTTCCTGTTTGAACAGGTTTCACTTTCAAATTTTACTAAACATAGTTTTACATATCTGTAAGTGTTAAGTATATTAAACATTTCATTTCAATTATTTTTCCCTAGGATGGTGATATTGAAATTATATATATTTTTTCTATGATACTATTTTCGTAACCACAAGTTATGCAATATTTCTATGGCATCTTTATTGTTACATGTTACTTAATTCCTTTGTTTATGGTTTCTAAATTTCAGTTGAATTATGACCTAATGATGTTGAAGACCGAGAACAACCAGGATGGGAGTGAATAATGGATGATTTAGATTTAATTGAAATTATGATATTTGGTCTATATATCTATATATTTCAAAAGGCCTCTTTGTTCCTATGAAGGTGCCTTTTGCTCGGCGTGACTATCATTCAGCAGTGATCGTTCGTGGTTCAATAATGATTGCCAAACGATTGTCTAGAGCATTAATTATTTGTTTTATGAATGGGTATGTTTTCCTTTGAGCTGCAAAATACGAGGCTAATCATTTCAACAGAACCTACCACCAACGCATTTACATAAATACAATACCAGGTATGATGGAAAATGTACCTTAACCCTTTAAACTCCGATGACAAGATTCTTGTCATTTGATCAAATAAAACAAAAAATCATAAAACACCAAAATGTTTGATCAAACACCAGAAAAGTATGACGTCAATCCTCGTGCGGTCAAGCCGCATCCGATGATATTCGGATGTACGGGCCGGCGCGAGGCCTACCATATCCGGTTTTTCGTATCTACACCATAAGCGGCTGACATGAGTTGAATGGGTTAAGAGAGGTAGCTAGACAAGGCATGCACCCACCCTTCATCCATTCCACATCCATCCAACACTCGTGTTTTCTGAATTCTAGATGCTCCTAATACCGAGAGAACTGTTTATTTGGTTTAGAGTTTTCCTGCTCTATGATACCGGTGTCACACTATGAGGCGGCGCCGGATCCGGCCAGATGATGGGCAAGTTAAATTAGTTTAATAAAATCACCTGGCGATAGCAACCAGAACATGATACAACGACCACCACATCCCCCTAGTTATAATTATATCGAAGCCTTTGGAGTCTAATAACTCGCAAGGGAGGTTTTGCTATAGCCAATAACAAGCTGAAACAGTGACAATGGCGGAACGTCTGAGTGATCAAGGATTCGAGTATATTTTCCAAAAACACGTGTTTATTGATATAGAAAATAATTGATACTTTTACCTACTGAAACTCGTCTTTGGAACCAACGAATGTTTAACAGTTTAACAATTATCAACAACTTACTGCAGATTTCTTTTAAAAGAAACAATGGTGTACATATCATTTAGGGGAGTAGATAGAAATTTATCGATTCGTTATAATAATAAAAGTCAACACTTCTTATTTACGTGGTAAAATATTTGAATGCGTACGTGCCCTCGTATCATATATATCTCTTGCACTCATATTTCCTTTGACAAGGCGTGAACGAGCAAACTGCGCGTGACGAGGCAGTTGACCTTGTTATGACAAATGGCTTATTTGATTGCTCATTCTGTGGCTTTGGGGTAGTAGTTTCGTGTACATGAATCAGCACTGAGACTACAGGAGCGAGTGTATTGGCAAACACAGCATATGTAGGTGATAAGGAACCTACGCCAGGAGGCGCGTAGCTGTCATCAAACACGTCACGTTTACTTTATTATGTGCTTTGGCGACTGTTCGGACAGGTAACAGTCACTGCTGGGAATCGAAGAGGAGCACGGTTTTCGAACCCACAACAAAGTGAATGCGAGACAGGCATGCTTCCGATTTACGCCATCAGCGCGGACGAATAGAAAATATAAAACATTATTTTATATTCAAGGAAAATTAAATTTTCATTGCTAATGGGACCTGCGCTAGTAACTTTCCTCAGGTGAAAAGGTCACTCAGTTACAAAAAAGAAATGAAAAAGAAAACACATATACAGTTACATATATACATATGTGTAATATATATATATATATACATATATATATATATTATATATATATATATATATATATATATATATATATATATATATATATATAATTTGTGAATTTAATTAAAGCCCTCGATATAAAGGAATAATGAAAAAATATAAAGTAATATATATATATATATATATATATATATATATATATATATATATATATAATTTGTGAATTTAATCAAGGCCCTCGATATAAAGGAATAATAAAAAATATATAAAGTAATGTATATATATATATATATATATATATATATATATATACAAATCGAAGATACTTTTTGTACAAAATATTTCACAGTGATGCCAAACAGTATGTAAACAAACAAATGAATTCGCATGACTTGTCATTTGGCTGTACATATAAGGACTCGGCTATATTTCATTTAAAATAACAATTTTATTCATACATTAATTTAGCATTTCTGTGACGCGGTTCTCATTGCAAAATTAACTTATGAATCAAATTGCAACTTCAAAAGGAAAATGGCTGAATCCTCGTACAGAGCCAGCTCCAGTAAATTGAGCTTTTAGTTAGGTCAGTTGGATCCTGATGACCTACACTTGAGCGCCGTCAGGTCACAAGGTTTAAGCTACCTCGGCCTTAGTGCGAAACTAGTCAGCAATAAAATCTGATTAAGACTTTTCTACTTTCTCTTCTTACCCACGTTAGCCTGTCGGAATGTCTAGGTATTTGTACGTATATATATATATGCACTGAAGATGTATATATACCATAGCGCTCTGCTTCGTTAGTTTGTCTTCCCATGTGGTTATTCTTGCTTACACGCACGCACGCACACACACGCACACACACACACACATACACACACACACACACACACACACACACACACACACACACACACACACACACACACACACACACACACGTGTGTGTACATGTATATATATATATATATATATATATATATATATATATATGTGTGTGTGTGTGTGTGTGTGTGTGTCTGTCTGTCTGTCTGTCTGTCTGTCTGTCTGTCTGTCTGTCTCTGTCTGTCTGTCTGTCTGTCTGTCTGTCTGTCTCTCTCTTTCTTCCATCCTCGCCTGTCTTGGTATAATCTCCCTCCACCTTGCTGGATCTTCTACCCGAGACGCAACCGCCTTTTTAACATCTTCATATCTCCTGCGCGGTCCTCCCACTTGGCGCCTGCCTTGAACTCTTCCCTCTAGAGCCCTTTTAGAGATCCTTTCTTCGTCCGTCCGTACTGCATATCCTGTCCATCTTACACACGGGCAGTTGTTCTAACAATTCACAAAAGAGTCTTGAACGCGTTGTCGTCGAGGACACTGAACTAGAAAAGCCTTGTTGACACGGGGCTAGTTTAGTAGCCGCTAGTGCTAGCTGCAGATTAACTTACCTAACGGCAGGTAAGTGTTGACACTAGGATATTTTGGAGGCAAGTTGGCTAATTTTCCTTTGACATCGGGCAAATGGGCAAGTAGAAAGGTGGTTTACAAGTCGCTAGTACTAGTGGCTACTGAACTAGCCTCATGCCAACGAAGCGAATAACATAGATAGGAGAATGTTCGATTACAATGCATAAGATCATGTAACCAAAATTTTACTTTTTATCGAATTGTTGACAAAGTAATTAATGCACAGTACATGCAGGGTGTTTTTAATAGAATAGGGATTGAAATTAATAAATCACAAATTTACTATAATGAATCCACAGTAGCTGTGTAAAATGTACAGTAAAGACGTTTCATCCTAAAAACCTAAACTAGTCAATATCCTCACCTCAGGTGAATAAAATCCCCTGGTGCAAAAATAAAGGAAAGGAGTTCCCAATATGAAATTATCATTGAAGATAGCTTTCGTCCTTGCACTGCGGCGGACAATTCAACTTTTTTTTATTTCAGCTGACACTAAGCAATTTTCATGAAATCAAGAGAAGCTTCAGAACCCCAGAGGTACATCTCGTTCAATCTTTTTATTACGGTTTTATTTTGGCTGCCGCCAAGCGAATCTATTCAGCAGAAGGGAGACTTGGAGAATTAAATGGTTAAGCTATTACGTCCACAAAATCGATCCCTATTCTCCCCAGTTGAGTAGAATTGTAATTGATATCTCTCTAATCGCTTGTGCCATCCACCCATTAATCAATCAAAACAACTAGTTGATTAGTCAGCTCGTATAAGCTAAACCGCTACATCGCATAGCCACTCTCCTCCAGTTCTGTTTAGTATATCCTCTCAAGCTCCCATGCAAACATCAGTCCCATCCTTACTGTGTCTAGGCTAACACAAAGTTTTCTAACGTTCACTTGGCTTCAAGCATTCAGTGTCATTTTTTTGTTAGCTATTTTGTGAGCAGGACCGATATGTAGAGCTTCTTTTGGATACTTTCATATATATATATATATTTATATATATATATATATATATATATATATATATATATATATATATATTTTTTTTCGTTTATTTTATTTGTTTATATATATATATATATATATATATATATATATATATATATATATATATATATATATATATATATATATTCTTTTGTCAAACCACGTTCATGTGTTGTGTGTTGTTTGCTGCTTCAGTAACGTTTTAATCTTCACTTTTTAACAAATGATCATGTTACTCATTTAAGAGAAGGATGACCGATGAATCTATGTAACCTAATGTTTTAGTGTTTTGTTCTGGTTAATATTAGATGATTTTATCGTTATCTAAGCGAATGATATTTTATTTTATTCTATTTATTTATTTACTTATTTATCTATTTATTTATTTGTCCAACTATATATTTATTTATTTTTGTCATGTACAAGGGAATTGTATCTATGCGCATCGGTGTAGCAATTGTGTTTATCAATCCCAAGTAAACAACGATGTGCTGTACACATCTCGTTTTCGCTTCAACGATTCCACAGATCCGAGAAAACGGACTTTGGACCAAGAAGGGTCTAGAATTCAGGGGTTCTCAACCTCTTTCCTTATGTACCCTGTACTTATGTTTTGCTGTTCTTTAGCCTCCTAGAAACCCCATCATAAATGAATGAACAGAACCCAAGTGCATCCACAAACTATCACTAGTTTTCGATTCATGGTCCTATTTGTGAATCACTGTGGCTCACAAGGGCTTATTGAACCATAGGTTGTGAACCACTGGTGTAGGTCCATCGAGAAACCACTTGAAGCCAGGGTCCGCCCTCTCATCTGCATAAGATCGCCTGTGCTAAACTTAAACAGGATCATTAAAGAACATCACTAAAGTGGTTATGTCATCACTTCACAGCGATAGGCCATCATCTCTCACGAGGAAAGGCCTCATGTACCATAGGACATAAGAACACAAGAATGGAGGAGACTGCAAGAGACCATACGGCCTACACTAGGCAGTTCCATGTCCCTTACCCCTTGTTATCCCTATCCATAAAGTTATCTAGTTTTCTCTTAAAATAACCAATTGTTTCAGTGTTCACTTCATTGTTGCTAAGTCTGTTCCATTCATTGTCGATTCTGTTGATAATCTAATTCTTGCTTATTTCCTTCTTAACCAAGATTCATCAAAATTAATCTTATTACTACAAGTCCTGCCTGCTGTCTTGATATGATGACCTTACCTGCATGACCCCTGTTAAAGCCCATGAACCATTTGAGTACTTCTATCAGATCACCCTACACTCTTCGTCTTTCCAAAGAGTGTAAGTTACGGTGCCTAAGCCCTTCTTTATGTGATGAATATCTAAGCCCCTGTATCATTTTGGTCTTTATCCTTTGTACTGAGGTATTTACGTCCTCAGTTCACAGTGATCGGCCCTCAACTCTCACGCAGACGACCTCAAACCTCTTAAGGTTCAACATTCTCCGACTCCCATTGGATATTGTCAACAAGTGTAACTTCCATGACGACCCCATAGACAAGGGAATCGGAGGCGATCTGACAGAAGATCAGAAGGCCGGATACGGTTTGTTTGCGTCCATAGAGATTTGGATCTTCTTGATGTGATCTTAGGTTGTTTTCGTGGTTCCGGCGACAGCGTGTTATTGATTCGTGTCCGCGGTTCAAAGAGATTTATGTCTGACGGAGACGGTAAAGGGCGAATTGATACGGACCACGAACAGAGCAGCGTCATAAACGGGATCGAAAAGAGAGGAGTATTAGTATCCTATCAGCAATAAAAACCGCTCCTATTCCTGGGGATAGTAGAGCACCGATGAAATGTTGTCACAGAAAAAAAAAAAAAAATCAAAGATAACTTAAGGATACCACAAGTGTAGTGGTTAATATTTTTCTATTTTTTTGTATATTTGTTTTTTTATTAATTTACCTATTTATTTATTTACTTGTTTTTTATTCGTTTATATATTCATATATGTATTTATTTTTTATTAACTTGTTCATCTATATGTAAATATTTGCTTATATACCTATTTATTATTTACTTATTATTTTATTTATTATTTTATTATTATTCATTTATTCTAATTTATTTATCATTTTATTTATTATTTATTTATTCATCTATCTTTATTTTATTTACTTATTTATGTACTTCATTTATTTATTCTTCTATTTATTTACTTATAATTATTTCATTTACTTATTTTTATCCACATTTATCTATTTTATCTTATCTTATCTTATTCTATTTTATTTTATTTTATTTTTCATTTATTGATTTATTTTTTTATAATTATTTTTTTTTTATGAAGATTAGTCCCCGGTCACAAAAGAATGATGATTGATTGTGGTCAGTAAGGATGCCATTGAAGTCGCCAAAATATCGACTGTAAAAAGAGGACATTTTGTGACCATTTATATTGTTTACGTGTTCATTTATTCACTTGTTCATTCATTTATTTTTATCTATCTGGATCTGCTGTGGAAATGGTGTACCTCACTGCATTGTCTGGACCCGAGAAGTGCGGCGGGAGTGAGGGACGACCGAGATGGGAGAGGTGAAGTACTCGACAAGGAAGCCTATACCTAGATAAGAATGGTAGCTTGCTGTGATCTCTACTAAAGACTTTTATATATCTATTTTAATAAAGTCAAAGGTTTTTAATGACATTAAGTTTCATTTCATTGCCGTATGAAAATCACGATTAGTATTGGTATCTTAAATATATTTATTTTATTAACAAAACTGAAAGAGCAGTAGCCTCTGCTCAGACACTAACAAGCAAATCCAGGAATAACTGCCTTCCGCTTCAACGGAAATGCGAGATCAGAAACAAACTCAAAACAGCAAATATCGACCGAATGACATCTGACCATACGGGTCATAATAGCTGATGCAATCTTTGGCCTCCTGTTCCGCATTTTCGGGTAAGCATATGACTCCAAGACCACAGCAGAAGCTTGATAAGGAAGACTGTCTTTGGGGGAGAGGTCACCAGAAGATTGTGAATCCCAACCAAATGATATTTACTGGGCCAATAGATTCAGTGGTCGAAGCCAAACCGGAAATGGCTCGGGCAACAGTGGACAACCTCAGCCTAGTCTTCGGGGTCGAGAGAATTTCTTTTATTCAACATTCATAAGATGTTTATATGTGATTTATTCAATCTACATGTTGATTTATGCATTTATGTATATATTTGTGTGTGTGTGCGTGTGTATGTACGTGTGTATTTGCATGTGTATGTGTGCGTGTGTGTGTACGTGTTTATGTATATATGTGTGTGTGTGTGTGTGTGTACGTGTTTATGTATGTATATATATATATATATATATGTGTGTGTGTGTGTGTGTGTGTGTGTGTGTGTGTGTGTGTGTGTGTGTGTGTTTATGGTGCCCTCAAGTGAATAAAATCATCTGGCGACAGTCAGCCAAGGAAAATCGGATACAGACGTCAAGCATTTAGAACCGTGAAAACATCAGTAATATATATATATATATATATATATATATATAATATATATATACATGTATGTATATATATATATATATATATATATATATATATATATATATGTGCGTGTGTGAGTGTGTGTGTGTGTGTGTGTGTGTGTGTGCGCGCGTGTGTGTGTGTGTGTGTGTATACATATGTACATATATATATATATATATATATATATATATATTTATTATTCATGATGCACAATGACTTGTTACTCGTACACTTGTTCTGTTTCGGTTAGGGAGAAACATGTTCTCTGCAGCTTTGATTGTAGATTTTGACTTGAAAACAGTCTTCGCCTGTCTGACGTGGAGTCATGATTATGATGCTTGTTGCCTCAAGTGTTGATAATAGGAAATCCGTGGCCCTACTGTGACTCAGTGACTAACAACGGTACCCTGGCCTTCCCATATATCTCTTAGGGAAGAAAAATTGTACTGTTTATTGAGTAGTATAAAATCTCTCATCTTTTTGAAGAAAACCTTGGGAGTTTTTTAAGCTCTTGCTGTTATATTAACTTCAAGCGTGCCGGCCTTTCATCAAGGAGCTGCAGTCTCAGTAATAAAGGAAACAATATATCTGTAATTTTATTTCAGCGGGTCTGAGAAAAGTTTGACTTTTTCCATAGCAACACCTCCATCCTGTTAGCAGAAGCAGTTACCGTAAAAAAGTTTATTTATTTATTTATTATTTTTTGCAGAACAAGTGAAAGAGAAAACAGTAATATTTCAAATATCGAAACAAATGGAATCATGAACAAGAGGGAAATAATTAATGAAGACCTAATCCTTCTACTGCGCATTTCCTTTAACTAAATAAAATCCCCTGGACGCAATAAGGACATATGAGGGGCTCGGTGCCAGACAGGCGAAGACGCCGGCACGACAAACATGCTTTTTCTTTTAGCACCTCGTCTGGTCAAACTTTGGACAACAATAAATCAAAACATGGTTTTGGCGTCTTCGCCTGTCTGACGTGGTGTCATGATTATGATGCTTGTTGCCTCAAGTGTTGATAATAGGAAATCCGTGGCCCTACAGTGACTCAGTGACTAACAACGGTACCCTGGCCTTTCCATATATCTCTTAGGGAAGAAAAATTGTACTGTTATAATAGTGTAGGATTGTTTTTATGTCTTCGGTTGAAAGTAGAAAGAGGAAATGAAGTTGAAGTTGGTAGAGAGAGAGATGGAGAGGGAGAGAGACAGAGAGAGACGAAGAAAGAAAAGGAGAGATGAAGAGAAACATAGACATAGGAGAAAGAGACTGAGAGAGAGAGATATAGACGGAGAGACTGAGAGATGGAGAGAGAGACTGAGAGACGGAGAGAGAGAGACGGAGGGAGAGAGATGGAGGGAGAGAGACGGAGAGAGAGAGAAAGAGCGAGAGAGAGAGAGAGAGAGAGAGAGAGAGAGAGAGAGAGAGAGAGAGAGAGAGAGAGAGAGAGAGAGAGAGAGAGAGACGGAGAGAGTGAGAGATAGAGAAAGAGTGAGAGGCGGAGAGAGAGTGAGATACGGAGTGAGAGAAGGAGAGAGGGTGAGAGACGGAGAGTGAGAGACGGAGAGAGGGTGAAAGACGGAGAGTGAGAGACGGAGAGTGAGAGACGGAGAGAGAGTGAGAGACGGAGAGAGAGAGACGGAGAGAGAGTGAGAGACGGAGAGAGAGTGAGAGACGGAGAGAGAGTGAGAGACGGAGAGAGAGTGAGAGACGGAGAGAGAGTGAGAGACGGAGAGAGAGTGAGAGACGGAGAGAGAGTGAGAGACGGAGAGAGAGTGAGAGACGGAGAGAGAGTGAGAGACGGAGAGAGTGAGAGAGACGGAGAGAGAGTGAGAGACGGAGAGAGACATGACTCCCATCGCCATCCATCTTGTAGATCCTCGTCTTCATCTCCAAATGGAAGTGAGGAAATTGACGAGATCTGAAGATGGGCGACAGGGACACGACCCTCTCTGACGTCCTTCTCACTGCACCATGACGTGCAGGCACATGGCGTCGGTCCCTAAGCAAGGGGCCTTCCCCACGGATGAATAAAATCGTCTGGCGTTAACAAGACTCGAACCTCCAATAGGCGTTTTTCTGCGGCCGAAGCCGTCACCTTTCCCCTATGATGCGCTTGGACTTTTGCGGTAAGTAACAGACACTGCAGGGAATCGGAAAGGAGTGCGGGATTTGAACCCACAATTGAGCGACTACGAGACCATCACGCTTCCTTTGTAGCGACGGTGCTAATTAAGAGAATATAATAAGAGAGAGAGAGAGAGAGAGAGAGAGAGAGAGAGAGAGAGAGAGAGAGAGAGAGAGAGAGAGAGAGAGAGAGAGAGAGATGTGTCATGAGAGAGGTTTCATTAAGAGAGTAAACAAGATTGGGAGAGAGATGTTGGCGTTGCTATGAGAAATGAGACACAAGGACCAGATGAAGACTTCGGTCGTTCATCGAGATCTTATTCTTCAAGAACTCTGTTACACAGTAAGACTCGAGACATTATTAGGATCGAGAAATTGATGTCACAAGACCCGAGGCATGACGAGATTGTCCGAGAACCTCCTCGAAGAAGATGAAGGGATGAAGTTGAAGGCGGGAACATATGTTGAAAATATTAAGGCGTCCAGAAACAGAAGGGCATCCTCGCCACCTTAATTGGATTTGAGTTAGGCATGGATTGTGAGAGGTGTAAGCTAATTTTATATGTATATGTCCGTGCTTAACCCAAAAATAATAAAAGTGGTGGGGATGCCCCCTCTGTTTCTGGACGCTATGTTGAGTGAGAAGACCAAGAATAGGAGATAGGGTCCCTTTAAATTTTTGCTGTGAGTGAGTGAAGAAATTTGCCTTTGCGCAAACTTTGCCTTCTCTGAAAAGTATGTACGCATCCATGCGAGTCAACATCTGATCATTTAAGCAAATACGCACAATTTGCAAGTTTGTATTACATATTACCTCCACCACGTCATTTTGTTTGCAATGCAAGCACCAGAGTTAGAAAAGAAAAAAAAAAGCAATTATTGGTTTGACAGTTGGCAAGTTACCGCATTTTTAGAGAATTTAAAAGTTGATATTTGGGTGGAACTTCTTTAAAGAATGGATTTTAATATAATTTGAAAATTTTGTGTGCGCACATTTTTTCTTTATGTGCGTTAGTATATATGTGCGCGCGCACATACGCACAGCATAGAGGGGACGTTGAGGACATGGAATAGTGGTATAGGTGCGTACGAGTGTATGACTTAAGTCTGAATACGTTTTCCTGGGGACGTGTGACGTAGCTAAAGGAAGGGAAGACAAGAACCTCGGACCTGAGGTGATCTGGACACCACCACTGTAATGCATCAGCTTAATCGGGGAATCGTCAGTGCAAGAATTGCATTCCGTGGACACCGTTCCCTGCGTTCAGGTATAAGCCGTTCCGGACCACCTACAAGGTTGAGGTCCGTACAGGGTACCGGGCCCGGAAACCACGAATAAAAGAACCAGAAAGAAAGAGAGAGGATGGGAGAGAGGCACTGAGGATAGATAGGGGGTAAGGTGAGCATAGGGAGTGTAGAGGACCAATGGGTTTCCTGGGTAGATTAAGAAAACTCGAAGAATAGACGGCTGAAAATGAGGACTGGTGGGGGGGAGGGGAACGGGTGTGTGTGTGTGGAGTCATGCTGATATTAGATAAGTACTGTGTGAAGAGGACGAGGTTGAGGGGGGGAGGGAAGGGAAGAAGAGATCCTTTTATGTTCAGGAGCAGGGCTGGGACGAGTTGCTGGAGTGAATAGGGAATTGGATTTGTGGAGAGCATGAGGGGATCGTGTGAGGAGGGAGAGAGGGAGGGAGAGAGAGGGAGAAAGCAAGGAAGAAGGAGAGAGGGAGAAAGCAAGGGAGAAGAGAGAAGGAGAGGGAGGGAAGGAGGGAGCATGTGATGAGGGAGGGAGGGATGGAGAGAGAGAAAGAGAGAGAGAGGGAGTGAGGTAGAGAGAGAGAGGGAGAGAGAGGGGGAAGATTGGGACAGAGTGAAGGAGGGAGGGAATGAGGGAAGGAAGGAGGAAGGAAGTGAGAAAGGGAAAAGAGAGAGGGAGAGAGCAAGGCAGAGGGAGGAAAAGGAGATGGGAATGAGGGAGGGAATGAGAGAGGGAATGAGGGATGAATGAGGGAGGGAATGAGGGATGAAAGGAAGGAGGGAAGTAGGGAGAGAGGGAGAAAGGAACGAAGATAGGAAGAAGGGACGAAGGATGACAAAGCGTTGGCAGGATGTGTTAGACCCAGCGGTGGAAGAGGAGGAAGGTTTTGTGATTCACCATAGTCTTTGATCACGTGCTGAATTCGTGATCGACAGCAATCACTACCCCAAAAGAGAGCTTCGGAGCTCATACGGTCCAATCCATAGGTATCACAGTGATCTTACACACACCATATACCCATCCTCTTGCTCAAGGGAGGCAGTAACAGTTTGCAGTACCGTGGTTGAAGTTTTCACGCCCTAAGCGAGGTCAGCAGCGCTGGGAGCCTGTTTTCATGTCCGTGAGAGATAGGTACCGGGGATCTAGCGCTGGCAGTTCGTGACGCTATCTACTACACCAACAAGATTGTGTGTGTACGTGTGTGTGCGCGCTTACGCATCTATGCGTGCAGTACTGTAATGGAAATTGAAATTACAGGGGAAAAGATCTATGTTCAGCACAGTGCCGTGTTTTATATTTCTTACTTCTGGATGTTGCTACAAGTTGTTTCTAACCAGTGGCTTTCTTCCAGAAAATTTGCAGAGATTAATTCTAGATAGGTTGCGAATACATAAATTTATATTTGAAAACTCGAATTCGAAAAATCTCATTTACAGAAAAAAAAATCTAGGAAGATATAATATCAGAAACACTGACTAATATTTGAGCATATTTTCTAGAGGAGTTTTTTTCTCCGAATAATAAAGATTTCTTGAATCTATAAGTTCCAACAGAGAGAACTAGCTATAATTATGAATATATCTTAACTACAACACATAACTTCTAGTAAAAAAAAAAAAAAAAAAAAAAAAAAAAATGTGTTGTCACTGCGGCATAACAATTGGAGCCCCGTTCAGGTCACCCCCGAGCGGAAAGTACAGGATCACCAGAGGGAGATTATCAAGGCGATGGTCTTTGGTGTATGGTGACGGAGGGGCCATAAGGCGAATAGTGGACAAATAAGAAAAGTCGTAGGACAACTTTGTGGACGTTTGTGAGCTAGATAAACCTAGATGGGGAGAGCAGAAGCTGGTGAAGTTTTCATAAGACTGGCTTTCGAGCCCAGTGATTTCGGCTAGCAAGCCCAGACCTTCTGGTAAGTTCCGTAAGTTGAGATGAGAGCTTAGGAAAACACACACGCACGTACGCACACACACACACACACACACACACACACACACACACACACACACACACACACACACACACACACACACACACACACACACACACACACACACACACACACACACACACACACACACACACACACACATACACTCACACACGGTGAAAATCTTTCACTAATACTGCAACCCATTACTCTTCCCCTTGAGCGAAGTAGAATATATGGGTGTATCGTGCGTGTGCATTCACATCATTACCCAATAATCAGATTAAACGACCTCTGATCTCTCATCCAAGAGGGTGATAGCCGTCGATCACAAGGCCATGGACAAAGAGAGAGAGAGAGAGAGAGAGAGAGAGAGAGAGAGAGAGAGAGAGAGAGAGAGAGAGAGAGAGAGAGAGAGAGAGAGACTGACACACACACACACACACACACACACACACACACACACACACACACACACACACACACACACACACACACACACACACACACACACACTCGGTGGTATAGTTGGTAGAGCGCTGAACTGGGAAGCAGAAGTGCTCCCAGTACCCAGTTCGAATCCTGCCCAGGGCCGAAATTATTTCGGTATCGCTGTGCCTCGGGTCGTTACTCTGACTCTCGTGGGCGGGGAGTTGGGTGTGTGTGTGTGTGCAAGGTCATAGCATTACCCATAGATCGGACCTACGAGCTCTGAGCTCTCTTCCAGGAGGGAAATAGTTGTCGATCACGAGTCCAACACGTGATCCAAAGACCAAGTGAATACACACACAAACAATCAAACAAATGTCTTGGGGTGAGGGGTGGATAGGGTGACGCCAAGCAAAACAAGTAGAGGCAAATTATTCCGCGCAAGTGAAACCTGAAGATCTGAAGCCAAGTTCCATAGCCGATCAACCATCAAATATACGGACCATGGAGGGAGGAAGGGGGAGGAGGGGAGATGGGGGAAGTAGAAGGCAAGAAGAGAAGGAGAGGGGTAGGAGGAGAGGAGGAGTAGAAGGCGGAAGAAAGAGAGGGGTTGTAGAAGGAGGAAGAGAGGAAGGTGGAGGAGGGGAAGGGAGGTAGAGGATGGATGAAAGGAGAGAGGAAGAGGGAGGAGGAAAGAATCGAGGGGAAGTAGAAGGAGGGAGAGGTAATTATCTTCGGACCTTCATCACTCTCGGCTTGTTCCGTTTCTGATCCAACGAAGTCTATATATATATATATATTTTCTTGTTCTTCTTCCGAAGGAAATTGCCTTTGATAAAACTTATCGGAGACAAACAAAAAGAAGAGTTGGTTATATTTACTTTATATGTATAAGATTGGTAAATCATTTATGTCGCCCTTTACTTGTGATAATGAATAATTAATCTGACCTAACTTGACATGACCTGGCCTAACCTCATGTAACCTAACATTACCTACATTGGTATGTCCTGACCTGACCTAACTTCATGTAACCTAACATTACCTATATTGGTATGTCCTGACCTGAACTGGTATGATCTGACCTGGTAACTCAATCTGGTATGACCTGATCTGATTTGACCTAACCTGACCTGACCTGACCTTACCTGACCTAGCCTGACTTAACCTTATCTAACCCTCATGGCCCAACGATTGTTGTTATTTCTTTCCAAAAACGAAGAAAACCAATATTATTTAATTCCGTTCATTTTTATTCCAACTGAAAAATTCTTTGGGAAAAGACGAGGCATCATTTAAAAGCGAAAAGAAAATAGGTGAGACTCGTTGCCGGCCAACTCCATTTTCTCCATCTACAATGTTTATCTCTATTTTTTTCTCTATTTTACTCGCCGACCGCCCCCCCCCCCCTCCGCCTGACGTCCTTCTCCTTCATCTTATTTTAAGTGGTCAGAAAGAGTGACAGAGAGGTAGAAGTGGCTGCACAGGCCAAAAGATAACAAAAAAGATAAAAATAAGTAAAAGGATAATAATAAATAAAAAATGAATAATAGAAATATAATGATAAATAAAAGATAATGATAATAGATGATAAATACATGAAATAAGATAGATGAAATAAAACTAAAAATACATAAAAGAAAATCAAAGAAACGGAACAAGATATAACAAAACAAAAATTAGAAACAATTAAAAATCCAAATCAATCTAAATGGAGTAGAATACAGTAAGATTAAAGAACATTGCTCCTGAAAGAAAATGAAATTTTACAAAATGAAAGACCCCGTTTCCTTTAGATCCGTTTCTTTTTCCTCCGTCATCCCACCTTCCCTTCTTTACATATAAATACACACACACACACACACAAACACACACACACACATATATATATATATATGTTTATACATATATATATATATATATGTAAAGACAGACAAATATGGAGATGAGGTGGCAAAATGAAACGTTAAGGCTAGAGTATGGAGCTTTATTCAGAACCAGACGTTTCGACCTCTTGGGCCTTCCTCAGTGGACTGAATACAGAATAGAAATCAAAGTCCGTCAACAGCTTACATGGTGATCTGACGACACTGCGTACACACACACTCACGTGCCGACCGCCAGTTGTGCGGACGTTTGAGCCCAGGACAGAAACCCCTTTCGAGAATTTGTGTTTTTCTGGGTGTCAATGTGTGCCGCCTCCAAAGATTTCCCCATTTTCCTACGTAGAACGTGGGCTTCCTTCCAGTTTGGCAAATGATTTTCTTCATCGATATGAACTACTAGGGCATTTGATGTTCTGTGATGTTTCACATCCCTCTTGTGTTCTTCTAATCTTTTGCAAGAAAATAAGAGTGTTGTTTACAGAATTCCTTGTAAAGGTTGTGAGAAAGTTTATATCGGTGAAACAGGACGCGGCATGGACAAAATATTAGAAGAACACAAGAGGGATGTGAAACATCACAGAACATCAAATGCCCTAGTAGTTCATATCGATAAAGAAAATCATTTGCCAAACTGCAAGGAAGCCCACGTTCTACATAGGAAAATGGGGAAAAAAGAAAAGGAAAGCTTTGGAGGCGGCACACATTGTTACCGAGAAAACTACAAATTCTCGTAAGGGGTTTATGTCCTGGGCTCAAACGTCCGCACAACTGGCGGTCGGCGAGTGTGGGGGGACAATGTGACCGGGGTGAGGTCACTCAGGGTCGTCGGATCACCATGTAAGCTGTTGACGGACTTTGATTTCTATTCTGTATTCAGTCCACTGAGGAAGGCCCAAGAGGTCGAAACGTCTGGTTCTGAATAAAGCTCCATACTCTAGACTAACGTTTCATTTTGCCACCTCACCTCCATATATATATATATATATATATATATATATATATATATATATATACTTTTTTCAAATTTGTGTTTCCACCTTTTTGTCTCCTTCACTACCTTACTCCTTCCATTCCATCCTTTCCCACCCTCCCTTCCTCTATTCTTCCCTCCCCTCCTCTCTTCTTCCCTCCCTTCGTCTCTTCTTCCATCTCCTCCTCTCTCCTTCCCTCCCCTCCGCCCTCCTTTCCTTCACTCACCTTCCCCTTTCCCTTCCCTTCCCCTTTCCCTTCCCTTTCCCTTCCCTTCCCCTTTCCCTTCCCTTTCCCTTTCCCTTCCCTTCCCCTTTCCCTTCCGTTCCCTTCCCCTTTCCCTTCCCCTTTCCCTTCCCCTTTCCCTTTCCCTCCTTTCCCTCCTTTTCCCTCCTCCTCACCTTCTCTCACCTAATACCCCCTTCACTTCTCTACTCCCCTCTCCTTTCCCTTCCACCCTCTCCCCTCCCCTTCTCTCTCCTCCTATCCCCCTCCTTTTCCCTCCCTTCACCCAAAACCCATACCACGCTTTCCTCCCCCCAACCTCTCCCCTAACCTGACTCCCTCTCTCTTGTCCCCCATCTCCTCTGTCACTCCCCTTCCTTCCCCCCCCTGCCTTTTCCCTCTAATCTACTTTCAATCCACATCCCTCTCCCCTCCCCTTCCTTTCCCCTTTCTTCTCCTCTCTCCTCTCTCCCTTTCCCTCCACTTCTTCCTCCCATTCCATTTTCCTTTCCCGCTTACCTTCCTTTCCTTCTCCTTCTCTCATTTCCCTTTCATTTTTCCCTTCATTTTCCCTTCTCTCTCTTACCCTTTCCTCCCTTTCCCTTCACTTGCTTTTACTTTCCTTTCTTTCCCTTTTTCTCATCTTCCTTTATTTCCTTTCCTATTTTTTTTCTTTCCTTTCCTTTCATTTTTCTTTCCCTCCCCTATTTCCCCTCTCCCCTTTCCTTTCTCCCTTCGCTGTCCTCCCATTGCAACCAAAATTCCATCTCTTTTTCCTCTTTTTTTTCTCTTCTTATCCGACGCTCGTTTTCCTCTTTCCCATCTCTCCTCTCCCTCTCTCCTCTTCCTCTCTCTTTCCTCTCTCCTCTTCATCTCTCTTGTTTCATCCACCCCCCTTCCCCTGCTTTCCTCTCTCACCTATCCCTTCCTCCCTTCCTCTTCCCTTTCCACCTCTCCACTTCTTTCCTCTATCCTCCTCCACCTTCCTCTCCTTTTCCTTCTTCTCTCCTTTCTCCCTTCCCCTTCGGTTTTTCCTCCTCCCTTGCATCCCTCCCACACTCTCGTTAGTCTCTCCCTCTGTCCCAAGAGAGACGCATTCAGGAAGTTCTAATCACGGTCCCCCAAAATTTCTGGGGGCTCAGCTCACCAAAATATTCCCCCTAATTACCCATAAAGTGGGAGAGAGAGGGAAAAAAGTCAAGAAAGAAAATCGAAGCAGCATTATGAGTTAAAAATACTGACCCTCCCAGAAGGAACTCCGTAGAGGGAATATGATGATGATGATGTATGGAATGAGCATACTCACCTCCAAACTTCTGCCTGTCTGTGCACAGGTGCATATGCGTATATGTGTGCGATTTACCATGGTGCTTGGATGACGTGTTGAACTCGTGATCGACAGCTATTTCCCTCCAGGAAGAGAGCTCAGACCTCGTATGTGTGTGTGTGTGTGTGTGTGTGTGTGTGTGTGTGTGTGTGTGTGTGTGTGTGTGTGTGTGTGTGTGTGTGTGTGTGTGTGTGTGTGTGTGTGTGTGTGTGTGTGTGTGTGTGTCTACATGCCTGTCTCCCTGTCTGTCTGTCCGTCTTTCTGTCCATCTCTCTGTCCATCTCTCTCTCTCTCTGTCCATCTCTCTCTCTCTCCCTCTCCCTCTCCCTCTCCCTCTCCCTTTCCCTCTCCCTCCCTCTCTCTCTCTCTCTCTCTCTCTCTCTCTCCTCCCTCTCTCTCCCTCTCCCCTCTCCCTCTCCCTCTCCCTCCCGCTCTCCCTCTCTCTTCTCTCTCTCTCTCTCATCTCTCCTCTCTCTCACTCTCTCCTCTCTCTCTCTTCTTTCTTTCTTTCTTTCTTTCTCTTTCTTTCTTTCTTTCTCTCTCTCTCTCTCTCTCTCTCTCTCTCTCTCTCTCTCTCTCTCTCTCTCTCTCTCTCTCTCTCTCTCTCTCTCTCTCTCTCTCTCTCGCTCGCTCTCCCTCTCCCTCTCCCTCTCCCTCTCCCTTTCTCTCTTTGTCTCAATCTCGCCATTTCTCTGTCTCCCCCTCCATCCATGGGCCCGTCGTCTGTCTGTCTCTCTGTCTGTCTGTTTGTCTGTATCTGTTTGTGTCTGTTTATATGTATGTCTCTGCCTCCCCCAGTCACCGTAGCAGAGATGCAGAGGACAAAATCTGCAAACAATGACAAAAGCAGCCAGTTCATAGTTGAAGTACAAGAAGTAAGTTGTAGCTGGGATCATCGAGAGGTGATTCGATTAATCACCTGCACAAGAGATTCCCGTGGAGTGAATAAAATCGCCTGGCGGCAGGCAGAGGAGGTGTATAGGGTCGTCAGTAGCAGCGTCAGGGTTAATGGATTAACTGCTCGAGGCCGAGTTTAGCGTCAGAGTTAACTTGCTGGTTCCTGCCGCGCGTCCATCACACTTAGAAGACGAATTGAGGCAGAAGTCTTCGACGGGCCGTGTCAATCATTCTTTTTCCAGATTTAACTTTGAGACTCGGCCGTGTCCAAGTCTTTAAGAAATTTTCTTTCATGGATGGAATGTTGAGCTACTTTTTCGTCGAAGATGGGCTTTAGAGATATTATTTTGATTAAAGCTATTTTTGTCAACTTGGGACAATTCGGTGAGTTAAAGGATGAATCGTTTTACAGAGTTAATACTTGGTTTTACTGAGTTAACGCTCTTTATTTTCTTTCTTAGAAACTCAAAACCGTCTCAGCTTAGGGAAGCGATGACCTTGTGGCGAAGAATCTTGGTTGACCCCAGTCTTGGCCGGTGTCACACTGTCCGGCGCTGCCGTTGCGGCTTAATGTTGACTATAGCAAAGTCTCCCTTATGATGAGTCATTAGACTCGAAACGTTATGATAGTACTTGAACTAGGGCAAGAGGGTGGTGTGACACCAGAATTACATAAGGCCTAGAATAGGCAGTTCCATGTCCCTTACAACTTGCCATTCCTATCCATAAAGTTGTCTAATCTCCTCTTAAAATGACAAATAGTGTCAGCGCTCACTCCATGGTTACTAAGTTTATTCCATTCGCTAACTACTCTCTTGGTATACCAGTTCTTGCCTACTTTCTTCTTAAACTCTCTGCGTTGACACTGTACATTTTTAATTTACATGTTCTCTCTCTTTTACATGTTCTTTTCTTCTGTTGAGGACAAGATCTCGTGGTGAAAAGATAAAAAATACAGGTTTCCAAGTGCCACATTGGAGTGCTAGAGGGTTCTCTGGAAAAATGAAGAGTCCGGGGTGATCTAGTAGATGAAGTCAAATGGGTCAAGGGCTTTTACAAGGGTGATGCAGACAAGGTCATCATATTAAGACAGCAGACCAGGACTTGTAATAAGGCATCTAAATTGGAAAAATTTAGGCTTACGAAAGAATTTGACAATAACTGGTTTACCATTAGAGTAGCTAACGAATGGAACAGTTAGTAACCATATAGTTAGTGCTGAAACAATTGGTTGCCTTAAGAGAATATGAGACAACTTAATGGACAGGTATGACAGGTGGTAATGGACATTGAACTGCCTATTGTAGGCCTTGTTTCCTCCGTTCTTATGTTCTTATGTTTGATAACCAGTCCATGAAGGCTGGACTGTAGCCTGGAACGCGCCCCAACCTTCTGAATGTCGGACGTTCGCTCAGAAATACCAAAAACCTCTTCTGAAGAATATCGTTTAGCTGAATGAATATATAAGACAGCAACATAAATGAACAAAGTTAATCAAGCTGGGTTTTAACCCCTAAGAGAATATTTTTTTTTTCCCATGGGCTGAATAAGAAAACGCGTTCAGTTTCTAGAAATAATAACCAGATTTAGACTGAATATTGCTTGTTCACACAAAGCCAGAAAGTAAAGAGAAGACGATCAACTGCAGGACGTGTTCAGAGAAAAGACCTGAAATATGAGCTCCAAGCGTTCAATTACATTGAGCCCCTCGACATCGACTGACCTAAGGAAAAAAAAATTGTAAATTTGTGGACTGAACCCAGGAAGACGTGATAGCAATACCCATGTCGTTCATAGCTTGAGGGACATGACGTTGATGAATGTCTGTATGTGGTGGTTTTAAGACACAATCGTCGGAGAGGAACATCACCCTACGGCTCGTGTTCAGATCCCGCTGTCATCCTCATCTAAATCCTTAAACTGTAGCCCCGGAGTGCCCCAAGGATACAATCCATTGGAGTACTAGAGGAGTCTCTGGAAAGACGAAGAGTTCGGGGTGATCGAGTACGAGTAAATGTTTTCAGACGAGTCAAGGTCTTTAACAACGGTGATTCAGACAAGGTCATCATATTCAGACAACAGAGAAGGACCTCAGTAATGAATTTAAATTAGATTTAAATTTAAAAAGAAAATAGGCAAGAACTGGTTTACCAATAAGTGACTAACGAATGTAATAGACTTACTAACCATGTAGTGAGTGCTGAAACTATCGGTTGTTTTAAGAGAAGGTTAGATAACTTTATGGAGGGGGTGATAGGTGGTAATGGACATGGAACTCCCTAGTGGAGGCCTCAGGGTCTCTTGTTTTCTCTCGTACTTTTATGTTATTGTGTTCTAGGATCTGTCAATGTTCCTCTCTCTTGCCTACCAGCAGGTAACATAACCTTTACAGTAAGCAAACCAACGTTTCTTCATGGAGATCTTTAGCCAGTGTAGGGTGTGAAACTCGCGCAATTAATATATATATGTATATGAATGTATGTATACATGCATGTATATAATTGTGTGTGTGCACAAACGCGTGTGTGTATATATATTCTTTCATTTTGTTCTGCTCGCTTGCCAAAACGCTTCTCGCATTTTATGGCGATCGTTTTTTGTTTTCTAAATTCTTTTTCTTTCCCTGGATTTTTTTTTTTTTTTTTTTTTTTTTTTTTTTCTTGTATTTCAATTTCCGCCCATTTTCTATTCCCTTTCCCATCTCGCCATTCTCTGGCCATAAAGAACTGTAGTAGAAGAACTACAAAATTGTTTGCCCCGTAAAAATGGATTAGTTATTGAAAAAGTAGGGTAGGACTTGCAGTATGGAACTTACGTTATTCTGGACTTGGTACACATGAGCAAGAAGTTTTTGTCTAACATAGAGTAGGCCATGTGTCCTCTTGGTTCTTTCACCATTCCGTTTCCACATTGAAAATACTTTTTATTCTCCCTTCTTCCTTTCTCTCTTTTTTATTTCTATTATCACGATCTCTCCCACACCTCTCCTCTCACTTCACTCTCTTTTTCACTCTCACTTCACTCTCTTTTCCCTCTTCTTCACCCCCTCCTCTCCCTGACTCCCTTCCCCCATTTCTTTACACCTATTCCTCTCACCCACTCTACCCACTTCCTCCCCATTTCTGACCCAATTCCTCTATTTACCTCTCTCCATCATTTCTCTTCCCCACTCCTCTCCTTCACTCCCCTCACCCACTCCCTCCCCCTACTCCTCTCCCCCTACTCCTCTCCGTTACTTCTCTCAACTGTTCCTCTACCTACACCTCCCCCCACTCCTTTCCCTCCACTCTTCCCCCCCTTCCCCTCCCCTCCTCTCCCCCACTATTCTCCCCAGGGTACTCCGGTTTTCTCTTCCACTTTTCTATCCACTCTTGTCTACTTCTTTCCTCCATTCCCCTCCACTCTTTTTCCCTCTCTCCTCCACTTCTCTCCTTCCAATCCTCTCTTCCCATTCCTCTCCCCTCTCTTCTCCCACATTCCTTTCCCCTTTACCCACTCCTCACTTCCCCCCTCCCTCTTCCCCTCCTCCACCGCACCCCTCCCCAATTCATCTCCTCCGACTGCTCTCCCCCTCCCCCATTACTCCTTTCCAACTTCTCCCCCTCCTCTCCCCTCCTCTCCCCCCACCCCCTTCTCCACTCCTCTCTCCTCCCGTCTGTACCTTTCCCTACCTCCTCCTCTTTCTTCCCTTCCTGGTCATCGCCGTCATTGTCCCTCACACGAAGAACCTCTTTGCCATTTCCCTCTTGTCCTCTTCGGTCTCTTGTCTTCTTCAATCACGTTTGTCTCTCTACGTCAGCGACGTTCTCTCCTCCGTGACACTTTTCAATGACTCTGTACGTGACTCTCCTTGACTCATGCAGTCAAGGGGAAAACGAGTGATTAAATAAAAAAAGAGTCACTGAATAGAAAAACGAGTCACCAA
>NC_134779.1:18578255-18600755 GCF_046742065.1 Oratosquilla oratoria | reverse complement strand
TTTTACTTAGTAAAATCAAGTGACAAAAGTGTTTTTTAAATAAAATGGATTATCATCGCAATTATCAGGTAAGTATGTAGTGCATGATTTATGATTTTAAACGAATAATGATGTTAACCAAAATCTGTCGGCGTCTGACAGTGATGTTGATGACGTCATGTCGATAGAATTCAAAAGGTGACTGGATCATCAGTCGATTGTACTGTTATTTTTGCTCACAGCCTGCACCATAATTGTCCATAAAGATATTAAAAGAAAGAATCATGTCAAGAATAGCGAACACAACATTTTTAGAATATTATTATAAAATTTGTCTTTGGAATAAATATGTTATAACTTTCTGCAAATGAAGCTAACTAGCCCAACCCAGCCTTACCTAACCATAATTGTTGATAAAGGTAATAAGAGAAAGGATCATGTCCTCCTTCTCATCCTTCTCCTCCTCCTCCTCCTCTTCTTCGTCGTCCTCCTCCTCCTCCTCCTCCATGTCTTCCTCCTCGTCCTCCTCCTCCTCGCCCTCCTTCTCCTCGTCCTCCTCCTCCTCGCCCTCCTCCTCCTCGCCTTCCTCCTCCTCGCCTTCCTCCCTTCTCCTCCTCCCTCCTCCTCCTCCCTTCTCCTCCTCCCTCCTCCTCCCTCCTCCTCCTCCCTCCTCCTCCTCCCTCCTCCTCCCTCCTCCTCCTCCCTCCTCCTCCCTCCTCCTCCTCCCTCCTCCTCCTCCCTCCTCCTCCTCCTTCCTTCTCCTCCTCCCTCCTCCTCTCTCCACCTCCTCCTCCTTCCACCTCCTCCTCCTCCTCCTTGTTGTCCTCTTCGTCTCTGTCCTCCTACTTCTCGTCCCATTCCTACTTATACTCCTCTTCATCTTCTTCCTTTTCCCCGAACTTCTCCTTGTCCTTCTTGTGCTTTTCTTTCTCCTCTTCTTTCTGATCCTCCTCCTCCTCCTTCTGGATCTCTTCCATGTCCTCCTCGTGCACCTCTTCGTCCACTTCCTCCTCGCTGTCCTCTTTTTATCCCTCTCCTCCTCCTTCTTCTCTTTCTCCTCCTTATCGTTCTCCTTCTCCTCTTCCCCTCCTCTTCCTCTTCGTCCTCCCTTTCCTCTCCTTCTTCTTCCTCTTCCTCCTCCTCTCCCACTTCCTCATCTTCCTCCTCCTTTCCCTCTTCCTCATCTTCCTACTTCTCTCCCTCTTCCTCCTCCTCCTCCTCCTCCTCCTCCTCCTCCTCCTCCTCCTCCTCCTCCTACTCCTCGTCGTCGTAGTTTCCTTGCACCCTTGTTTTCCCGCGTCTCCCTCATTATCATTTCCCCACAAGTTCCTGTCTCCTCTCGACTACCGTCACCCCAGTAACTTGGTCTACCTGAGTGCCGACTGGCATATGAAAAAAAAAAAATGGTCATGCGTTTGTTAGAATTAGTCATTGGTGGGGTATGTTCGAGGTCTTAGAGGGGGTTTTAACGGTCAACGGTTCGTCGAACGCGGTTCGACAGACACGTGTTTAAAGTGATGTGTGAACGTGTGAACGGGGTATTTGGTTGTCGAACACGTTGGTCAAACCCCAAATACCCCGTTCACACGTTCACACATCACTTTAAACATGTGTCTGTCGAACTGCGTACTGCGACCGTGTAAAACCCCTCGCAGTACGTTTTGGTAAGGTTGGAGAAGAGGAGGGACAACCCTCAGCCTATTCGTTCGTCAAGAATGGCGTTGTGACGAGATTTTTTTTTTATTTTTTTTTTTTTATAGTAGCCGTGTTCATTCTTCCGTCTTCTTCCTGATGCCTTGACTGAACCTTTCACTGTGCAGGGAGTTCCCTTGGGTGAATAAAATCGCCTGGCGGCACCCAGAATAAATGTACAATATGTGAATATTTGTTATATGGTTAGATTAGATAGGTTACTTTTCTTATACTTACAAAAACATGCACGCACACACACACACACACACACACACACACACACACACACACACACACACACACACACACACACACACACACACACACACACACACACACACACACACACACACACACACACACACACACACACACACACACACACACACACACACACACACACACACACAAATAAACGACAGTTACTTCTGCAGTCAATTAAGATCGTCTAGCATTACAGTCAAAGGACATAGCTCCTCCACATCCTCCTCATCCACCTATCCCTCCTCCATTTGTAGCTTTACTTCATTCTCCTCCATCTCACCCTCCTCCACCTACCAGTCGTCTACCTACTCTTCCTCCACCTCCACCTCCTCTACCTCCAGCTCCCCTCCTCCACCTCCCCTCCTCCACCTCCCCTCCTCCACCTCCACCTCCTCCACCTCCACCTCCTCCATCTCCACTCCACCTCCCTCTCTCCCACTGCCCCCTCCTCCATGTCCCCTTCCACCTCACCCTCCTCCATCTTCCCCCTCCACACTCCCCTTCCTCCATCTCCCCTTCTCCACTTCCCCTTCCTTCACCACCCCTTCCTCCACCCCCTCCTCCACTCTCCCTCCTCCACATCCCCCTCCCCACCTTCCCCTTCCCACCTCCCCTCCCCACCTCCCCTCCCCACCTTCTGCTCCTTCACCTAGTCCCTTTCCACCTACTCTTCCTCCACATTGCCCTCCTCCACCTACCCCTCCTTCACCTACCCCTCCTCCACATCACCCTCCTCCACCCCCTCTCCTCCACCTCCCCCTCCTCCACCTCCCCCTCCTCCACCTCCTCCACCTCCCTTTCCTCCACCTCCCTGTCCTCCACCTACTCATCCTCCACCTACCCCTCCTCCACCTCAACCTCCTCAACATATCCCTACTCCACCTCCTTTTCCTTCACCCACCCCTCCTCCACCTCACCTACTCCTCTTCCACCTCCCCCTCCCCCAACTTCCTTTATATAACTTTTTCGCCAACTGGTCTTTCCTTCCCACAACTGTTCTCCCTAAAATTCTCCACTTTATTTTCTCACCACTTTCCACTTCCACTCCACTCTCCTTACTCCATCTCTTTTTACTCGCTCCATCTCTCTTTTTACTCTTTCCATCTCTTTTTATTCACTCTATTTCTCTTTTTGTTCACTCCATTTCTCTTTTTACTCTCTCCATCTTTTAACTCACTTGTCTCCTCGCTCCACCTCTCTCTTCACTCCATTCATCTCCCCACTCCATCTTTCTCGGTGCTACAACTTTCTCCTCACTCCATCTTTCCCTCTACTCCACCTCTCACCTCACTCCATCTCTTTTTGCACCATATTTCTCCCCTTGACACTTTTTTCCTTCCTCCCCACTTATCCTTACTCATCTCTCTCTCTTGCCTCTCTCTCTTCTCGCCCCCTTCCCTCTCCTCGCCCCCCCTCTCTCTCCTCGCCCCATCCCTCTCCTTGCCCCTTCTCTCTCCTCGCCCCTTCCTTCTCCTCGCCCCCTCTCTCTCCTCGCCCCTTCTCTCTCCTCGCCACCTCTCTCTCCTCGCCCCCTCTCTATTCTCGCTCCATCTCTCTCTCCTTGCCCCCTCCCTCTCCTCGCCCCCTCTCTCTCCTCGCCCCCTCCCTCTCCTCGTCCCCTCCCTCTCCTCGCCCCCTCTCTCTCTCCTCGCCCCTTCCCTCTTCTCGTCCCCTCCCTCTCCTCGACCCCTCCCTCTCCTCGCCCCCATCTCTCTCTCTCCTTGCACCCTCTCTCTCCTCGTCCCCTCTCTGTCCTCTCTTCACCCCTCCATCTCCTCCATTTCCTTCTTCCCTCTCCCCCCTCCCTCCTTCTCTCTCCGTGCTACCTCTCTACCCACTCCCTCTCTATTTTCCCTTTCCTATCTACATCTTTCTCCTCGCTTCCTCATCTCTCTCCCCTTCCTCGTTCCCCTTCCTCGCTCCCTCTCTCTCCGCTCCTGTCTCCTTGTTACGTATCGTCTCTCCTAGTTTTTCCCTCACTCCCTCTCTCTCCACGTTCTTTCTTCCGTTGCAAGCCTTCTCGCTCCTAATTACTTTTACCTCTCCCTGTCTTTTTTTTCTTTTTTCTTTTTTCTTTTACTAAACCCGTCTAGTTTTACCGAGAATAAAAAATTGCAAGCAAAATTACTGGTGGTGAGAGGTTGATAAAAATGATTAAGTCCTGGAACTACGTTTTTCTAAACAAGTATGTATTGCATTGGTTGAAAAGTAATCGTAAATGATGCAGACATTTCAACGTAATAGCGATATGCTCTATTTGTCTGTCTGCCTGTCTGTACAGTAGCAGTCTGGCCGTATCTGTGTGTCTGTGCCTCCCTCCACGTCTGTGTACCTTCCTGTTTGCCTTTCATATACATCTCTCGTCTACCCTCCTCCTTCCTCCTGTTCCCCTTTTCCTCCTTGTCCGTCCTCTTTGCGATCTCGCCCTTATAATTACCAATTAAGAACAGCTGCCAAACACTCGATTCGACCTGTTATGACCATGTCTGGCACACGGGTTGTTTGCGAAGGCAGGCGATCGTCGCATTGTTCCCGGAGCACAAGACATTGTGGAGGGATTGTTGGTGATAGTCGGTGGAAAGGTCAGACAGATGGTGGATGGGAAAGGATGAGATGACGGGGGACAGGGGGGGGGGTGCATGAGGAAGAGGAGGAGGAAGAAGGGAAGGACACAAGAAAGAGGGTAGGGAGGCAGGAGGGAGAGATGGAGGTAAGGAGGAGGGGAGGTAGGGAGGAAGCGAAGCAGGGAGGTAGGGAAGAAGAAAGAGAAGGAAGCAGGGAGGGAGGAAGGAAGAAAGGAAGGTAGTGAGGGAGGCAGGGAGTGAGGGAGGCAGGGAGTCAGGTAGTGAGAGAGGCAAGGAGTGAGTGAGGTAGGCAGGGAGTGAGTGAGGGAGGCAGGGAGTGAGTGAGAGAAGCAGGAAGAGAGTAAGGGAGGCAGAGAGAGAGTGAGGAAGACAGAAGGTGAGGGAGGCAGAAAGTGAAGGAGGCAGAGAGTGAGGGGGGCCAGGATTGAGTGAGGGAGGCACATAGTGAGGGAGGGAGGCAGAGAGTGGGTGAGGCAAGGAGGAAGGCAGGGAGAGAGTGGGGCAGGTAGGGAAGAAGAGAGAGAGGGAGTGAGGCAGAGAGATAGGGAGGGAGGCAGAGAGGTAGGGAGGGAGGCAGAGAGGAAGGGAGGGAGACAGAGAGGTAGGTAGGGAGGGAGGCAGAGAGGAAAGAAGAAAGGGAGGCAGGAGGGAAGGAAGGGAGGCAGGGAAGGAGGGAGAGGGTGTTTATGGACGTTGTAAATGTCCCGAGTTGACGTTTAGTCACATTTGAATGTGACAGTCCAGCGACCGTTACAGAAGTGTTGTCATCTTAGCGCAAAATGGGCGAGATTTTTTAGGTCACTGGATATCTGAACAACTCAGGATTTTGTCGTTGGACACATTGTATCTTGAGTTGGTGGATGATGTGTCAACTTGCTGGCTGGCAACGGTTCCTGGCAAGCGAAACATACTTTATTGCTCTCGAGAAAATGTACACACGTTTATCAAGAACTATCAGTAAAGCAACAACTGCCATGTTGCAGCGACGCCGGCGAGGCGGGCATAGACCATTTGCAGACCTTTCCTGCCTCAGTGTAGTCTCAGCATCTCTTAACAGATCGACTGGCGCCTTCTTAAGCCGTTATCACATTGGGCTATTTTTCCTCGTATTTTTGTTGATTTGAGAAAACAAAATAGTCTGCTACGGTGGTTTTACGGCGGAAAAAGTTCTGGAGGTGGGCGGGATCGCCGATTAATTGGAGGTTGGAGAAAAAAAAGCCTAGTGTGATAACAATAATGATAGATGAATTAATAGATATATGAAAAAGTCAATAATTGAATTAGTATCTTAATCATCGTTATTTTGTTTCTTGATACAACTGAACTCAGCTGATAACAAGAATGATAGAAAAAATTAATAAATATAAAAGATTAAATGATGAAATTGGGGTCTTGATCAGTGATGTTTCGCCATTTGATATCACTGAAAAAAAATACCTTTTAGGGTACTATATAATCCTATTAGTTTGTACTAAATCCGAAGACCGCAGGCACTTTCTAATATGAAATAGTTGAGAGGCTGGTTTCCTTCTGTATATTAGGAATTTGCAAATTTTCGAGATTCCCAACAAGGTGAAGTATATGCATATGAATCGTAAATCTCGACCAACGAGTTCATCAAGGTGAATTTTAAGTCTTTGTATGCAGGGCTTCAGTCATTAAAAGAAAATTGCTTTCTGGAAGTCCCCCCTCCCCCTCCCCCCAAAAAATCCGGACAAAAGAATAATTAATGAACACAAACATGCCCTCTCGTTGCTGACACCTAGGTGGTGGCCGTGGTGGTGGTGGTGGTCGTGGTGGCGGTGGTGGTCATCGATATGGTGGTGCAGGTGCTTTTTCTGGTGGTGGTCGTCGTGTTGGTGGTGATCGTGCTGGTAGTCGTCGTCGTTCTGATAGCCATCGTCGTTCTGGTAATGGTCGTGCTGGTGGTAGTGGGCATGCTGGTGGTCGTCGAGCTGGTGCTGGTGGTGGTGGGAATGCTGGTGGTCATCGTCCTGGTGGTGGTAGTCGTGGTGGTGGTTGTGGTCGTAATGGCTTCCGCCGCCATCAGGCGTCAGTCGGAATAAAAAAGAAAAAAGTTTAATGATATTGTATATGTCAAAGGGTTAAGCCCATATAACTATAACCAATGTACTTTTAAGGCCTTAGCAGGTTTCTGAACAATTCAAAATTTGGTCACCTTGTATATAAAAAATTATATTTGTTGAGCTTGTTACATATGAAGCATCAAATATCACTGCCTAAGGTCACATTTTGTTGTGCTTCATTATATATAATGTTCATATGTAAAACTTAAAATTCACGTATTTCTTCAATGAGACATCCTTAGAAACTCTACCAAGGTCCTCTTCGTACTTCTGTTTGTCCGCTGGTTTCGTCAGTAAAACTCGAGATAGCAAATTCTATTTACTCTTAGTTGTAATGTAATCTAATGTAATTCTAATGCAGTGTAAAGTAATCTAAATTTAATGTCATTTCCATGTAATGTAATAGTTGTGTTTTGATATGATTCAATATCTACAGTGACTGACAACGAAAAGTGTTTTGTTAATACAGATATAGGATATTTTGGTGTCAACTGTTCAAAAATGTATCTATTTATTCCTGGACTTTACTCTAAGCTGAACGAATTTGTCTAATGTTAGATAGAATAAAAGATCTAAACCTTGATATATGCTCAAGGAGGTTGAGGAACTTTTGTGGATGGATTTCGCAGTAAGAGACAAGTAACTAGTCTTCAGCTTCCTCTTGTCTCTTTTTCTGCTTCCTCTTCCTTTTCTCCTCATTTTCTCTAACGTGCCAATGCCTCATCGCAGCATTTGCATTATTTGTGTCTCTCCATCCCGTCTTTTTTCTTCTTATTCTTTTCCTGTCACAGCCCCATTTACAAATTTTACCTTTGTCCCTTTTTATTGAGATTCTTTATTCGTATAATATATTTTTGTACTTTTCTCTTCCACATATTTGTTTTCTGTCGTTCCTCTTCATCACCTACGTTTCCTCCCCTGCCTTCTCCGTCTCTCTTTCTCTCTTACTCCCCCTTCTCATCTACATTGTTTTCCTCCTCCTCTCCTTCTCTTGTACTCCTTCCTCTCCCTCTTCTTTCTCCTCTTCTGCATCTTTCTCTTCTTTCTCCTCATCTCCTCCTCCTCCTTCTCCTATTCTTTCTCTTTCTCTTCTTTCTACTCTTCTTTCTTCCTCGTCGCCCTCGTTCTCCTCTTCTTCCTTTTCTTCCTCTTCCTCTTTCTCCTCCTCCTTCCTCTTTCTCTTCTTTCTCCTCATCTCCTCCTCCTTCTTCTCCTATTCTTCCCCTTTCTCTTCTTTCTACTCTTCTTTCTTCCTCGTCCCCCTCCTTCTCCTCTTTTTCCTTTTCTTCCTCTTCCTCCTCCTCCTTCTTCTTTCTCTTCATTCTCCTCTTCTGTCTTCCTAGCCCTCCTTCTTTGCCATCACCTCATCCTTACCTTTTCTTCCTTCGTTTTCTCCTCCTATTACTTTAGATATGTACATTACCTTGGTTCTCTTCTTATCTTCAAACCTACTCTTACACTTTCCTTGTCGAAACTACTGAGCACATCTTGCAAGTTGGACAAATTTAGGCTAAAGAAGGAAATAGGCAAGAACTGATTTACCAAAAGAGTGAAATACACTTAAGCCCGTCGCACCTACGCGACTGAAGTGAGTTAGTTTCAGTAGAAACAACTTAAGTTACAATCTTTTATTTTTCGAATCTCCAAATGTCAAATCACCTTTGCGTCATATATTGAGAAGCTAAATGACGAACTAAGAGAAGTTAGACCTAGACGAGTGTTAGACATATTGTTGAATTGTCCTTAATGAAGTCTGGAATACTGTAAGCGAGGTAGTCTTCGAGCTTCCAAATTCACAACATTTGACCAGGGCTTTAGTAGCCATGGAAGGAGCGCTAAAACTATCGGTTGATTTAAAAGAAAATTGGATATCTTTATAGATAGGGATGATAGGTGGCGGACATGGAACTGCCAAGTGTAGGCCTTATGGTCTCCTGCAGTCTCCCCCATTCTTTTGTTCTTTTGTTTTTAGAACATAGGACAATGGGTTGGAAATGTTCAGTAAATGTAAAAACATGCAACTCCCTACCAATGTCTGAAACGCGAATTTTACAATATATAACACCAGTTATGATCTAGAAATATGAAACTCGAAAATTGCCGGAGACGCTGGAGACAAGAAGAACACATAAAACTGGTTTGACTGGAAAGCAGAGCGGAATGAAAGATATTGTGGAGATGATACAGAGGCGGAATTTGAAACGAGACGGACAAGTAGCCAAGGGACGGAGTATGAGGAAAATGTGTTACAGATCAGAACCGGCGAGATGGCAAGCGTGAAAGTTGGGGGCGGAGTAGTCGGGAAAGGAAGTGGAGGAGCGGGAGAGAAGTTTGCCCGAGGTACATGAGGCTCTTAGAGTGTGTTCAGTAGGCAATTCTTTCAGCATTCAATTCCGAAAGGCCTGAAGACAAATAGCCTAATGTTATTGCTTTTTGAAGAAGATAGTTAAAAGATGAGGGGTTTTGTACCGTGTGACAAGTACACTAACGTATATATAAAATTTTATCCCAATCCCATTACAGTCATAACGTGAGACCATGTCATCTCGGGTCATCTTTGCATCATGAACACTCTCGTGTGAGTGTTTGTGTGTGCGTGTGTAATTCACCATGGTCTTGTATCACATGTTGGACTCGTGATCGACAGCTACTACCCTCTCGGATATGTATGTGTGTCTACGTGTCTGCGTGTGTTTGTTTTACCTCCGTCACCTCCGCTACCACTGTATTAACTACAGTTTACTTCTTTCTACAGTTCCCTTCTATGGTTTTGTATTTCTTCTTTCACTTTCAACTTTCTTTTCATCAGTCTTACGTAAGAACGTTTCTTTACGAGGGTGAATCAAACGGAGGTAAAAGTTTTCTTCTTTTCTTCCCGAATAATACTACACTTGGCTTGTCAATACTAAGGGACACCCCACTGGGATTCTCAATTTCCTTTCTAAGCCACCTCGCACCGACGTCACAGCTTTCCCAGTCAATGATCTTTACTCTTACATATAACTTACTCAAATTTTACAACACAGTCATCTCAAATTATGTCATGAGAAACAATATAGACTTTGCAAAAGCTTTTGATACCGTCCACCACGAAAGACTATTTAATTAGCTTCACACGGAATAAGTGGTAGCCTATAGAGTTGGACTAGTAATTAGTTGAATGATCGAAAACAGAGAGTTGTTTTAAATGGAAAAACTTCTAGATGGAAAAAATGTTACGAGTGGAGTTCCTCAAGGTTCCGTTCTTGGGCCACTTCTATTCATAGTATATATAAATGATATAGACCACGGACTAAAATTTCTTGTTTCAAAATTTGCTGAATATTCAAAACTGTGCGGAATGGCAAATGATCACTTAAATCAATTAGATGTTCAAGAAAATTTAGATAGATTAAAGCAGTGATCTGAAAAGTGGCTAATGAAATTTAACACAAGTAAATGCAAGGTAATGCACATAGGTAAAAATATCAGTAAGTTCGATTACAAGTTACTTAGAAATCCGTTAACAAAAGTGGATAGTGAAAAGGATCTCGGTGTAATTATCAGTAACGATCTCAAATCATCTAAGCAGTGTATTTCAGCCTCTGAGAAAGCAAATAAGATCCTAGGACTGATTGCGCAATCTTTTGACTTCAAAAGTCCATCACTCATTAACAAGCTATATAAATCGTTAGTTCTTCCACATTTGGAATATGCTGTTTCCGTATGGTCACCAAATCTCATTAAAGACATTGACAGATTGAAAAAAGTACAACGGCGAGCCACAAAACTGATTCCAAATAGAAAAAATAAATCATACGAAAATCGACTAAAACATATGAATGTTTTCCCTAAAAAAGCGTAGACTCAGAGGTGACTTGATACAGGTCTTTAATATTCTAGAGGGAATTGATAACATCAAAAGTGACAAAATTTTCATACTGAATGAGAATACAACAAGAAACAATGGTCTCAAACTGCCAGGGAATAGATTTAATTTGGAAGTGGTAGAAACAACTTCGCCAACCGTGTAGTTAATGAATGGAATAAACTTCCTGCAGAGGCAGTGCAATGTAGTTTAGTTCGAAGCTTTAAGAATCATTTAGATAAGCACCTAAGCAAGATGATGTAATGATTGTCATTTATTTTATGTTTATTTTCGTTATCATTTGTCTGTTTATTATTATTTGCTTGATTCTCATTATTAGTTATGTGAATTTATTGTTATTTGCTATTTACCTGTTTGTTTATTATTCAACTATACCAATATATTTATTTTATTTATCATTATTTACTTTATTATAGTTCTTATTTATCAATTAATTAATTTATTTATCATTATTATAATTTTTTTCTCATCCGAATTTGATATGGGCCAAAAGGTCTCCTGTTGGCATGCTCCGCCTTTGTAAAGTGCCTCTCCTAAGGGCGTGACTTTATTCTCGTGAACCAATGAATTTTTTCCTCCTTCACCCTTTCTCTAATCAGAAAGACTGCTACAAACGTCTTAAGCAATACTGCTTACTCAAGCAATCACGATCTCGATGCATACTGGCTTAGTTTACATATTGTTACATCAGCATAATACAATGATGAAATTTGGTCTCTAGAGGTCGTTTATAAACTTTAGACGCGGAGCGAGATTTTGCAATTCGCTGCTATTATTTACTAAACATCCAACTCATGAAATGAAATTCTCGCCACCTACCCCGCTATCTACCTTACTTGTCTATCTTTATTTAACAGCCTCTTACAGTGTGTGTCTACGTCTGTGTGTGTGTGTGTGTGTGTGTGTGTGTGTGTGTGTGTGTGTGTGTGTGTGTGTGTGTGTGTGTGTGTGTGTACGCGCATGTGTGCGTACGTATGTGCATGTCACGAGCATACGTATAAATAATACTATTTCATAGTCTGAACAATGACCATTTTGTTACAAGAGATTCCACTGTGACAAATGTCAGATATCTTGATTTGATCGACGATTGACCTATATACTGTAGCAATGTGAATGAATGGCGTTGAATATAAACATTACATAATAATAAATGTTACTTTGCAGATCTATAATGGCAATTATTACATAATAGAGTACTCTAAAGACATAATTACTTTCAAAGGAGCTTGGATAATCAAATATCGCGGAGTATTACAAAGCTCAATTTAATTCCATTAATGAATCTCACGACAATCAAAAGGCTTATAAACCCCTCATATATCTTCTTCGTTTCTCTTTACTCCTTCCGCTGTCGTTAAATTATTTTTTCTTTCGTTTTTCTTTTTTTTTTCTAAACTTATTACTTATAAATTATCTCCCTTAGTTTCAGACCCTCCTATCCACTTTTCACTCTGTCTACTTATTCTTAAATCTGCCTATAACTTTATCGATTTCTATCTCTGCCTCTAGCTTTTCCTCTATCTCTTTGCCCATATCTGTTTCTATATATATATCTACTTCTATCTCTATCTCTATTTCTATCTCTATATCTCTTTGTCTCTGTCTGTATCTGTTTCTGCCTGTCTCTGTGTACGTCTGTCTGTCTCGTTATATCTCTGTCTCCATCTGCCTCTGTCTGTCTCTGTCTCTATCTGTCTCTGCCTGTTTCTGTCTCTGTCTTTCTCTGACTCTGTCTCTGTCTCTATTTCTGTCTCTTTATATCTCTGTCTCTGTCTTTCTATTTCTCTGTCTCTGTCCCTGACAGTCATTTTCTTTCTCATTTTATCACTGTCTCTGTGTCTCTGTCTCTGCCTTTACCTCTGCACCACAGACATTTTCATGATTCCTAGTGTCGGCGTGCACCTTGACTTGTTTGTGAGGGAGGGGTGGGAGGAAGGGAGTGGAGATAAGGAAAGCATGATAGAGAGAGGAGAATAGAAGTGACTCTGAATGTTGTGGAGGGAGGGAGAGAGAATGAGACACAGAGAGAGGAAGATGTGTTTGATAAAGTAAAGGAGAGAGAGGGGAACGGGGGTACAGGAAGGAAAGTGAAGGAATATAAGAACATTATTATATTTGTTCACCACTTTTGGTAAACCAGGTCTTGCCTATTTCCTTCTTAAATCTAAATTTGTCCAAATTTGAATCCATTACTACGAGCCAGCCCTGTTGTCTCAAAATGATGACCTTGTCTGCATTGCCCTTATTAAAGCCATTGACGCTTTTGAATGCCTCTATTAGATCACCCCCGCACTCTTCGTCTTTTTAGAGGTGTAAGTTAAGGTGACTTAGCCTGTCCTCGTTTGGTAAACTTGTAAGCCCTTCTATAACTAGGTGTGAGAGGAGCATGGAAGGCGTTCCACACATGTTGAATAAAATCAACTGGCGGCAGCCAAAGTAGGGATACAAGTCATCGTTTTCTGTGAAAAAAGTTCAAGAGGAGGTGCACGATTTCGAAAAACTTAATTATTTAAAATTCCTTTGAGGAGATTTCCTTTTTCTCCAAATTTCATTTCGCCCAAACAGCTCTTTGATAACTGCATTTCGCCAAACTTCTTTAGGTTATGTTGTGTTGCTTTAGATCTTGTTAGATTAGGTTAACTTACCTTAGATAGTTTAGCAAAATGGGAATTTGGTGAATTATTTGGCGAAATTGCATTGATTCTTCTTTTAACTGAAGTGCAAGTGGGAAGGAAGAAAAATGTCTCAAGAACTGTGCTTGCGGTGAACTACGAAAAAATACAAAAAAAAAATAACAATAATAATAACAATGACAAGAGGAAATTCAATTTCCTATAGTCTCATCCATGTTTCAAAACTGTTCATGACATAGAAAAATGAAAGTAAGGATGAATCGAAAAAATATATTCAGCTTGGCACTCTGCTGCCAAAGAGAAAAAAAAGTCACGTGGAGCGGTTGTTGTGTTGGTGATTTTGGTGGTGGTGGTGATGGTGACGGTGGTGGTGGCAGTGTTGGAAGTAGTGGTGGTGGAGGTTGCAGTGGTGGTGGAGGTTGTGGCGGAGGTTGTGGTGGACGAGGCTGTGGCGTCACAAGACAAGACGATCTCCTCTTGGCGTTGCGGAACTGCTGACGCCAGACAGACAGAGAGACACTTGGGTCTTGCTTATTTAGGTCTTCGTCTTCACCAACGTCTTCGTTACTCGTTCTCGTCTTCCTCGAGCACCTTCCACGTAATTCGAGAATTGGGATCAGGTGTGGGAGGAGGGGAAGAGGAGGAGGAGGAGGGGGAGGAGCTAAAAGCTAGATAGGATCGGGGGATGGGGTGGGAAAGGAGAAGATGAAGTTGGCAACTCGTGGGTGGTTAGGAATTGGAAGAGAGGTCACTGCTGGAGTATTGGATGTGGTAAACTTGAGAGAAGATGGTCTTTAAGGTACATCTCAGCAACATCCAAGAAGGTAAAGACACGGCTTCTTCTGGGTTACCAGGAATACGTCCATTTCTTTTTTGTACGAAAATAGTAATGACAGAAGATTGGACAAATGGACATTAGGAAGAGAATGTGCCTATAGCGTAGGATATGGTGAGAGATACAGAGAGAGAGGGCAAAAGTGAGGAGAGTAAACGAAATTAAAATGGAGCAAGAGAGCATGAGAGAGAGGAAGAGAAAGCAAGATTAGGGAAGAAAAAGCAAAAGTGAGGGAATAGAGCAAAGATAGAAGTGGGAGACCAAATCAAATTTGCCTCAATAGGCGTGCTTGCGGGGTGAGTATATGTGCGAGCACATTATATATATATATATATATATATATATATATATATATATATATAAATAATATATAGATATGTATATATATATACATATATATATATATCTGTATATATGTGTATATATATATATATCTGTATATATATGTATATATATTTATATATGGATATATATGTATATATATATATATGGATATATGTATATATATATATATATATACATATGTATATATATATGTATATATACATATATATATATATATATATGTAGATATACATATATATATACATATGTATATAGTTATATATACATATATATTATATATATATATATACACACATATATATATATATATATATATATATATATGCAATAAAAACACTAGGAGCGTGTGTTCACAAATGCGTAAGTAACCACTAGGAAAAGTAAACTAACGAAGCAGAGCGCTTTCGTATAATTACATCTTCAGTGCTGATATAAAGAAGGAATTAATTCTTCTTTGTATCAGCACTGAAGATGTAATTATACGAAAGTGCACTGCTTCGTTAGTTTACTTTTCCAAGTGGTTACTTACGCATATATATATATATATATATATATATATGTGAAGTAAGGAAGCAGGTTTTCTTTGATGCATGTAGAATTAAATACGACAGCATTCTGACAATTGTTAAACTTTTTCTTAATGTTTTCTATTTGTCTTATCAACTTTTTTCCAGTTGTAGGGTGAGCTGATACAAGTTCTCCAAAGTTTTCCATTTAATATTCTCGAGCTTTCGTCTTCAAAGAGACATCATCAGGATTGACATAATTTCTGCAATAATGAATACAAATGTTGGTACATATAAGTTACAAAATAAATTACAAAAATACAAATACAAATAAACAGGTAGAAAAAAATATAAATAACAATAGTTAATACTTAAGTATATAATTAAAGTAAAAATAAAAGAGATAGAGAAAGGTTTAAATAAATAAAATGCTATCAGAGTTCCCATTACGGAGTCTGGCGGTTCGGCTGAGTGGTGGGGGAGTGGGGGGTAGGAGGGGAGGGGGGCGGGGGTGGGGGAGAGGGGACCTCAATGTAGCGATGTCTCAGGTTAGCGCTACTGTACAGTTTAATGCTGGACGTCATGTCCGACTGGATATTTATAGTGGGGGCAGAGTCCCTGATGTGGAATGCCTCCAAGAGTTTCAACCTTCTAGGGTCCTCACTGTACGCAATAATTTTGGTACATTGAACTAAGGTGTCTCTGTCAATATTTCTATTGTGATATTTTGAATAATGGTCCTTGATCGCTCCGTCCTGTTGGTGAAAGGTTAGTCTTCGGCTGAGAGTACATCTGGTGTGCCCGACGTATGTGGTATCGCGAGACGTGCAATTCTCGGCTGGACATTTGAATAAATACACCACGTTGGCTTTAGATGTAAAGTCAGCTCGACTATTACAGTTGTTTTTCATCACCATTGAACAGGTTCTAGGGTTACGATAGTATATAAGGACTCGGATCTCATGGTTCTCTTTAGTGGGGTGACAATTTTTCTTAATTATGTCCTTGATTGCTTTTTCATCCTTTTTGTAGCATCACTGAAGGTGTTACGATAAAAAACGTTAATAAAATTAGGCTTATTGGCGCTTTGGTTGGACCCAAGTTCACACAGTAATTTATTGGTTATGCGGTCAAAATCACAGTTAGCATAACCATTATTGGTGAGCATTTGTCGTACATGCTGGAGTTCTGCATGTAGTGCTTCCCAGGACGAACATACTTTTATAGCTCTTCTGACGTATGCTCTAATAACACCTTTCTTATAACTATCACTGCATTCGCTGTTACTGTTCATACATTTATCTAAGTTGGTGGGTTTACGGTAAACACTGGTAATAAAATTAGTAGAGGTGGAATCAACCAGGACATCAAGGAAAGGAAGTTTACCATTTGTGTTTCATTTCTACTGTGAAATTCAAACCCGAAATGTCCTGTAGACGCAGTCTTAATTGTTCCAGGTGCTCTCTGGAGAATGTACATACGAAAATATCGTCAATATATCTACAGTATATTTTGGGTTTAAGTTCACTCGCGAGAAATGTTGTTTCCTCCACATGTGACATGAAGGGACTGAGCAAATAAAACGCCCAAGGGCGAGCCCATTGCAATCCCATCGGTCTGTACATACAGTTTACCTTCGGGGCATCTGAACGGGGCCTCAGTTGTACAAATAGTTAACATTTCTTTCATGGTTTCCATGGGAATAGGGGGTGGTGGGAGTACAGGGTGTTGGTACACATACTGGAGAATGATGTTAATAGTTCTAATGAGGGGAATATTAGTGAATAAATTTTCCGCATCCAGCGAAGCTATAAAGCCTTCAGGTTTGTTAAGTCTCAAGATATCAATGAACTCGTCAGATGAGCGGAGGGAATAAGGATTTGGGATGTAGGGGGAAATCACATTATGTAATTTCTTGGCCACATTGTAGGTAGGGGTTGGAATCTGGGAAATGATGGGTCTAAGTGGGTGTGACAATTTATGGGTTTTTACGTTACCGTAAAAATAACCGGGGTTAAAATCTCCTGTAATTTTATCAAATTTAAAACCACCAACTTGAGCATTGACTCCCGAAATTAATTTGTTCAATTTCTTTTTAACACTGTCTACAGGGTTACGAGTAATTAGTTTAAACTTAGAATGGTCTTGTAAGATGGTATTACATTTTCTGATGTAGTCTTCCCTGTCTAAGATCACAAAACAAGACGACTTGTCCGCTTTTCTAATCACAATACGCTTGTTTTCCCGTAACTGTTTAGCGGCTTCTTTTAAACGGGGTGAAAGAAGCTGGCTAGAATGGTGGTGCCAAGTTTTGGTGCACTCGTTCTGTAGATTTTCTTGAAGATCTGGGTTGATGGAGATTTTACCTACTTTCTCTAGTAGCCACAGGTCTTCAAAGAGTATCGCAATTTCAACCTTCTTGTTGGTCCGGTTGAATATAGGCATCTGATGACAGTTGATACCTAAATTAAGGAACTCTTTCTGGTCGTCCGTCAGCGTTTCACTTGACAAGTTGATGAAGCTGTCTGAAGTTACAGGGATAGCTAAAGTACCACCATATAGTCGCGACAACTTCTTCATAATTCTCGTTCTACCAACCTGAAAATGACTATTAATGGCACTTTCAAGTGAGTGTAAAGTTCTAAGCTTCAGGTCAGGATCCATTGCGAGGTCTTCATACTGCTGAAGACACAGGTCTAGTTCCGAGTGGAGGTTAGCTAGTTCTGTTTTCTTGACTTCAATCTCTTCTTCCACCCTCTTTCCTCGGAAGTTGAGGGTGGATCGCCTCTGCTGCACTGCTTGGTCGTGGAATCGTATATTCGTGAAGTAAGGAAGCAGGTTTTCTTTGATGCATGTAGAATTAAATACGACAGCATTCTGACAATTGTTAAACTTTTTCTTAATGTTTTCTATTTGTCTTATCAACTTTTTTCCAGTTGTAGGGTGAGCTGATACAAGTTCTCCAAAGTTTTCCATTTAATATTCTCGAGCTTTCGTCTTCAAAGAGACATCATCAGGATGCGATCAAGGACCATTATTCAAAATATCACAATAGAAATATTGACAGAGACACCTTAGTTCAATGTACCAAAATTATTGCGTACAGTGAGGACCCTAGAAGGTTGAAACTCTTGGAGGCATTCCACATCAGGGACTCTGCCCCCACTATAAATATCCAGTCGGACATGACGTCCAGCATTAAACTGTACAGTAGCGCTAACCTGAGACATCGCTACATTGAGGTCCCCTCTCCCCCCGCCCCCACCCCCTCCCCTCCTACCCCCCACTCCCCCACCACTCAGACGATCCGCCAGACTCCGTAATGGGAACTCGGATAGCAGTTTATGTATTTAAACCTTTCTCTCTCTCTCTATCATTTGTACTTTCCTTATAGACGTAAGTAATAACTCTTGTTATATATCTTTTGTTCTACCTGTTTATTTGTATTTGTATTTTTGTAATTTATTTTGTAACTTATATGTACCAACATTTGTATTCATTATTGCAGAAATTATGTCAATCCTGATGATGTCTCTTTGAAGACGAAAGCTCGAGAATATTAAATGGAAAACTTTGGAGAACTTGTATCAGCTCACCCTACAACTGGAAAAAAGTTGATAAGACAAATAGAAAACATTAAGAAAAAGTTTAACAATTGTCAGAATGCTGTCGTATTTAATTCTACATGCATCAAAGAAAACCTGCTTCCTTACTTCACGAATATACGATTCCACGACCAAGCAGTGCAGCAGAGGCGATCCACCCTCAACTTCCGAGGAAAGAGGGTGGAAGAAGAGATTGAAGTCAAGAAAACAGAACTAGCTAACCTCCACTCGGAACTAGACCTGTGTCTTCAGCAGTATGAAGACCTCGCAAATGGATCCTGACCTGAAGCTTAGAACTTTACACTCACTTGAAAGTGCCATTAATAGTCATTTTCAGGTTGGTAGAACGAGAATTATGAAGAAGTTGTCGCGACTATATGGTGGTACTTTAGCTATCCCTGTAACTTCAGACAGCTTCATCAACTTGTCAAGTGAAACGCTGACGGACGACCAGAAAGAGTTCCTTAATTTAGGTATCAACTGTCATCAGATGCCTATATTCAACCGGACCAACAAGAAGGTTGAAATTGCGATCCTCTTTGAAGACCTGTGCCTACTAGAGAAAGAAGGTAAAATCTCCATCAACCCAGATCTTCAAGAAAATCTACAGAACGAGTGCACCAAAACTCGGCACCACCATTCTAGCCAGCTTCTTTCACCCCGTTTAAAAGAAGCCGCTAAACAGTTTACGGGAAAACAAGCGTATTGTGATTAGAAAAGCGGACAAGTCGTCTTGTTTTGTGATCTTAGACAGGGAAGACTACATCAGAAAATGTAATACCATCTTACAAGACCATTCTAAGTTTAAACTAATTACTCGTAACCCTGTAGACAGTGTTAAAAAGAAATTGAAACAATTAATTTCGGGAGTCAATGCTCAAGTTGGTGGTTTTAAATTTGATCAAATTACAGGAGATTTTAACCCCGGTTATTTTTACGGTAACGTAAAAACCCATAAATTGTCACACCCACTTAGACCCATCATTTCCCAGATTCCAACCCCTACCTACAATGTGGCCAAGAAATTACATAATGTGATTTCCCCCTACATCCCAAATCCTTATTCCCTCCGCTCATCTGACGAGTTCATTGATATCTTGAGACTTAACAAACCTGAAGGCTTTATAGCTTCGCTGGATGCGGAAAATTTATTCACTAATATTCCCCTCATTAGAACTATTAACATCATTCTCCAGTATGTGTACCAACACCCTGTACTCCCACCACCCCCTATTCCCATGGAAACCATGAAAGAAATGTTAACTATTTGTACAACTGAGGCCCCGTTCAGATGCCCCGAAGGTAAACTGTATGTACAGACCGATGGGATTGCAATGGGCTCGCCCTTGGGCGTTTTATTTGCTCAGTCCTTCATGTCACATGTGGAGGAAACAACATTTCTCGCGAGTGAACTTAAACCCAAAATATACTGTAGATATATTGACGATATTTTCGTATGTACATTCTCCAGAGAGCACCTGGAACAATTAAGACTGCGTCTATAGGACATTTCGGGTTTGAATTTCACAGTAGAAATGAACACAAATGGTAAACTTCCTTTTCTTGATGTCCTGGTTGATTCCACCTCTACTAATTTTATTACCAGTGTTTACCGTAAACCCACCAACTTAGATAAATGTATGAACGGTAACAGCGAATGCAGTGATAGTTATAAGAAAGGTGTTATTAGAGCATACGTCAGAAGAGCTATAAAAGTATGTTCGTCCTGGGAAGCACTACATGCAGAACTCCAGCATGTACGACAAATGCTCACCAATAATGGTTATGCTAACTGTGATTTTGACCGCATAACCAATAAATTACTGTGTGAACTTGGGTGCAACCAAAGTGCCAATAAGCCTAATTTTATTAACGTTTTTTATCGTAACACCTTCAGTGATGCCTACAAAAAGGATGAAAAAGCAATCAAGGACATAATTAAGAAAAATTGTCACCCCACTAAAGAGAACCATGAGATCCGAGTCCTTATATACTATCGTAACCCTAGAACCTGTTCAATGGTGATGAAAAACAACTGTAATAGTCGAGCTGACTTTACATCTAAAGCCAACGTGGTGTATTTATTCAAATGTCCAGCCGAGAATTGCACGTCTCGCGATACCACATACGTCGGGCACACCAGATGTACTCTCAGCCGAAGACTAACCTTTCACCAACAGGACGGAGCGATCAAGGACCATTAATCAAAATATCACAATAGAAATATTGACAGAGACACCTTAGTTCAATGTACCAAAATTATTGCGTACAGTGAGGACCCTAGAAGGTTGAAACTCTTGGAGGCATTCCACATCAGGGACTCTGCCCCCACTATAAATATCCAGTCGGACATGACGTCCAGCATTAAACTGTACAGTAGCGCTAACCTGAGACATCGCTACATTGAGGTCCCCTCTCCCCCTCCCCCTCCCCCTCCCCTCCTACCCCCCACTCCCCCACCACTCAGACGATCCGCCAGACTCCGTAATGGGAACTCGGATAGCAGTTTATGTATTTAAACCTTTCTCTCTCTCTATCATTTGTACTTTCCTTATAGACGTAAGTAATAACTCTTGTTATATATCTTTTGTTCTACCTGTTTATTTGTATTTGTATTTTTGTAATTTATTTTGTAACTTATATGTACCAACATTTGTATTCATTATTGCAGAAATTATGTCAATCCTGATGATGTCTCTTTGAAGACGAAAGCTCGAGAATATTAAATGGAAAACTTTGGAGAACTTGTATCAGCTCACCCTACAACTGGAAAAAAGTTGATAAGACAAATAGAAAACATTAAGAAAAAGTTTAACAATTGTCAGAATGCTGTCGTATTTAATTCTACATACACATGTGTGTGTGTGTGTGTGTGTGTACATACATAAACCAAAGGCATTTCCCCCTTATAAGGGAGGTAGCTAAAAAACAAAGGCATAAAAACCACTCCCACTCGTTCCATACCCAACATACTCCACTCCCATCCACCATCTTCTCTCCCTCTTATCTTGGCACCTCCTGGATGACGGGCCATCCCTGCATCTTGCCCACTCCCCTGGTTCAGAAGCAGTTTCGCAAGACACAGCACATCTACAGCAAGGCCGATTCCTTAAATCGGCGACCCAACCCTCTCCGTTCCCGGGCTACGTCAATTTATTTCACACACATACTCCCTCACCCCCCATTCCCCACTCACTCCCCCTCATTCATCACAGCATTATCCATACACAACTATTCTCCATTCACCCTTATATTTTCTCTCCCGTCCTTCCTCTTTCCCAATGTCCCTTTTACCCCATCCATCCATCTCATCCTAGGTCGCCCCCTCATGTACAGTGCTGTCGGCACATTCACTCCTTCATACAATCTCCTCTTAGCATCCATTCCCAAATGTCTATTTCTCATTACACTTTTTAATCCCCCAAGGCATTTACTCGCTTCTCTCAATCTACATTCTACCTCCACCTCCACTCTTCCTTTCCCGCCACATTCGCACCCAAGTATCTAAAGCTATCCACTTTCTTCAGTCTCTCTCCATTAATACTCACTTCTAGTCTGCTGCCACTTTCTTCCTTTGTACATCTGATCACCTTACTTTTACCCACATTTATCTTCAACTTCCTTCTTTCGCACACCTTCCCAAACTCTGTCACTAACTTTCTCAATCACTCCTCTGATCCTGATACAAGCGCAGTGTCGTCAGTGGAGTATGTTGTGGACGGAATGGGTGGGAGTGTCATCAGCAAACAACAACTGCCCAATATATACATATACATTTATATGTATATGTATATGTATATGTATGTATGTATGTATGTACAAGTGTAAATGTCTGTGTCAGTGTCTGTGATAATTTCAGCCCTGGGCGAGATTGGAAACCGGACCTCCGTAGTGGCAGCCGGGAACTCTACCAACTGCGCCACGAATTGTGTGTGTGTGTGTGTGTGTGTGTGTGTGTGTGTGTGTGTGATCGCGTATGTATATGCTTGCGTGCGGGCGTGTATATATAGGAGCACATCCAAAAAATAAATTTTGTTCTCGCGTGTTGATAGTTCTTAAATCATGGTTCGAACCTACGTTTTCACTTTTTCTTTTTCT
>NC_134779.1:18533255-18555755 GCF_046742065.1 Oratosquilla oratoria | reverse complement strand
TCTCTCTCTCTCTCTCTCTCTCTCTCTCTCTCTCTCTCTCTCTCTCTCTCTCTCTCTCTCTCTCTCTCTCCCTCCCTCCCTCCCTCTCTCCCTCCCTCCCTCTCTCCCTCCCTCCCTCCCTCCCTCTCCCTCTCACCGTCCCCATCCTCCTCACTTCACCTGAACCAATGGGGCTCTGCAGACTCTACATTTTTTTTTACCTTCAATCACCACTGTCATCCTCAGTACCACCACTATTACCACCAGCCTCACTACCACCACCACCACCAACAACAACAACAAACAGCCACACCAGACGGCCACACCAGACGGCCACACCAGACGGCCACACCAGACGGCCACACCAGACGGCCACACCAGACGGCCACACCAGACGGCAACACCAGACAGCAACACCAGACAGCAACACCAGACAACAACACCAGACAACAACACCAGACAGCAACACCAGACAGCAACACCAGACAGCAACACCAAACAGTAAGCACCAAGCAACAAACACCAGACATCAGACACCAGACACCAAGCACCAGACACCAAGCACCAGACACCAAGCACTAGACTACAAACACCACCAGCCTTGGACATGACGGTAACAGGAGCAGGTGACGACAAGAGAGACGTAAACACCCACAGGCGACAACAGTGACAGCAGCAGCATACGCGACATGAAGCAACACAGACAACATGAGAGAGAAATTCTAGAAACAAAGCGAGAACATAGACGACATTAGAGAGACAATAAAAAAGATATTAAAGAGACGAGTCTGACAATATCATGGAGGCGAAAATACCGACAACAGTGAAGACAACACAACTGTCTTACTTTTTTCTGTTTGTCTTACAATTAAGTATACTGAAAATGGATTCCGATGGATTTACAATTGAACAAATAGTACCAGACACTAAAGAACCTCACCCGACAGCCTCTCTTTTGAGTGCGTTTTAATACTGAATTGCTTGATCGTATCTCAGAATAGAAACAAAGACAAACTCGACCAAAAGGAGCACCCCAATTGTTCGAACTCAATTTTTCTCAATAGGATTGATAAGCGTGATTAGGTGCAGGTGTCACAAGTTCCTATTATCAGAAAACAGTTCAATATCATGATAAACATGTAGTCATGAAGAGGTGCCAATTTCACGCCATTCCATAGAGGTATTAATCACGCCGCCATAAGCAGTATTTTTCAGATCTTGTAACAACTGTATATCAAGTCAATATGACTTCTCACTTTGTTAAATTGCATTTTTTGCCAAACTCATTTAGACTGCATATGCTACGGTCTATTAGGTTAGGCAGTTAGGTTTCGTTAGGTTACATTAGGTTCGGTTACATTGGGTCAGATCTTGTAGCAATTGTATGTCTCACGTTAAACTGAATTCCCATTTCGCTAAATTGCATTTTTTGCCGAACTCTCTTAGATTACATTATATCACATATGCTACAGTTTATTAGGTTAGGCACTGTTAGGTAGGTTTTGTTAGGTTACATTAGGTTAGCTTGCATTAGATTAGATTTGGGTACGTTATGTTAGGTTATGTAATGTTTTGTTGAGTTTCTCTACTTTCTGATTAGTTTATTCTTTGTTTCTACTCTTTTTTAGTGTTATATTGTATTTCAGTCCACATTTCTTGTTAGTTTTCCCATCTATATTGTTTGTGTGTCTTTGATTTTTTTTTATTGTAATATACTCCCCCTATGTGCTTCGATTTGTTACCTGTTTTATGAGTAAGACTTTCTAGCGTATAGCTGGAGCTGTGTTTTTCCTGTACAGTCTGGTTTTCCGTATGATTATTATGATATCCTTTGCTGCCTTGTCTATGAATGGAAATTGGAGTATAGAAAAAGGGAGATACAAACAAAATTGAAAAGATCAAACATTCTATCAAATATGCCCAAGATAGTTCAGTATTGTTTCTCCATTTCAGTGATTTGGATCATCGAATAAGATGGAAAAATGAGGCAATAATCTTCAAATTTCACTATAGATTTAAATGGAAAACAGTTGAATACTGTCTTATTAAATACCTCCCTAACTTTGATAATTCCCATATACAACGGTCCCCAGATTCCATTCCTTGCCTTGTAGTGAACAAATTAATTTTCAAAATATCTGTCCTGCCCACGCAGACCGTCAGTCACCTGTAGAATCACGTGGCATGAGCCCCATCAACTTCCTTTGGTTGTGTTTGAATGTATATACATTTAGATCTCTCAATCCAACACTTGCCAACCCCCACTTGTGCAGACGTTTGGATCCAGGACGTAAACCCACTTCGGGAGTTGGGCCCCCAGGACATAAAACACAAATTCCCGAAGTGTGTTTACGTCCTGGCCCCAAACATCCGCACAAGTGGCGGTTGGCGAGTGATGCATTAAGAAGCCTAGATGTATTCTCTTACTCGTTTCTTTGTATCTGTCTCCTAAAAAGGACCATAATGGTTGTATCATATAAAGTATAAATATTCTGTTTATATTTCTAGTGTGCTATGTATGTTTGTATATATATATATATATATATATATATATATAAAATATGTATATAATATGTATTTGTGTGTGTGTGTGTGTGTGTGTGTGTGTGTGTGTGTGTGTGTGTGTGTGTGTGTGTGTGTGTGTGTGTGTGTGTGTGTGTGTGTGTGTGTGTGTGTGTGTGTGTGTGTGTGTGTGTGTGTGTGTGCGTGCCTGTGTGTGTGTATGTGTGCCTGCTCGTGCGTATATGTGTGTGTGTGTGTGTGTGTGTGTATGTGTGTGTGTGTGTGTGTGTGTGTGTGTGTGTGTGTGCGTGCGCACGCGCACGTTCTTGTGTGATTTTTTCTATAAAGTGTACCCTCTATTCTCTTACACGTTTGTGATATAATCGATCAACAGTTCCTATATTAGTGGTAACCAAGCCAGAAGAGGAAGAAGTTAACAAAAGAATTGTATAGATATGTGGGAGTAACGAGTTGCAGAAAGTGCAAAAAACGAGAATGTAATCATGGTGAAGAGTATTTGCGGATGTTGAAGGGAACGAGTTCCTTGTTTGGGCCGAGTAAAGTGCAGATATCAGGTGAAGAAACAAAGAAATGGTAGTGGGAGACATGAGTGCGAAAATAGGAAACCATGGTAGTAATAATAACGAGTGATCAAGTAATACAATGATAAATAGGCTTGATGTCGTGGATAGTTGGATGCTGTAGGCAATTGAGAATGAATAGTGGAGAATGATACCTTCATGATGATTCATAGACCACAGAAGAGCTTTGCTGTTGTGGAGGAATTACCACCTGGCACATTCTCACACAATTATAGAGTACAAAACTGAAAGCAGTTCGACCCCATATTGCCTCCTAACAACACAATGCAAGGATACAAGGAAGAGCTCGAAGATAGGTTACTACAGCCAAGACACGAAATGTCCGCACCAAATAGATCAGAACTGGTAACAATCTGGTTAAATGGGGCAAAGAGACCGACATATCTCGCGAGAAGATGTACAGGACATTGATCATATCCTAAGCTCATGTCCACTTTCACCCAATCAAGTGAACACCGACGCCGTCGGTGTTAACCAATGAACATTTGAATGTCGGGACGTGTGGCTCAATGAGCTATGATGCACTCGGACTAAACAGGCTACATGAAGTCTGGAAGGAGATGGGTTTGTGAAGGTGAGGTGGAGGGAACAGAAGCCAATCTTCTGGAAGGAAAAGTCAGCAAGGCTGGATGGTAGGAAAAATAGAAAAAGAGCAAAATAAAGAGTAGTAAAAATGAATGCGTAAAAGAGGAAATGAGAGATAATTATGAAAGTAAGAGAACGGGGGAAGAATGGAGGATGGAAAAGAAGAACGAGTAGTGGAAGGCATAGGAGGAGGAAGAGGAAATTTTATGATGAAGTTATGTTGAAGGGGAAGGAATAAATTTATAGATAAGAGAAGATGAGGAGGAGACGTAGTCTGGAAGATGAATAGAAAAAAATACCTGGAAATGAGAACTGAATAGCATAGAAGAAGACTGACTAACCATAAGGCCCTATTCACACTAGCTATTTGAACCGCACGGAAACCGCGACGATACCACACACTCAAAGAGAAACTGCGCGATTGTGTGTGAACGTCTCCATTGACTTAAATTATAAATAAACCGCCGCTGTTGAAACAACGGCGGTTGAATCCGCTAATGTGAACAGGACTTGAGTAACAATAAGGCGAGCCTGGAAGGTGAGGGTGAGGAAGAGACGGAGGGAGGGGGGAGATCAGATTAGAAATTAGTAGAGATGGAATCGGGGAGGGAGGAATGGAAAGATCGATGATGAAGTCGGAGAGAGAGAAAAGGGCGAAACTAAGGGGACAGAGGTAGCTCATCATCATCATCATCATCATCATCATCATCATCATCATCATCATCATCATCATCATCATCATCATCATCATCATCATCATCATCATCATCATCATCATCATCATCATCATCATCATCATCATCATCATCATCATCATCATCATCACCGTCACCATCACCATCACCATCACCATCACCATCACCATCACCATCATCGTCACCGTCACCGTCACCGTCACCATCACCATCACCATCATCATCATCATCATACCTCTCCTTTTTGAGGAAGCGCCGAGGTAGATTTGTTGGGCCTTAGGTAGAAAGTGCCTAGGTACAGTACATCTCCTAGGAGATGTCAGAGTGAAAGGAACGAAGTGAGGAACATTAAATCACCACCTCCCCACCCTTCCTCCTTCCCATTGTTTAAGGCTACATGATCAAAAACACAAAGATTGAAATGAACCGTAGTACAGACGTGTACGTATTTCTATCTCTAGTCCTTTGAAGTAAGACAGGATGAGAGAAAGAGATAAAAAAAATGAGAGAGAATGAAAGAGAGAATGAAAAAGAGAATGAAAGAGAGAATGAGAGAATGAAAGAATGAAAGAGAGAATGAGAGAGAGAATGGAAGGGAGAATGAGAGAAATGATGTGAGAGAGGATGTGCGAGAAAACGAATGAGAGGAAGAGAGAGAGAATGAAAGAGAGAGGATGAGAAATGGGATGAGAGAGGGGATGAGAGAGAGGATGAGAGAAAGGATGAGAGAGAGGGTGAGAGGGGATGAGAGAGAGAGGACAAGAAAGAGGATGAGAGAGAGGATGAGGAAGAAAATGAGAGAGAGAATGAGAGAGACAGAGATAAATGGAAATAGATATAGAGATAGACAGATAGAAAGACAGATAGACAAACGGACAGACAGACAAACGGACGGATAGACTTACGGACGGACAGACAGACGGATGGACAGACGGATAGACAGACAGAGAGATAGATACAGACACAGACAAAGATAGACAGACAGATAGATACAGACACAAAGATAGACAGACAGATAGATACAGACAGATAGACAGACAGCTATATAGACAGATATATAGACAGGCAGACATATAGACAGACAGATAGACACAGATAAATAGGCAGATAGATAGAGGGAGAGGTGGAGGGAGGGAGGTAAAAATCTTATTCAGACTCCCATGTAGACCCTATCCAGGGACATACGATTAATTAGATGCTGATGCTGCGTCCCTATATGTATTATAGTCTTGCGGGGCAATTCCCCGTGTTGCTTGAAATGGGAGGTCACGTCACATAAATATAAGGAGGAAAGGCTTGATGATGACTTTCCCACACCAACATGATATCGTCTTGCGTTACCCAGAACTTTTGTGAAATGTGGATAGTTTTTTTTTTTTTTCTTGGGGGGGGGGATGCTCTTCTTGAAATTTAGGAAATATTGGATACTAGAAGTACTTTCAAGTTTTCTGAAAAGAAAAGAATGAAAGGCATGTGAAGAAATTGTAAGAGAAATCCAATAGTCGAGTGGTGTCGAGTAATATTGAGCTTGCTTAGCCGCACACAATGCGCGGCGCTATGCGACAATCCAGGCGTCAAGAAAGACGTCAAAGTGTATTGCTGTATCAAGTAGAGTGGTGAGAGATATAAGCCGAGGTACATAACAGCAGTTCCGGAGAGCACCCCCCCCCCTTCCCCTCCCCCATAAAAGAATATATATATATATATATATATATATATATATATATATATATATATTATGTATGTATATATATATGTGTGTGTGTGTGTGTGAGTGTGTGTGCATATATATATATATATATGTATATGTATATATATATATATATATATATGTATATATATATATATATAATGTATGTATACACACACACACACACACACACACACACACACACACACACACACACACAAATACACACACACAAATACACACACACAGGCCAAGTCAGAGACAAGTGACCTGCGTGAACATGTACCTGCTCGCTTTCTTCTCCAGTTCAAGTAACTTGCACATTTGACTTGCCCCTCAACTTGCCCAGTGTAAACAAGGGTTCACCACATCTCCACATCTCAAGGCCAAGGCCAAGTTCGAGGCCGAAGGTGGAAGGGACCGTCCTCGGTGTGTTAATCACTGTACTAATGAAGACATTTATTATGATTTCCAGACATAAATCACGAATACAGCCACAGCGTATTCCTGATTCCCCAAATTCCATTTCCATCACTGAAGATAACCCAATGAGCCGGTGCCGGTTGGGCAGCTAGCCCAGGTGGGCTTACGACTGATTAAAGATGAGATACCTACTCTCTGTTCCAGCGGGCAGACCCAGAAGCTCGGTGGAGAGAAGGACAGAGAGAAGAAAGCAAAACCGCTCTTATGCGCTGGGACCATAAGGATCAGGATTCGGAGGTTTCTAGCCTTCGTGATATAAACACAGTGATGAATGGGTGCAGCAGCCGCGAACGCTGCTGAGGTTCGCGTTTTTTTTTGTTTTGTTTTTTCGTACGTGAGCGTGTTTTCTTTTTTTACTTATTCGTTTATTTATCTATTTATTTTCATTCATTTGTTCATTTACTTGTTTAACAATGTACATGCAAATTCGTTAAATCAAGAGTACATTAACTGGTACAGGTTTGTATGTACTAATGAAGCGAGTATCCACCATTATTTTCTCTTTAACTTTGTTTGATTAATATGATAATTAATTTCGTTAGTCCCATGTATAACAAACATAGACAAAAAATATAGAAAAAGAACTAAATTGATATCAAAGTTATGTAAAATATTATTGTATAAAGAAAATATGGAGTCCATATGTTTATATAAAATTTAGATTAATAGTTACAGAACGTGTTACAGAAATTATCATATAGGTATGATAGGTGATCCCCTGTCGCGTAATTTTCACCTTTGGGTATTTCCCACGGTCAAGAATCCTTGTCCAAATAGGTTCCGAAGGACCTCGGCTAGATCCCTGTTCACCTCCACTGACTTGCATTGTGTTTGAACCGCCCCCCCATCTATATAAGATATATTCTGGTTTTACCTATATATATATTCTTTTTAAGTCTATGGTTTCCAAATGGTCTAGAGTACTATGAGTTTATTTTGGGTTATATGTTTGGCCTTGTTTGAGTGTATTTGAAAGAGTGTTAGGTCAGTTTTGGGTAACCATCGGGTGTGATTTGAATTATATGGCGCAGTTGTTGTTTTTTTTACAGAAAGTCATTCCAAATGCATTTGAATTAGTCTATGGACGAGTGAACTTTAATTGACCTTGGTAATAGGTTGAGGTAATTCGTTGAATTTGTTTACGAGATGATGGCTATGGCTCCGATGGGAAAAAAAAAATCATAAGGACTTCATTACAGCTAATGAAGTCTTCCCATCACCTGTGAAGGTAACAGACGAGTGTTGATATTCGAGAATTTTTCTCTCTCTCTATTAATAATAGACAAAATGGTTAACTAGTTTGCATATTTACTGCAAAACAAGACTGAACCATGTAGATAAAAGATTACCATATCATCAATAACTGCTGTCTTTGATTTTAACGGCCGAAAAACTACGGCCCCACAGCGACCAGCAACGGTCCTTGGGCACTACCATAGATCTCTCCGGGAAAAAACGTTTGACTGTTCCTAGTAATACTCTAGTGTGAGGTTTCCTACGCCAGTAGCTTAACCTAAGCGCAAACTGAGAGGGAGGCGATACAGATGACGTAGCACAGAGCAAAAGCAGACTTACTGTTGCAGCACTGAAATACAGTTTGAACATTTCTCTCAATTGAAGTGCTGAGGTAGTACATCTAGAAGCATTTCAAGAGAGAGAGAAGTTCAATCCGTACTTCAGTTCAGCAACAGGATGTCTGCCTTTTCTCTGTGCTGCGTCGCCTGTGTTGCCTGCGTCTCAGTTTGGGCTTAGGCTTATGGTAATGGGAGGGAAAGGAGCAGTCGATGATAGTCAGTTCTCATGTGGAGGAAATACAGTCGAAATTCAGAGATACAAAACAAAACAAAACAACATGAAATAAGACAAAAACTTAGATCCCAAAATCCTGAGATTCCATATTCCTGCGGGTATGGCTGACTTGACAAAACTCCGCGGGTCTTGGGAAGGTAAATTTATACACAACCAGAATCCCGAGGATTTCCTGGCGTTCCAAATGTTCTGGAAAGACATACATATTTCGTATTCCAGGGAACAGGAAATGTTAAAGATGCTACAGTGTGTCCATTTTATACTACACGATTTCCATTTCTAGGCCATCAATTTTTTTTTTTTTTTCTTTTTTTTTTTTTTTTTTTTTTTGTGAAACGTTTTCTTATAACAAGAACGCTGGATAGAAAATAGAAAAAGCTTTAGCCATGTCCGATAACGATGAAATATTTTCCTTTTTGTTTTGTTTTTTCGTTTTTCTATAGATGTTTTCTCTTCTTTTATTTTCATTTTTTTGTATTTCTTGCACAAAGATTTTGTGCATATTAGATCTATCTAGTCTTTGAACATATATCCCATGAAATTCACAATAGTATTACATTATTTACATTAATGAAACTGCATTTCCTACATGACAATAGGGGGAAATATACATATGATTGATCTGAATGATCGTCTCTGTATAATACTTATGCTTCGCTGTGACAGATCAGCGACCTTTACTTCTTTGTGAATGTTGAGGGGTTCATATACAACCATTGTTATTGATACGATATATTGATTTGATAGTACCATTACCCCATCCATGTTCCTTAATACCATTGTACAATAGTATTGATAGTGTAAGAACCGTTTTGAAACCAAGTGGTGTACATATAACTGACAATAGGTAGACAGTTCGGCAATAACTGATATGAATGGAATAGTATGTCTATTGATTGTTTGGCACGATATAGTCACAACTGTGACATATATTATGAGAGACGCAAAAAGGTGTCCCTACGAACCAGAGTTTCGTAGTATTTTTTTTATTATTAGAGGGTGATCTCCACCCCCAAAAAAAAAAAAAAAAAAAAAAATGCTGATTACTTTTATCTTCTACGATTCTTCTATTGAATCTATTCTGTTACATTCCTTACATTTTTTTTTAGCTTTTTCTATGACTCCACTCTTTACTGCAATAGTGTTCTAAAAAGAAGAGCTCGTTATTATCAATGATATACTAAAAGGTGATACGATGTGATCATACGAGGTATCAAAGTAATGGTAATGAGAGTAATAATTGATTAGTACGGTAGTGAAAGTGGCGGTGGTGGTGGTTGTGGTGGTGGCGGCTCTGATATGCTGTCACAGTTCGTACGTACTTGGTTCGTGCGAACCTAATTTTCTATATAACACGTTAATGGCTTGTTCTGCCTTCATATCGTCTTCCTTAATTGAATCTTGATCTCTTCTTAATGATCTCCTCACCAGAACATTTCGGTCCTCAGCCACTGCAGAAACCTTCTCAGATTTTGACCAAATTGAGATGCTTCCTATTCCTGGCAGAAGCTTTTTCCTGGACCGCCGCGAGTCATCATTTCTTAATCTAATTCGTGATTGAGACCCTTAAGAATATTAAAATGTTAATACGCTAGTACCTACCTACCCAACTATCAATATATTCTTATTTATTCTTCTATACTTATCTATTTATCGATTAATTCATTTATCATATAAAGTTGAATTTACATTTTACAGCATGGCGATAATGCAGCAACATATCAACGACAATAAAGTAACACTAACAGACTATCAAACATAAACTAATATTCATGAATCATTACTCATTAAACTCATTTGGTAACTGACCGTGTAATAAGTGTGTTTATGTGAATAACCAATTTTCCACCGACTGGGATTAGACAATCAACAAACTCTGGATTCGGACTTCTGTTTCTGCACAACTCTTCTTGATCGCGTGCAATGACAAGGACATCAGTTATCGATTTTCTTTTCAGTCATTCAAGAGACATATTGTTTACTAATCTGGCGTCATGTGGCAAACCTTCTTTAAGTTTAAGACAAAAGCGTTAGAGTGGAGGTGAGTAGATCAATTATAGCTATGGTGATAAAGAAAATGGGTAAGAATATTTTTGCGTGCGGATGAGTTAAGTGTTAGTCCATATGTACAAAAAGTTATTCATCAATTGAACAAGAAGTTTTAGTGAGAAGCTGAATATTATCTAACAATACCCATTTCCTAAATATTATATATATATATATATATATATATATATATATATATATATATATATATATATATATATGTAAGTATATACATTGAGAATGAATCTTTTTAGTCGAAATGTCAAATTTGTGTTCAATTAAAATGCATAATTTCGAATAGCTCCTCTTTGCTCATCCCCCGCAAAATCAGAACTCTTGTGAGGAAAATTGAAAACATTATAGAAAATTGATAATTTTGATAATTTTGTGGTGTTCATTTCAGCTTGTATTAAAGAAAACCTGCAACCTAAGTATACGATACACACACACACACACACACACACACACACACACACACACACACACACACACACACACACACACACACACACACACACATATTTATATATATATATATATATATACACATACACACATATATATATACACAGACAAATATATATATATATATATATATATATATATATATACACACATATATTGGAAAGGGGGAACATGCCGACAGGAGACTTTTTGGTCCATAACTAGGTCGGAAGCAAATAATAATAACCAATAAGTAAACAATAATAGGTTAGATAGGATGATGTCTATATTACATTATTACAATAACCAAGAATATGTCGTGCGTATTACGTATATAAAATTATATGAAATTAGATAAAAAACCAAAAGTGCATTAGCTTATCTCACTTGTTCTCGCGGAACCCTTAGGGACCTTTTGCGGAACCTTAGGGTTCCGGGGAACCTTAAGGCTGAGAAACGCTGACCTAAACGAATCTTAAAGCTTCGAACTGAACAACATTGCATTGCTTCTGCAGGAAGTTTATTTCATTCATTAACTACACGGTTGGCGAAGTTGTTTCTGCCCACTTCCAAATTAAATTTATTTCCTGATATTTTGAGACCATTATTTCTTGTTGGATTCTCATTCAGTGTGAAATTTTTATCACTTTTGATGTTGTCAATTCCCTTTAGAATCTTAATGACCTGTATCAAGTCACCTCTGAATCTACGCTTTTTTAGAGAAAATAGATTCATATGTTTTAGTCGATTTTTGTATGATTTATTTTCGATATTTGGAACAGTTTTGTGGCTCGCCGTTGTACTTTTTTCAATCTGTCAATGTTTTTAATGAGATTCTGTGACCTAACGAAAGCGTATACAGTATCCCAAATGTGGACGAACTAACAATTATATAGCTTGTTAATGAGAGATGGACGTTTGAAGTCGCGCAATGAGTCGTAGAATCATAATTTCTTTGTCAGAGGCTGAAATACACTGCTTAGATGATTTGACATCGTTACTGATAATTACACCGAGATCCTTTTCACCAACTTTAGTTAATAAATTTCCAAATAACTTGTAATCGTACTTACTCTTATTTTTACCTAATTTCATTAGCCATTTTTCAGACCATTGCTGTATTTTATTTAAATATTCTTGAATATCTAATTGATTTAAGCGATCATTTGCCATTCCGCACAGTTTTGTATCATCCGCAAATATGGAGACAATATATCTTAGTTCGTGGTCTATATCATTTATATATACTATGAATAGTAGTGGCCCAAGAACGGAACCCTGAGGAATTCCACTCTTAACATTTTTCCATCTAGAATTTTTGTCATTTAAAATAACTCTGTTTTCGATCATTCAACCAATTTCTAGTCCAACTTAATACAGTAGGCTACCACTTACTCCGTATAAAGCAAATTTTGTGAGTAGTCTTTCGTGGGGGACGGTAACAAAAACTTTTGCAAAGTGTATATATATTGAAAATATATTTTTTCTTCTGTCATAATTCAAGATGACTACGTTGTAGAATTCGAGTAAGTTAGTCACGCAAGAACGTTTCCGTCTGAATCCATGCTGGCTATCATTTATCAAACAGTTACTTCCTAAATGGTGTTCGATAGCATCTCTGATAGCTTCCATTATTTTTCCTACGATTAAAGTCAAGCTTATAGGCCTGTAGTTATATATATATATAAATATATATATATATATATATATATATATTATATATATATATATATATATACACATACACACAATCATATACATGATTAAAAATTATGGTAAGATTACTGTTGCAATATTTGTATCTACCTATTTTTTTCTAAGGACATTTTTGCCTTCCATAGGAACAGAATACATTTTTGTATCTTTTGATGCTTCTTCGGTGGCTCTAGTGTAAATATCTGGTCAATTTTGATCATTGATATACCCGTGTTGGTGGGCCGATACTATGTTTAGAGGCTTCCGATTGGCTAGCGCTACTGGACTAGCGGTACTGGGCTCATTCATTGGGCGGCTCTTGCGTGACCAATATCGAAAACGGAATCAAAATATATTACAAATCCTTCTTTCCCACAGCCTATAAGGAAGATGAAAGGATCGTGCAACAGATCATTATAAGAAGTATTAAACCTACGGAAGAAAACACAAAAGTAAAATTAATCATCTACTACAAAAATGAATAAAAAAATCACCTACTTAAGAATGATACAAAACATACCAATAATAACCTTCAAAGAATTCACGTCATATATAGGTATACCTATAAAATTGGGGATCGTGCAACAACTCAAGACCGTAGAGGACTGCCTATTCTTGAAGCTCTCTTCATAAAAGAATAATTCCCTGATCTAAATATACAAACCGTAGACCAGGAGGCACTTCCCAGTGTGGGGAGATCTGACGTCACACAGCAGTCGACCAATCAGAGAGCAGCATAGTCCAGTGCCGCTAGTCTAGTACCGTTAATTAATCTGAGTCCTCTAAATGTAGTATGGACCCACCAACATGAGTATATTAACGATCAAAGTTGATGAGAAATTCACTTGCACTCTAGCCACTGAAAAAGCTTCAAGAGGCATGAACACGCGTTTTGGCCAGTACTTTACTTCGGTTGCCATGCCCAAAGTATTGTACAATCAATGTCGTATTCAATTTATTCTACAACAACTTCCTGTGGAAGGCAAAAATGTCCTTAGAAAAAAGAGGAAAAGCTCCACATGATTTTTAATCAGTCATCTGCCCAAATATACAATATATATATATATATATATATATATATATATATATATATATATATATATATATATATATATGTATGTATGTAGATGTATGTATGTAGATGTATGTATGTAGATGTATGTATGTAGATGTATGTATATGTATGTATGTATATGTATGTATGTATATGTATGTATGTATATGTATGTATGTATATGTATGTATGTATATATATGTACGTATATGTATATATATATATATGTAATATATATATAATATATATATATATAATGTGTGTGTGTGTGTGTGTGTGTGTGTGTGTGTGTGTGTGTGTGTGTGTGTGTGTGTGTGTGTGTGTGTGTGTGTGTGTGTGTGTGTGTGTGTGTGTGTGTGTTAAACTATTTTCATAATACATATTTTTGTTAAAGAAAAGTTGTGTCTGTGTGGTATAAGTAATTTGACATTATCAACAAAACTCGGACGGGAAAATATAACAGTTAACTTTAGATTTTAAGTTTCTTTGGAAAGTTAGCGACACAGGCCCACCATTATCGTTCTTGTCTGCATTGCCGAGAAAACCAAAAACTGGATAGATGAGTCCTTCTTAAAAGTATATTTCATATTTATTTATCTATTGGTTAATTAGTTTATTTGTTTATCTGTTTATCTATTGATCTGTTTGTTCTTGTTTATTTCTTGTGTGTTTATTCATCGATTCATTTATTATTTACTTGTTTATATATCCATTTATTTGTTTATTCATACATTTAATTATTTCTTAATTTATTCATCGCCCTATCCATTTCATTTATTAATCTATTGATTCATTCATTTGTTCATTTCTTTGTTTGCTATTTGTTTGTTTATATATATATATATATATATATATATATATATATATATGTATATATATTATATATATAATATATATATATATATATATATGTATATATATATATATATATATATATATATATATATATACTTATTGAATTATTCGTTTATTCATTGATCTATCTATTGATAAATAGGCATTGTCTTTGAACTTTCGTCTTGTAAGGTAGACTTATTTATTGTTGTTGTTGTTGTTGTTGCTGTTGTTTTTGTTGTTCCCTCAGTGCTTGTGCGGTCTGACACTAGAATTACGGAGAAACGGATAGTCCTCCTGGGAATCTGGCAGATAACCCTCCACCCCTGATATGTTATCTTTACATCTGTGTGCTACCAGCGTTCTGTTAATCTGTGAAGACATGTTTGATTGTTTATATTACTTAATTATTGAAGACGAGGAGGTAACCTGCTCGCTTTAATTTATGTAGTTACGTCATGCATGTATGTTAATGGAACTAAGAAACAAATTCACACAATGACTTGTATTTATAGTGTTACGTATCACTGTGAAATGGCTTTGGATTCTGTATGAACGCCATGTCCATATTCATTTTCATGACACAATATTTTTCCCAGATTGCTCCTTCATTACGCAACATTTAATTGTGCAGAACATAGGCTTCATGCGGCTGCGACACATTTGTTTGCCGTTGTTGAATTAGGAATAGTGTGTGTGTGTGTATGCATATGTGTGTATGTGCGCATTTGCATTATGTATATATATATGTATGTAAGTATGTATGCATGTGTGTATGTATGAATGTGTGTATGTATGTGTGTATGTGTGTGAATATATATGTATGTATAGAAATGGTGGTGAATATTTGTAGAGACAAGATGTCACCAATAGACCCAAATAGTATCATGAAGATTGACCTGAGAACCTTACCTATTTGTACCGGGAGTTGGTCCCTGACTGCAGATGATTTAATTCATCTTTGAAAGTCTCGCTGCTTTTGAAAGACCTCGATGATGAAGACTACGATAGACTCAACCTTTGTATACTTGTGTATACACTGGAAGGGTACTGAAACCCTTTTTACAATAAAACACACTGCATTCGCAATGTATAGAGGTACACAAGCTTTGTACTCGAGCGGTGCAGAATCTATACTTGTGTTGTTCTCAGGCGAGCTTGGCTCAAGTAAGAGCTGCAAGAATTGAATTTGCAAGTGCGGTCAGGCGATGCTCCGATTGTCCCTTAGCATGAGCACAAACTGAGACGCAGGCGATTCAGGCGGCGCAGCACAGACCAAATGCTGACTTCCTTTTGTCGAATTGACGTACAGTATGAACTTCAGTCTCACTTAAAATACTGAGGTAATACATCTAGAAGCATTTCAAGTGAGAAATGTACTTCAGACCAGCAACAGGAACTTTGCCTTAGCTCTGTCCTGCGTTGCCAAGCAGTGGTATTGATATTAAGTATAACAATATAATACAATTGAGAATACATTTTTCCCTCGCGGAGGGAATCTCCCTCGCCTGAATTAGATTGCCTGGCGGCAGCCAGAATGAGATTACAAGTCCTTAACGGTGAAATGATCCATTGTTTTATTTCTGGGAACTATGTTGTTCCAATAGGTCGTTCTTCACTGATTCTAATTATTATGTAAATAGAATTTTCATAGATGAGTATCTGGTTGAATATTTTCGTATAATATTTGTCTTATGATGGAAATTTTAGCCTTTTCTTAAAATATACCAACATGATATCAAATATCAAACTATTTCAATGCCACTTGTCAAAGCTGCTGCTGCTGCTGCTGCTGCTTCTTCTTCTTCTTCTTCTTCTTCTTCTTCTTCTTCTTCTTCTTCTTCTTCTTCTTCTTCTTCTTCTTCTTCTTCTTCTTCTTCTTCTGCTGCTGCTGCTGCTGCTGCTGCTGCTGCTGCTGCTGCTGCTGCTGCTGCTGCTGCTGCTGCTGCTGCTGCTGCTGCTGCTGCTGCTGCTGCTGCTGCTGCTGCTGCTGCTGCTGCTGCTGCTGCTGCTGCTGCTGCTGCTGCTGCTGCTGCTGCTGCTGCTGCTGCTGCTGCTGCTGCTGCTGCTGCTGCTGCTGCTGCTGCTGCTGCTGCTGCTGCTGCTGCTGCTGCTGCTGCTGCTGCTGCTGCTGCTGCTGCTGCTGCTGCTGCTGCTGCTGCTGCTGCTGCTGCTGCTGCTGCTGCTGCTTCTTCTTCTTCTTCTTCTTCTTCTTCTTCTTCTTCTTCTTCTTCTTCTTCTTCTTCTTCTTCTTCTTCTTCTTCTTCTTCTTCTTCTTCTTCTTCTTCTTCTTCTTCTTCTTCTTCTTCTTCTTCTTCTTCTTTCTTTTTCCTCGTTTTTTCCTCATTTTCTTTTTCCTCGTTTTTTCCTCATTTTCTTTTTCCTCGTTTTTCCTCATTTTCTTTTTCCTCGTTTTCTTTTTGATAATTTTCTTTTTGATAATTTCCTTTTTTGTTAATTTACTTTTTCCTCATTTTCTATTTGCTAATTTTCTTTTTCCTCATTTTCTTTTTGATAATTTTCTTTTTCCTCATTTTCTATTTGCTAATTTTCTTTTTTCTCATTTTCTCGTTCCTCATTTTCTGTCTCCTCATTTTCCTCTTTTTCTTCTTTTTCTTCATTTTCCTCTGCTTCTTTTTCTTCTTTTTCATTTCTATCTTTATCTCTTTATTCATTTATCTATTTTTTATTGGGGGTGGGGCTAGGAGGAGGAAAGGATATAGGTCAAATGTCCTTCGATATGGCTGCGAGTGAGGGAGGGTCTGCAGGTTCAAGAGTGTTTGCAGAACTCTTGTCAGGGTAGCGTCTAAAGTCGAATGAGATGAAAACTTGACTCAACGATTAGTTGTCGAGGAGGACCAACGTTAAGGGTCATTAACTCCTTAAATACTTTTCTTTTTCTTCTCCTCCTCCTTCTTTTTTTTTCTTCTACTTCTTCTTCGTCTTCTTCTTTCTTCTTTTTTCTTCTTTCTTCTTTCTTCTTTCTTCTTTTTTCTTTTCTTCTTTCTTTGACAAAGAACGGTAAAGAAATGCAACTGCTCGTTGAGACACCTGTTTTGAAAAAAAGAAATAGAGAACCTATGTACCGATGAGAAATCTACTATTAGCTAGACTAGCATTCTTGAAAACTGCTTCACTTCGTTGAAAGGCTTAACCACTTCGATACGCCAGACTTGATTCACTTGAAGGGCTGATCATGACTGAAGTGGCGAAAGTCCTTTCACTCGGTCCCTTCAACGTAGCGGGTTTTGTCCCTCATTCAGACAAAAGACTTTATTGAGTCTGTTGGGGCTCTTGAAGAAGGGAGGTGTGTATAAGGTATGTCATTGGATGGAGAAGATAATGCAAAAGGTGCAAACTGAAGTAAAATGGTCTGAAATCAACAACCAACGCACCCAGCTTCCCTTTCTTTTCCCTTTACCTTTCACTTCCTTCTCTCATTTTCCCCTTCCCCCTTCCCCCTTCCCCTTTCCCTCTTCCCCCTCCCCCCTTCCCACTCCCACTCACTACATTCCCCATTCCATTTTCCCTTTCCCATTCCTTCTTCCTCTTCCCGTTTCCCTTCCCCACTTCTCCCTCCTTCCTTGCTTTCCTTTTCCGCCTTCCCACCTTTCCTCCCTCTACCTTCCCCCTTTCCTCTTCTACCTTCCCTTTTCCCATTTCATCTTGCCCTTCTCCTTACCCTCTCCCTCCCCTCTCCCTCTCCTTCCCCTCTCCCTCTCCTTCCCCTTCCCCTTCTCCTTCCCCTTCCTTCCTATTCTCTTTCGCCTATACTTTCCCTTTCCCCTTCCCTTCCCCTTTCCCTTTCGCTTCCCCTTTCCCCTTTTCCCTTTTCCCTTTCCCCTTTCCCCTTTCCCCTTTCCCATTCCCCCTTTTCCCTTTCCCCTTTTCCCTTTCCCATTCCATTTCTATTTCCCCTTTCTCAATTCCCCTTTCCCCTTTCCCCCTTTCCCCTTCTCCCTTCCTCAGTCCCCCCTTTTTCCTTCCTTTTACCCTATCCCCCGTCTCTCATTCCCCTTTCCCCGCCTTCTTCCCCCTCGACCACCGAACCCATAACCTGAGTAACATATTGTGTTGTTATCCGACAACAAAGTCCCACCAGGTCGCCACCTTATTGAAGCGATTAATGGACGAGGGTCGTTTTATAGGAAAACTTTGCTTATGTCCGGAGGTGATAGCAATTGGTTTGGTATATCTCGAAGTTTTAATGGACTTGCAAAGGAAGACGAGAGTTGGTTGAGGGGAGGAAATGACTGTTTGTTTAGGTAGTGTGACCAGGAAGGGGTGGGTGGGGGTGGGGGTGGGGGGTTTGGGGGGTGGCTGTGGTGGTAAGAGAGGATGAGGATTGGTAAGCTAGTTTAAAGTGGTCTGTAGTATAGTAGTGAGCATGGGCTAGAATGTTTGGTGTGATCTTTGAAAGCTGAGAAATGGCAGGTTTTACTTGTTTCAGACACCTCTCTTCAAAACGAAGTAAGAAAATTACTTTAAATAAAGAAAGGGAAATCCACTGATATATTAGATCTCATTTGGTAATGGGTAAAAGATATTGTGAATCTTTAGAAATTAGGAAATATTCAATATGTATCTGTCTGTCTGCCTGTCTGTCTCTCTGCCTATGTTTGTCTGTCTGTCTGTCTGTAAGCTTGTTTGACCGTCTCTCCGTCCATCTTTCTGTCTTACCAATTCATAGATTTTACATTTTTATCTCCTTTCGAAGGATTTCATCTCTGGAAAAGCCTTTTCCAGCCGAGCTCCTGGAATGAAAAGACGGCCACGGTTGTGTGAGTCAGATTAAGAGCAGCAGTTAGGACAAGGAAGATGTGCTAATCAGAAGACTTTGATCAAACACCCAAGATTGACAGGTAAAAATTCAGTCTTGATTCTAAACTCTCTACACTCGTTATTCAAGATCAAATACTTAACGATGTCGAATTCTTTCTTAAGGGTAATTAAGAGTTTAATACAGGATTAGGGGACTCAAGAGTTGGGGAATTGAAAGGGATATATGTTTTTTTTTTCACGTCTTTGAGTCAAATTCGGTGTGTCTAAGATTTAGGTGCTTTATGCCAAGAATACTAATAACAGGTTCTGTTGAATTTGTGTGCGACTGAAGCTTTCGAGAAATGTTTCACAAATTTTCGTCCAAAATTCGTAGTCGAAAAAATATCATGAGCGTAAATCTCAGGAGAACACTGAATTAAGAGATACAGATAACCTCCTTACTTTGGACATAAATAAAAAAAATTAATCAGTCGTCATTGAACATTCTCGAGCTTTCCATAACTCCTCCAAGGAGATCTGAAGAAGGTGGGAAAAGACGAGGATCTAGTTCCAAGTTTGGCCCTAAACAGTTTTGCTCTTTGCTTCTTCGTTCCTCTGAAAAGGCTTAGAGAGAAACCGGCTGGAATGAATTCGAAATTAGACCCGTGTCTCCTTTTTTCCACCTTTTTCAGGTTATCACAATGTCTCAATACATTTCATTTCCTTCATTTCGACGAATAAAAAATTAGAGCCATCTTTAGCTCTTCACGTCCTTTCCATAACCCCTCCATGGAGGTCTGAAAAAGAACTGTGACGTCATGTCGACGTTCTGTTTATTTGATGATATTAGAAATGAGTGAAAGCGGTCTCGCTCCTTCAAGACAATAAAGCCTCTGATACGTTCCACAGATCTCACATTAAGGACGTCGACAAGAGAATTAGGTAGGCAATGACGGTGAGGAGAGTGGCTCCACAAGGAGAGAGAGATGAGGAGTCCTGAAATTAGAATCTTTCAACGAAAAGGGAGGGAGGAAGGGGGACCTAGGAGTAGGAAGAAAGCTATGGAGCATTTTCAATTTGGATTGGTCTTCGTTGTCGCCTGAGGAGATGAGGATAAGCAGGCGAAGTGCCAACTGAGGGAGCTGTCGTACGAGACGTAGAGTGAGAAATTATTTTAGATTTGAATCCCATGAATATGATAGAACGATCTGGAGTCGAACTAGTTCGGAATGTAGAAATAAAGATGACGCAGGTATACAAGGGTGGGCAGGGTTGAAAAAGGGGTTATTTTTTTTTTTATTAACCCATAACCAGAGTTTACTAAAGAAATTTGGCGTCATAAAACCTAACCAAGATAGCCACAAGTTTTTGTGGTGTTTTTGTGGCGACATTATGTTCATGGGGAATTGACATCACATCTAAAAGATTTTGTTCTTGATAAGGTCTTGTAGTTTCGAACGAACAATCTAGAAAATGTATTAATTTAGTTCCACGGGACGCTGTGTAATGAAAATTTTAAAAGAAGGGGTAGAGGTACGTTTGTAAAGCCTTTGTAGCAGTACCAAAAGATTGTTTTTGTTATTATTCATGGCTGTTTACTACGACAGTTATCTGTGCCGTTATTACCAGATACTAAGGCTACACAGTAGACATGATTAAAGATCAATACTGTATTTAGAACTGAACACTATCCGATACGGTCTGTCATGGTGTGTCACACTAGTTATTTTAATAGAATTAGAATGTTCTTCTCATGAAGAGTCGTCTAGATTTGGCACTCTTGCATCTTCTATAGGAGAGTACCAAGTTACCAAGTGCCAAATTAGAACAACACTTGAGGACTAAAACATTCTGTTCACGGTCGGGTTCTTCGCGTTGTGAATTGCGGAATTACATGATATTACATGTACTATTAATGCCCTATGGTACAAAGTACTGTATAGTATTTTTTTTTTTCTAACAAACCGTTGGACACATGTCAGAGGACTAATTAGTGTTGTTAGTGCTACCTAATGTAGTAATGCTACTTCTCTTGAAGTTAAAGTTTGAGCATGAGATGAGATTGGTGGGAAGGCGGTGGCGGGTGGGAGGATGGAGAGGACACGAAAATGGAGGGAAAGGAGTGCAGGACATAGGTGCGTGTGAGAGAAACGAGAGAAATTTTGTGAGAGGACAAAGAGAGAAAAAATAAAGAGACTAAGAGGGAAAAAGAGGAAGCTGAGGAAAGTAGGAACTATAAGAGGGGAGTGAGGAGAAAACACTTTTGAAAGGACGAGTGGGAAAAGGAAATAGTTGTGTGAAGACAAAGAGTGGAAAGATAAAGAGGCTAAGAGAGTTGAAGAGAGTAGGAACTGCAGGAGGGGAGTGGGAGGAAAATAGTGTAGAGAGGAAGGGAGAAGAAAGAGGGATAAGGGGGGAAGTGGGGACGATTTTGTTTACATGGGGGAGGAGAGGGGAGGAGAGGGGAGGGGAGGGGAGGAGAGGGAGGGGAAGAGAGGGGATGTGGAGGGGAGGGGATAGGGAGGGGAGGACAGGGTAGGGGAGGGGAGGAGAGGGGATGGGGAGGGGAGGAGAGGGAGGGGATGGGGAGGGGAGGAGAGGGAGGGGATGGGGAGGGGAGGAAAAGGTGGGGAGTAAGGGGGAACGAAAGGGGAGAAGAATATGGAAGGGATCTATGTGGTATGTGTTAGAGGGATTGGGGAATTGAGTCAGGCCCTGTCCACACTGACGGTTTTAACCGCCGCGGTTCAATTGCAATGGAAGTCAGTGGAAGCGTTCACACACAACCCCACAGTTTTTCCTTGAGGATACATTACCACCACGTTTTCCTTGCGGTCCAAACCGCTAGTGTGAACAGGGCCCAAGAGTTGGCGGGATTGGGAGGAGGATGAAAAGGTTTCTGCACAAGTTTTGGAATGTTTACCTTCCCAAGGGAGCAACTACACAAATTTAGTTCCCTCTATCGGGAACTTCTGAAATTTGGGTTGTTTTAATAATCTTTTTATGTAAAGAAATAAAAAAGTTTTTGGTATCCGGAAGTTTCTATAGCCTGTGCGCTACAGGGAGTCCGTTCGGGGTGTGACATACGTCATGATTTAAGAACATAAGAAAAGAGGAGATTGCAAGAGACTATAAGGCCTACACTAGGCAGTTCCATGTCTATTACCACCCATCATCAACATCCATAAAGCTATCTAACCTTCTCTTTTTCTTTCTTTTTTTTCTCTCTTTCTCCTTTTTTTTTATCTTTCTCTTTATTTCTTATTACTACTAGCTATTCTGTCAAATCAACCTTAGTGCATTCCTCTCTATCATATTTCC
>NC_134779.1:18520755-18525755 GCF_046742065.1 Oratosquilla oratoria | reverse complement strand
CTCTCCCTCCACCTCCTCCCCCACCCTCGGTGACCGCACCCGCCTAACCCTACCCCCCCACCCCCCTTACCCTTGACCTCTGAGGTCCTTATTGTCTGTTTCTCCCCCCCCCTGGTCTGACCTGATCTTAGGTATATATACTTCTGTCATCCCCAGCTCTGTCACACCCTTCCTTCTCTTTAAATACGTAAGTCTCCGTATTTATTTTTTATAAATTTGTCACCTTTATTATTACTGTTACCATGTAATTTTTGTTATTTCAGTTGTGTCTTGATATTGTCTAGTACCTTTATTGTCACCATGTAATTTTTGTTATTTTTTGTTATTGTCTAGTACCTTTACTGTTACCATGTAATTTTTGTTATTTCAGTTATATCTTGATAATGTCTTGTTTAAGACGAAACGTTGATATCAAATAAGAACAAATGGAAGAATATAGAGACCTAGTTTCAATCCACCCAGTCAATGGAAAATCTCTTATCAGGAAAATCGAGAATACGAAGAAAAGACTGAACAACTACAACAATGCTGTCGTTTTTAACTCCACGTGTATTACTGAGAACCTGCTCCCCCCCTTTACTAATATGTATATATATGTATATGTATATATATGTATATATATATGTACATATATATATATATATATATGTATGTATATATATGTATATATATATGTATATATATGTATATATATATGTACATATATATATATATATATATATATATATATCTATATATATATATATTTATATGATATCCTTTATAGATGTTTTCCGGAGCCATTTATTTCAATGAAGGATCTCTACAGTATTTCACAAAACTTCACACTATTCCAGTTAGAAAGACTATAATATACAGCAACAATGCAGGAATAATCGTGTTATGATACAGAGACATTTTTTTTTTATAATTTACTTCAATCTGAAATGGCAATTGCCGACGGAATGGTTAGAATGAATACTGTGAGAGGATGAAATCTTTATCAAATGGAGAACGTTTCGTTTGTTGAATCTTTTTTCCAACCCTGCTTTAATCTACCGTAAGCATTATTGTTGCAATTCTTGGTATCAATGCTGCAGCATTATTTAAGCAATATTGCACTGGTGTAAGCATGAGCGTAATGTTCCTGAAATCCCCCTGACAATGCTGCAGCAATATTGCACAATATTACCTCTCTTTGGTACCCGGTTTTTTTATTAAATAAATTCGTGTCCTATTATAGAAAATAAAAATCTACAAAAAACATTGAAGACTGAAAGGAAATAACAGATCGAAAGTGGTAACACAATAGGACTTTACGAGACTCAATGACAAAGTACTTCATACCGCCTTTACAATATGGCGCTCCCATTGTTTCCCATATTAGTCTCCTACCGACCTAACCGACGCATCTCTACCTATAATACTCGTTTCACACGTATCGACTTATTGTCGTGCGCCGTCCACGACATGGCGTCGTGTCCTCAAATAACCACGGGTGTCTATGGACGCTTTCCCACGTGGCCGTCCTCGTGGCGTATGAAAGCGTCTGTAGACAGCCATGGTCATTCGAGAGCACGACGTCGTGTCGTGGACGGCGCACGGAAAAAGTCGATAAGTCTGAAACGAGCCTAAGCCGCGCACGTCTACGTGAGCGAACATATTTGAATAGAGACGAAAAAAATCGTTCTATTATGCGTTTACCTTTGCAAGCTCCAGGCAGTCCGCCCTTATTGCAAAACATTTAAAACATAAGTATACGTCAAATTAAAAGCATCTGTGTACACACATGGAGGCGCTCCTTTGTGATGTTCCATCAAAAAGATATATATATATTTATATATTATATATAATATATATATATATATATATTATATATATATATATATATATATATATGCGGGAGTAGCCAACAGGAAAAATAAAGTAACGAAATAGAACGCTTTCGTATAATTACATTTAAGATGTAATTATACGAAAACGCTCTATTTTGTTAGCTTCTTTTTCCTGGAGGTTACTCCCGCATTTATGAACACACGTTCTTAGTGTTTTATTACATACATTCATACACACACACACACACACACACACACACACACACACACACACACACACACACACACACACCCATATATATATATATATATATATATATATATATATGTATATATATATATATATATATATGTATATGTGTATATATGTGTATATGCATATATATGTATATATATATAAATATATATGTATGTATTTGTATATATATATATGTATATATATTTATACATATATGTATATGTATTTATATATATATTTTATATGTATATATATGTATATATATATATATATTAGATGTATATGTATATATATATGTATGTATATATATATATTATGTATATAATATATATATATATATATAATATGTATATATATAAGTATATATATATATGTATATATATATATATATATATATATGTATATATATGTATATGTATATATATATGTATATATATATATATGTATATATATATATATGTATATACATATGTATATATATGTATATATATACATATGTACATATGTATATATATACATGTTTATATATATGTATGTATATACATGTATGTATATATATATAAATATATATATATATACATATGTATATATATATATGTATGTATATGTATATATACATATGTATATGTATATATATATATTGTTATGCCTTCCGCAAGAATATAAGGAAATATGTCTAGGAGGGGTTCGTACTTAGTGGCCTTGATGTGGGTAAGTCAAATCCAAACGGAAGTTAACAAAGATAAATAATTCAATGTATAACAAAAAGCCAACAAAACAAATGTAAGAACTTTACAACAACAAAATTAATCAATTGACAATTAATTCCTCCACCGAAAACCAAGTCATGAGAATATAGATTACGTGGTGACGCCCACGAATACTAGAGTGAAAAGCAATATATGGGGAGAGATAAAGTTTACGCGTCGCTCAGCCAACCTAAAAGTGCACCCCGCTAGGAGCCGGCAGATGCATTATATATACAGTTGGCGAGGACGGGGTAGGAAGGCGAAGGATGAGCCGGATCAGAACTTAGGTTCACGTCCGTCGGCCTAGAGAGAGTAGAACCCATAAAGGATACAAGCAGATTTTTACCGTACATACGTACATTACCTCAACAAGTACAGGATAACACAAATACAGATATATTTAGATACATGTGAGGATGGTGGGCCATCAACAACGTATACAAGCAATTTACAGTACATACAGAATTATCTTACAATTAAAGATTGACATACAGATACAGACATTTTATATACATGGAGGATGTGTGGGCCATCACAAATTATTATATACATAACATATACCAAGGCTTTTTTCCCCCTTCCAAGGGAGGTAGCCAAAAAGGGGAAAGGCATAAAAACACTCCCACCCATTTCATCCCTAAATACACTCCACACGCCCCCCCACCCTCCCTCTCATCTGAGCACGCTCCTGAACTGACGGGTCATCCCTGCACCTGCCCACCGCGCAGGGTCAGAAGCAGTGTCGCAAGACACAGTACATCCACAGCAAGGGCCGCTTCATTTAATCGGGCGGACCCCCCCACTCTCAGTCCCCCTTTGCATATAAGGCTGAGGACGGGGGAGAAATCCCTTCAGGCTGTCGTCAAAATTTACTCACACATCACTACCACCCCCCCCCCACCACCCCGCCCATTTTCCTCCTCATGCAGTCAACAAACATCATCCATATACAAACCACTTCTCCACTCACCTCTGTCTTCCGTTCCTCCCCCTTCCTTCCTCCACAGACATTCCCCTCTTCCCCAAAGCCCCCTTCAAACACATCCAATCCACCTCATACTAGGGACAAACCCCTCATGTTCACTCCCTCCACATCTGCTCTTCCATACCTCTTTTACTAGTCTTTCTTCACTCATTACTTTCCAATGTGTTCCAAACCATCCTAATATTCTTTTCATTCAAACCCTATCCTCCCAGCTCTTTTTTCACTCCCTGTTCTCCCTCCTCACCCTCCTCATTTCTTCACTCTATCTAGCCTAGTAACCCCCCACCATACTTCTCAGACACCTCATCTCAAACACATTCAAACTCCTTCTCTCAATCTTCTCTTATTGTTTCCACGTTTCTTGGCCCCATACAGTGCTGTTTGGCACAATCACTCCTTCATTACAGTCTCCTCTTCGCAATCCATTCCCAAAATTTCTATTTTCATTACACACTCTTTAAAACCACCAATGCATTTAACGTCGCTTCCTCTCTAATCTACATTCTACCTCCAACCTTCACTCCACCTTTTTCCTGCTACACTTGCACCCAAGTATCTAAAACTATCCACCTTCCTCCAGTCGCTCTCCCTTAATGTTCACTTCCAGTCCTACTGCCACTTTCACCCCTTGTACAAAAAAATTCTCATCACCTTTACTTTTACCCACATTTATCTTTATAGCTTTCTTCTAACATCACATACTCTCACCAAACTCTGCCCACCAGCTTCCTCAATCCCTCCTCTGGACCTGCCACAAGCGGCCGTGTCGTCCCGCCCAAACAACCGTGGCTCACCTCCCACTTTACCTTCGTCCATTATATACATCAATATACTATCTATATATACTATATATATAATATATATTATACCGTATTCATCTCTCAATCTATTATCAATATCAACTCAAAATGTTGTGTTGAGAACTACTATCAGTATAACAATCACTCACATACTTCACAAAATATCAACTTTTATTGTGATATATATATATCTATTTATGTTATATATATATATCCCTCAATCCTACCACTCTACCTGATTCCCCTCCTAACAACCCCTCCCTCTATCTAATACTTTATTCCCCCTCTCTTCCCCTCAAAAACCCCCCCCACACCAATTCCCCCCAAAATACCCCCCCCCCCCCCCCCCCCCCCCCCATCAATACACCCCCCCCCCCACCCCCCCCCCCCCCCCCCCCCCCCCCAAACCCTCCC
>NC_134779.1:18515933-18520255 GCF_046742065.1 Oratosquilla oratoria | reverse complement strand
GTGGAGTAGGAAACAAACGAGTCTTAGTCTTAAAATTAGTCCTTAAAACTTAAGATTAAGACGCCTGAGTTTCCTACTCCACTAAAGGTATACATATAAACTATATATATATATATATATATAGGATATATAATGTGTATATATAATATGTATATATATATATATAGTATATATATGTATATAGATAAATATATATATGTATGTACGGAATACTACGTATATATATAATCCATAAATTGTAATATTATATATATATAGTACGTATTATATATAAATGTATAATATATATATATGATACGTATATATAACATGTAGTAGTATATAATGTATATAAATATACGTATATATGTATGTATATGATATATATGTATATATAAATATGTGTATATAATATAGTATAATATATATAAATGTGTTGTGTGGTGTGTGTGTGTGCGTGTTGTTTCGAGTATTTGTGAGGTATTCGTCATATAATCACACACCAACGACATTTATGTACCGATATATAGTCTATAAAATATAAAAATATATATAATATATATGAGTATAAATATATATATAAATATATAGTATATATAATATGTAGTACACATATATATCCCGATATGTGTATATATATATATTGCGAATATATAAATATAATCATATATATCATATAGGGAGGAAAATATATATCATTGTACACATATATATAGCCCCATATACATAATATATAGAAGTATAGGGGGTGGGGTGGGGGGGGGGGGGGTGGGGGGGGGGTGTATATATATATATATATCTATATATCTTATAAATATATATAATAAATATATTTAGATGTATTTATATATATATATATATGATATATATAAATCTGTATATATAAGTAGTTTACATATATATATATAAATTACAACGACTACATAAAATATACGCATATATATGAATAAGTAATTTACAATATATAAATATAACTATGATAAATATTATATGTATACTTATCTTATCTAAATATATATAAATAATATTATATAGTATATATATATTTACACACAGATATAAAATTTATAAGTATATAATCTATATATAAATGTATATATATATATATTTAAAAATGATTGTAATATACAAAATATAAATATATATATAAAGAAGGTATATTTTAATTATTTTGGTGGTTTGTTGTGGTTTGTAGGTAGCTTCGTTCATAAAATCACACACATATATGTGTATATATATAGATAGCGTATATAGTATATATATTATATAAATATATAATGTATATATCGAGAGTATATATGTATACTATATATATATGTGTTATAGTTCTATATGTAAAATTTTTATATATAGGTGTATAATATAATGTATATATAATTATGTATATATCGGCTATTAGATATATATATGTATTAGTAGAAAAATATTTATATACAAATAATGTAATACTATGTTATATATATATGTGTATAGTGAGTATATGTAATATAGTGTATGATATATATATAGTATATAAATATATATACTATATGTTCTACATACGCTAGTATCATATAGTATATGAAGATATGAATATATATAAATATATGTATAATATATATATCATATGTATATATAATAAATATATATATATTAGGTAAGTATATATAAATACATGTATTTATATATAAATATATATACACTATAAATATCTATATATGTATAGAATATATAATTACACAGAGATATTATGATTATCTATATATATGTATATGTAATATATATATATATGGTATATGTATATATAAGAGGTGTATATGTAGTATATATAAGGTATATAATATATGTATATGGTGTAGAGATATAATTGATATGGAATATATATGACATATACGTATATGTATATAATATAATATATATATGGAGCGTATAGTAGTGTAAATATAATAATATAAGGTCGTCAAATATATATGGTATACGTGTATAGAGTATATATGTAAAATATATGAGTGATGTGTAAACAATATCTAAAATATATGTATATATGTATATATATAAATAAATATATACTACATTATAATGTACATATTAAATATTGCATGAAATAATGATGATATATATATGTATATCTAATCCTATTGCTATGTATATAAGTAATATATATATATAGTAAACAAAGAATATATATTTAATACACTAGCTAATATTAATATGTAATAAGAAAGTGTAATAAAAAGTACTGGTATATAAGTATTTAATATATATATACAGAATATAATATGTATATAATAGTAATAAATATAGTAGTATGATAATATATATTAAGTATATATATATAGGTGTATAAATAATAGATATATGTATATGTAGTTAGATATATATATAATAATATTTATATATTATATATATAATTATATATAATATGTATATACATAATAGAGTATAGAATATATTTAAATAATATATATATGTATTTATATATATATAACTATAGAAATATATATGTATAGGATAATACATATATAGAAATATATGTATATATAGATATATATAATATATATATTAGTGTTTTTTTTTTATTTATATATATACGGGAATACATAGATATGTATTTTAATATATATATATGGTATAAATATAATATATATATATATATGTATATATGCTATATAATATATAGACATGTAATTACAGATATATAGTATATATATATGTATATATATCATATAATATAATGTAAATATATTTGATACAATATATATAGTATAACATAGGTATATGAAAATATGTATATATATACATATACTATACATGTAAAAAATTTTATATGATATAAATATATATATGTAAGTCTATATCACATATATATACATGAATGTATAAGATAATATATAATATAATAGAGATATATATAGATAGTATAAATATATATATAGTGTATATATAATATTGTTATATATAGGTACAAATATATATATATGCTTTAAATATTTATATATATATTTATATAATATATATAAATAATATATATGTATAATATATAGACACATATAGTGCCTAGATATATATATATATGATATATATATATATGTATATATAACATATTAATATATGTATATATAAATATTTATATATTTATATATATCACTCTAATATAACACATCTGCATATCTCATAATATCTGAGGATAGTTTTCGTATTCTTGGGTAGCAAATGAGGATATGGCACGGAGGGCGACCAGTATTATGTCGACATAGTAGGCATGTTAGAGCGCGAAGTCGAGTAAATGCCTTGGAGGATTAAGAAAGTGTAAAGAGGAAAAGAATTTGGGAATGGCTTCTAAGTCAGGGAGACTTAAGTGAAGAAGTGATTGTGCCAACAGCAATAGTATGGGGCTCAGAACATGGAACATAATAGCGGAAGATAGGAAGGAGCTTGAATGTGTTTGGAGAGATGACGTGACTTAGAGAAGTATGATGGGGTTCTAGCTGGATATAGTAGGAGAAATGAGCGGCTGGGTGGAGGAGTTCGTAACGAGGGGTGGAAAGGGAGTTGTGTGAGATAGAGGTTATATGAAATAGTATTAGGATGGATTTGGACCAGAATGTGGTAAGAAGAGAAGAGGATACGAAAACAGGACTAGTAAACGGGGTATGGCAGGCAGATGTGCGAGGGGAGATTGAGAACATGAGGGGACGTCCTGAGGATGAGATAGGATGGATGTTGGTGTGAAGGGGCTTTGGGGAAGAGGGTAATTTCTGTTGAGGAAGGACGTGAGAGGACAAAGACGAGGGTGAATGGAGAATGGTCCTTGTATATGGAAGATGTTGTGAGTGCAAGAGGTGGAAATGGGACGGTGAGGTAGTGTGTGTGAGCAAAATTTTGACCCAGCCCGTAAGGGATTTCTTTTCTCCACCCATCCTCTCCTTTATATGGGACGGAGATGGGGGTCGCCGATTTAATGAAGCGACCTTGCTGTGGGTTGTGCTGTGTCTTGCGACACTGCTTCTGACCCAGGGAAGTGGACAGGGTGCAGGGATGACCCGTCATCTAGGAGGGCTAGATTGGGAGGGTGGAGTGTGGAGTGTTTTCGGATGGAATGGGTGGGAATGATTTTATGCCTTTTCCTTTTTGGCTACCTCCCTAGTAAGGGGAAAAAGCCTTGGCATATGTATGTATGTATATATATAATATGTATTATATATATATAATATATATATATATATATACATATTATATATATAATGTATATATATATGAATATATATATATACATATATATATATATATGTAATATAAAAATATGTAAATATATATATATATGTATATACATATATATGTAATATGTATATACATATATATAT
>NC_134779.1:18500933-18510933 GCF_046742065.1 Oratosquilla oratoria | reverse complement strand
AAGATGAGGTTAGTCGTCGCAAAAAACGGGGAACTCTAGCGTATATGATAGAGACTATTGTGGTTACATAGGCCAAAGAAATGTTGGATATTTGAATTAGAGTAATTTGATTTATGTCAATATAACCAACAAAAAATATAATATTTTTAGTAGTAATAGTCATGGATCATAGAGAAAAAACTCGACTACGGTATTAAGAATTATGTGTAACATTTTTGTTATGAAAAAATTGGCTTGTGTGTGTGTGTGTGCTTGTTTATATATATATATATATATATATATATATATATGTATACATGTAATATGTGTGTGTGTGTTTCCCTAGTTGTATTATAAGGGAATGGGAGCTATGCTCGTAGTCATCTGTCTTTGTATCTCGCAATATCTTGTTTGTGTGTGTGTGTGTGTGTGTGTGTGTGTGTGTGTGTGTGTGTGTGTGTGTGTGCGTGTGCTTTCCTTCTTGATTTTTTCTGTGAGTTTATTAGTATATTTGCAGCTATATTGTCATCTTGGCTAGAATTAATTTTGCTCTAATCATACTTTATGTATGAAAGACCATATGTATACAAAGAAATTCTACGGTCTATGTTTGCCGAGTTTCAATAACATATACAATGGAATTGTGGTCTGACCTACTGTCGAAGCAAAATAAACTTATGGGATTAAAGGAACTCTATCAAAGTAAATCCAGTCCACTCGGTTCAAGGGTGTGTGCTGAAATTAGAAAATATATAATACTGTATAATATATAGATTCTAAACGTGTTGACGGGGATGATGTATTCTCTCCAAATATTGATAAAGTTGTACATCAACTGTTAAAGTGAATTGGGAAAACGCTGCAGCTAGATTTCTCAGAAATGTGACAGGCTGAGTTTTTAATTTCCTGACAATGTAAGCATAGTACCTACAACGCTTACAAATAGTTTTGTAAAAATAATAAGTAAACAGATAAATATATAGATAACATAAAATAACCATCTCTTTTTTCCTTATGCGTAGGATGGCATGACTCTGAACTGAAAAATAATGTATTGATCTCCAGAGATAACATCTTTTGTACGTACGTTGCAATCCGGACATAATTAGATTTTCTATTCTATTCTATCTTTTTTTTTCCAATTTTATTTTTCTCCCTGGAGTTTGTTCGAGACTTTCAATGTCTCCAACAGAATATATATATATATATATATATATATATATATATATATATATATATAATGTATATATAATATGTATATATATATATATATATATATATATATGTGTGTGTGTGTGTGTGTGTGTGTGTGTGTGTGTGTGTGTGTGTGTGTGTGTGTGTATAATATGGGTGTACATAACTGTATTGTATAATTTATGTTTTCCTGTCCAATGGAGTAATATATATCTTTAGTTATGTATTTGTATATGCGTTTATTTATTTACTTCTCATTTATACTTATCTATCTAAATACTTATTTATATATGTTTTTGTGAATTGAATAAGCTGCATCAACACGGTGAGTCTAGAGTGGAGAGGAAGCTCGCATTCCAGAATGTCACCACACTGAGTTTAAGGAAATAGCAAAAGCCGGCTGTTTCTTTGCTTCTTCTGGATTCTAGTTGGACTCGAACCTGTGTCGATTGAGACGGAGCCTAGATGTGAAGATGATGCAGCAGACTGCTTGTTGACATTATGTATATATATATATATATATATATATATATATATATATATACTGTGTGTGTGTGTGTGTGTGTGTGTGTGTGTGTGTGTGTGTGTGTGTGTGTGTGTGTGTGTGTGTGTGTGTGTGTGTGTGCGCGTTTGTGTGTCTATGTATGAGTATATATATACATAATGGTAGCCTAAATTAAATATTTTCCTTTGGAAACAGAAGGTCTTGTTTAGCTGAATGGAATAGTCATGTGTCACCCAAAATATACCAAGCAAGTCAAATGTGGCTCTTAATTATCAGTACTTTCATTAAGGCCAATTTAAAGATTAAGTGGCAAGAAGTGTTAATGAAGATGTTAATGAATAGATCCAGTTCGACATTGTCTTCCCTTTGGCAAAATAAAATCGGCTAAATTTTACCTTTATGAAATTTGTCATGTATGTCGTGGGGGGGGGGAGTGAAGTTCTTAACAAAGGAAATACATCTGACAGGTGACGTTTCCTTTTTATTTTTCTGTTGAAAAAATCTACCCTTTTTTCCTCAACAAGGAAATGGTTTTCGGCTCTCTATATGGAGAGCCTGAGCTTTTCATGTGAGCTTCTGAGTTATCAGAAAGAACACAGCTTCAAGAGAAAAAAATATCTATACGTGTACCATTCAGCTGCTGGTGACATCTGCTATTTTTTTTTTTTTTTTTTTTATATCAAACTATCTCCTAGACATTGGACACAATTCAGACTTTATTTTTCGTACATCTTCAGCATTTTTTTTTAATCTTCTTGGTTTGATTTTGTTGTTGTCGTTGTTTTTATACCCTACCATTATTCTATATACCTTTCTTGAACATGGGAGTTAATTCAGACTCGACATTTTTTTCGTACCTCTTCTTCAGCATCTCATTGGTTCCGCTTGGTTATTTTTTCTTTTCTTTTTTCATACCCAACCTTCCTCCTATCTCAAAGACGAAGATTTCCCTCCCTTCCCTCCTCCTGGGAGACAATTCAAACTCAAAATACATTTTTCGTACCTCTTCTTCAGCATTTGATTGGATCCACTTTGTTCATTTTTTTTTTCATACCCAATCTTCCTCCTATCTCAAAGATGGAGAAGGTTTTTCTTTCTCGTCCGGCAATAATGGCAAATACACAGCGATGAACCAGACCCTACGGCAATGGTAAGTCGACCCCTCTTTTTAAGAGGAATGCAAGTTCCTCAACATTTTTTTTTTTTTTTCAAGGTACACCTTAGCCATTTAGTTTGTCTATCACCTTGTGTTTTTATGCATCTCCACATTCACTCCGCCTTTTTCTATTTCTATTACTGTCTCTCCTTTACTACCAAGTTCCCTTTGCCATTCTCAATTTTCTCTGACTATTCAGTTTCGTTTCTGTCCCTCCTATTCTATTGTGTGTCTGCACAGCCATTTCATTTTCTGATCTTGATCGCGTCCTATATCGTCTTTGCCTGAGCCTTTCGTTCCCTAATTTCGCTCTCCGGACTTTCTCTTTCTCCTTGAAATCTATTTTCATTTTTATGAGTTCACGCTGTCGCTTTCTCTCTCTCTTCCTCTCGCTCTCGCTTTCTCTTGCTCTCGCTCTCTCATGCTCTCGCTCTCTCATGCTCTCTCTCTCTCTCTCTCTCTCTCTCTCTCTCTCTCTCTCTCTCTCTCTCTCTCTCTCTCTCTCTCTCTCTCTCTCTCTCTCTCTTTCTCTCTCTCCTTTTATCCTTCTGTCTCATTTTATTCTATCTTTTTCCCATTCTGTCTCTCTCTATTTCTCTATGTATTATGTATTCATGCATACATGCATGCATGTATGTATGTATTTCTATACATCTGTCTATCAATTGATTTTTATTTTCCTCCCTTTTCATCTCCTTATATTTATATCACTTTCTCTTATTTCCACTTCATCTCCCTTTCTTTTAGCTTTTCCAATTTTCCTGTCACTCTTCTTTTTCTTATTTCTTTTTTTATTCCCCCTCCCCTTTCCCTCTCCCTCTTCCTCTGCTCTTTCTTTCCCTCCCTTTCTCTCCCCTTTTTCTCCCTTTCTTTCCCTCCCTTTCTCTCCCTCTCCCTCTTCCTCTCCCTCTCCCTCTCCCTCTCCCTCTCCCTCTCACTTTCACTCTTACTCTCACTCTCACTCTCCCTTGACCTCTACTTCTCCGCCTCCCTCTCCATCTTTTTCTTTACATTTTTATTTTCGTCTTTCTCTCATATTCTCCATCTCTCCCCTTTTCCCTCTTTCTCCCTCTCTCTCTTAGCCTCCCCCACTCCCTCTCACCCTCTCTCTCTTTCTCTCTCTATTTTTCTATTTCGCCCTCCTTCTTCCTCTCTTTTCCTCTCTCCTTCTACCTCTATTGCCCCCTCTTCTCCTCCTCCTGTATCTCTCTCTCCTCTCCCTCTTTCTCTGTTTTCTTCCCCCTCTTTTTCTCCTTCTCTTTTTCCCTCTTCTTCTCCCTCTGCTTTACCCCTAATTCTCTCACCTTTCCCCTCTCACTCTTCCTCTCTTTCTCAGCCTCCGTCACTCCCTCTCACACTCTCTCTCCTTTTCCCTCTATTTATTTCGCCCTCCTCACCTCCCTTTCCCTCTCTCCTTCTACCTCTATTGCTCCCTCTTCTCCTCCTCCTTTATCTCTCTCTCTCTCTCTTTCTCTCTTTTCTTCTCCGTCTTCTTCTCCTTCTTATTTTCCCTCTTCTTCTCCCTCTTCTTCTCCTTCTCTTTTTCCCTCTTCTTCTCCCTCTTTTTTCCCCAATTATCTCCCGTTTTTCTTCTCATCTCTCTCTCTCTTTTTCCTTCTATCTATACCCCCCTCCTTCTCCCTCTCTTTCCCTCTCTCCTTGTACCTCTATTGCTCCCTCTTCTCCTCCTTTTTTTCTCTCTGTCTCTGTCTCTCTCTCTCTCTCTCTCTCTCTCTCTCTCTCTCTCTCTCTCTCTCTGTCTCTGTCTCTCTCTCTCTCTCTCTCTCTCTCTCTCCCTCTTTCTCTCTTTTCTTCTCCCTCTTCTTCTCCTTCTCTTTTCCCTCTTCTTCTCCCTCTTCTTTTCACCCAATTGTCTCCCGTTTTCCTTCTCAGTCTCCCTCTCTTTCTCAGCCTCCCTCACTCCTCACCTGTCACTCTCTTTTCCTTCTATCTATACCCCCTCCTTTTCCCTCTCTTTCCCTCTCTCCTTCTATCTCTCTTGCTCTCTCTCCTCCTCCTTTATCTCTCTCTTCCTCTCCCTCTTTCTCTCTTTTCTTCTCCCTCTTCTTCTCCTTCTCTTTTACCCTCTTCTTCTCCCTCTCCTTTTCCTTGTTCTTTTCCCTATCTTCTTTCTCTCGCTCCCTCTCTCAATTGGGCACTTATAATAAACGGTTCCGTCATTAGGTCCAGAATTAATTTCGTTTTGGAAGAGGAAATGACGCAATGCCAATTTGATTTCATATCATTATTGATTATTATACGAAGGTCTTTATTCGTTCTCCATTTAATTTTTTTGCTGTCATATTTATATCCTTGTGTGTGTGTGTGTGTGTGTGTGTGTGTGTGTGTGTGTGTGTGTGTGTGTGTGTGTGTGTGTGTGTGTGTGTGTGTGTGTGTGTGTGTGTGTGTGTGTGTGTGTGTGTGTGTGTGTGTGTGTTGCACTGTACATATTTTCCTGTGGACGTTACGTTTATTGTGTTTTTGTCTTATTACGCTTTGGCTTGTGTAAACCATTTTGAATATTATCTTGATCTTAGTGATCGTTTCTCTATTTCACATCTGGAGGGGGGGGGGTAGCATCCCAACTAAATTGACGGGCAGTAAGTTTAGGAAATGTTTTTCTCAGGCTCCACTATTTTAAGGACCAAATAGTCTCTAGCTTATTTCCAGTGCCATTGTATTCCAAGGTCACTTTAGAACACTGGAATTGGTGGAGGCGGCATACTGGGATGAATATGAGAGAACGCGAAAAAAGAAATGAAGAAACTGGAAAATGTAAAATTTGACTTCTAAAACAACGTCGTTCACCCTCGATTTTTGTCGTCTTAGTGTCTGATTCCTTTATTAAACTCATGAAAGGACCTTGTAGTTAAAGAGTCTTGATTATGATATCCTTTAATCATCTGGATTTTATGACGATACATTTGGTCTTAAAAAGCTAGTACTGCATTAGCTATAGTTTCAATTCTATCTATATATTTCCATCAATCTATTAAATTTATATGTGATTTGTTTGTTAATTTATTCATTTTATCTATGTATTTATTATTATAATCTCTGTTTATTTACTTATTTATCTATTTTCCTACTTGCTAATTCATTTATTTTATTTATTTATCTTTATATATATATATATTTATTGATTTATACACTTCTCTCAAGCCATCATTGTCTATTTACTTGTTTAGGTTTATATATCTATCTATTTATCCATTTATTCATCAGTCTATTTATTTATTCGTCTATGAATTCATTTACTTCCTTAAGCCAAAAAACACTCATCTTTATCAAATAGAATTGTCAGTTTTAAGTCAGAGTAAAATATAAAGAAAAAACGTTTGGCCTTGACAGCTTCACCAGGGATTAGAGCTTTAATTGAATAAAAGTGTATAACGTGACTTGAACTTCAAATATATTGAATATTCTACCGTCGTTCAAAGGCATTTAGAGAAGATCGTGTGTCGAGTGCAGGAAGAAGAGGATTGACTCTCTCTCTCTCTCTCTCTTTCTCTCTCTCTCTCTCTCTCTCTCTCTCTCTCTCTCTCTCTCTCTCTCTCTCTCTCTCTCTCTCTCTCTCTCTCTCTCTTCTCTATTTGAGCGCTCGACCGTGTGTGTGTGTGTGTGTGTGCGTGTGTGTGTGTGTGTGTGTGTGTGTGTGTGTGTGTGTGTGTGTGTGTGTATGGAGAATATCTGTAACTATTTCTATCCATATATTTACTCATATATATATATATATATATATATATATATATATATATATATAAATGCGCGCGCGTGTGTGTGTGTGTGTGTACGTATGTATGCATACACATATACCTACACATTCTTTCAGCTTCTGCACACCTGTTTTTGTCTCTCCCCCTCTCACTGTTTTTTTCTTTTTTTTTTTCAAGAGTCAAAAGGCCTTTGGGTTCACTTTCCCTTCGTATTAGAATTTTTCATGTCTTTTATGAATATGAAAATGTCACTTAATACTTTGCACTGATAATACACTGCAAATCTTATTGAAACTGCTTTCCCCATTGGAGGCCTTCTTGAACCGAATAAACTATTTCGGTAACAGAAATTAATCATTATGAAGACAATTTTTGGTAATGAAACATTAAATTATTGTACGTTGTTTGAGCGTGTGGGCATAACTGACGTTGCACCTGATCGAGCGAAGAGTTGGTCGTCGAGTCGCTATCATCAACTGTTTACTTATTATTATACAAAAATCGACTCTGCGCCGGCACTGCTTTGCAAAACTCTTGTTTATAAAAGTTGGGAACGGCGTTTTGCTGTAATTATTTCACCTGATGCAGAGAGAGCAGCATATATGTATATATATGTGTGTATGTATATGTTTTTCATATTCATTTACAGTCGAGCTGGACGTAATAAAAAGCCTAGGACAATTATTGGTTCATTCAGTGTTACATAATTCAAAGGGTCCCTGATTTTACTCCAAGTTATTCAGTTGTTGTTTTTTTTACTGTGACCAATTCAATCAAGTGGGGATTGGAAAACGCGAGACGTCTACTGAGTTGGAATGCCAAAAGCTTCCCATCTGATATGGACGTGAAAGACAGAGATTCAACTCGACAGATAGACAGCAAATAATAAGAAAAAAAGTAAAAACGCATGGACAGACAGAAAGACGGAGTCTGGCAGGCACAATCTGGCAGACACACACAAATTTAGGCAGACAAACAGGCAGACAGGCATCCAAGTAGACAAATTGGCACGCATGCAAGGAGGCAGACAGGTAGGCAGACAGACGCGCAAACACTCGGACAAATATACAAATAGACTGATAGTCGAGCAAGCTGGCAGGTACGCGGGCATGACTGAAATCAAGATAGCAATGACTGTTGCATTTCCAATTTGGAAACAAGATAGGTAGAGGCGGAAATAGTGGCTTGGAATTATCGAATGTCTGGCTTAGAGCTTGACATTGGTGATTTCTGGAAGTCAGTTAAATGCGACGATGTGTTTCCGTGGAGTTTGCACTATTGACTTTGCAATACTCGAACTTTTTTTTTATTTTCTAGTCTATTTATACTTTATGCTATGTACACAAAATGTTTAAAGTGAACAGCAAGCAGGTGTTTCGGTGGAGAAAATTACCATGCTATTTGCGTGAAATTAGGTGTGGATGCCAACAAGAACAAACAGAATCTTTTCAGTTTCTTGTTTGACTCGGTGTGTAGATGCCAATAAGAACAAGGAGCTTCTTGTTTGACGCGGTGTTAGACTAGTTGTTTTCCTGGTTGAAGAAGATAACCTAGATTATTTAACCATTAATTCTAGCGGGCTTTTTATAGGGACTATAATGAAGTGATTAAAACCGTTTTCAAGTATATTGGGAGAGCTTTCGAAGTAGCAATAAAAAAAAAATCTTCAAAATAGCTTCTCCCTTCGACTGGCAGATGTGGAAAGATGCAAATGCATCAAAACCAAGATGGCCATCGTACTTCAAAGATTTGTTAATTTTAAACTCCATTGGCTTGGTTTTAGTTGTTATTTGTAAGGTGGTGCTCTTGACCAGACCACCCGAAGACAGTCTCTCTACTAATATTGTCAAATTCAGAATTGAACATTGTCAGATAAAGTCTTGGAGATCAGGTGAAGTCTATAGCATTACCGGATGAAATTTTGGAAGAATGACATAATCTCTCAATATTATTCGTGTCCGTGTGGTGGGCTGCCACAATAACTAAAACATGGGTCGGTGACCTTTGGTACAAGTATCAAAAGTGGCACGTCACAGATTTGACCTGGCACGTCAGCCAGTTTTGAAATATTGTTACAACATCAAAAGATAACTTCACTACTTCAAACAAACAAAATGTGACGATAAAAGATCAAACTAAAACCATATGGTCCAGGAATTAACATTGACTTGCATTCCTTTCTAGAAAAATAGGGCATATGAATTTACATTAACTTGCGTACTAAAAAACATTGTTGGCATTTAGTGTTATACATATCAAAGAGATTGTATCAGTCTCTTCTGAAATAGGCTTCACAATGTTAAGGATTTTTAGTAAGGTCTTTGCTCGTACGTTCCTGGTGTAATTGCGAGATTACCTACTACAGAAACGTTATCAGCAGTCAGACTCGAGCTAACCTTATAAATTCACAACATACTCTATTCTAAATCTTTGATTTTTTTCCGATCACTGACTCAAAGATCATAGGCAGTTTATGTTCGCAGTAGGACGGAATTCTGTTTATAGAGGTACTCTGAATTATTCTGAGACTACGAGATGATTTTGGTCTTGTGTTTGCTTTGTATTGAGTCATCAAATGCAGTAGTCAGGTAGGGATATTTCCAGGATTTTTTCATTACACTCTAGGTTCAGGGTGATTCCAGTACCTCGTTATATTCCAGAGGAATAAACACGGACGTTTCATTGCTCCACCTTCCTTCAGTGTTTGAATAGACTGGGTGGTAGTTAGAACCACGCATGTCTTTTAGTGGATGTGTAACTAGCATCACCAATGACAAGAAAACATATCTAGAATTTTGGCGAGTCTCTGTAGAACTATTGGTCTTCAAATCATCGAATAAAGAAGCAAAGCCATACGACTTAATCTCAGATCAATATGAAAATTTAAACTGTCTGGGCTATTTGAAACGAGATCAAGGGTTAGGTCACTGTCCGTGGCAAGAATGTGGAGATCCTGAAGGAATTAGATTACCATTCTAATTTGATGCATGCGCATGGAGATTCAGAATTGGAAATCACTTGACTCTAGTATCCGTCAGCCCTGGTGATTTCTCTGTAGGGTGGAGGAGGAGGGGAGAGGGAGGAAAGACGAAGGGCGGAGTGAAGGAGAGAAAGAGTGAGAGATATGAAAGAAAGGGAGAGAGGAGTAGGAGGGAAAGAGAGAGAGTGAAAGAAGGACAGAAAGAGTGAGAGGTGTGAGGAGGAGGGGGCTAGGAGGAAAGGTGATAAGAAATGAGAGCGTATGTTTGTACTTGCCTATTTGTTTTTTTATATGCTTAGGATTTTAAAGGGCTTGGATTCTAAAAATAGAATTGAATGATTCTAAATGGGTTTAGATCCTTTAGAATGGAGTTTGATTCGTCTTAATGGTGTTGGATTTCTCTTAAAGGATCCGAATTCTCTAAAACAAAAACCAATCACTAAGATATATATATATATATATATATATAT
>NC_134779.1:18470933-18495933 GCF_046742065.1 Oratosquilla oratoria | reverse complement strand
CTAAATACCATTAAACCCATTAGTGTCCTTACTGCTCTTCAGTAACTTTATTCTAGATAATGTAAGACGTAGTTTTTCATCTGAGGAGAACTGAGAGAGTAAATGAAAATACCTTCTGGGAAGGAAAACACTGAAAAGTAAAAACTGTTTTAATGTGGATGCCACGCGGAAAGAACTATGTGGCTGGTTGTTAGCTCGAAAAGCCGGCAGTCTGTGCTGCTGCAAAGTTATGTAAACTCTTTCTTGATGGAAGATAGTGATGTATATTTTTGGCCAAAATGATAATATGGAGATAAATTGTGCAATCCTTGGGGTTTTACTTGGGACATTATACGACGTAGGTAGAAATGATGATAATATTTATAATAAAATAATGATGATAATTATAATAATGAAAATTATGATAAATCTCCTCTCTGACTTTACTTAACATATTCGTACATAAAATGTGTGCATGTGGGCAAGTCCAGGAACAATTTCAAATGCCATCGCCCAGAACCATAATGTCTCGTACAAATGTGCGGACATTTGCTCTCCGGAAACGAAAAACAAAGAATATAAGGTCGTAAAAACGTAAAAAAAATATATTAGGCCTCGTTCATTTTGCAGGACGTGTGCCAAAGTTGCGTAGCAGTTGTCAAGTTTGAACTACGGAGGACAAGTGCTCGATGAAAATTAGACTGGATGTCTCGGATGATTAAGTTGATCATTTGGTTGCGAGCAGGAAATTAGTCAATTGAGCTTCTGCGCGGAAATGTAGTCATGGATTTAGATTAGATTCAATTATCTTCCAAAACAAAATAACGAAGAACTGGTTCACTAACAATAGTTAACGAATGAAATAAGCTTTGTAACTATTTAGTGAGCCCTGAAACAATTGGTTATTTTAAGAAAATCTTACATAAATTTATGGATAGGGATGACAGGTGGTATGGGACATGGAACAGCCTAGTGCAGGCCTTATGTTCTCCTTCAATCTCGGCTATTCTTACGAGTATGTTCTCATGAATATGTTTGAGCCTCGTGAAAATCCTGTGGACTTGGTGCTGCAAACCTCGTCACTTGATTACACAACGAAATCCATCCATGACACAGTCTCCAAATTCTGGAAATACTGCAACATGCTTCACTGGAATTGCCAACCAGGAGACATGCCAAGCCACAAAGTGACTGAATTCAATTAGTGAGAGAGTTGGATCAATAATTATAAGTGGGTGTATTAGAGGCAGGACGAAGGCAATAGATGTTACCTCGAGTTTGACGAGAAACCCACGGCTCCTTAAAGGCTGGCAACGGTAGACGTTTCCATATGAGGATCTCTGAGCCAGATAGGCGAAGACTCTAATACCATACTTTTGAGTAGTGGCAGTTCAAAATTTTACCAAATAAGGTGCTCAAATAATTTTTTTGAGTCGCTGGCGTCTACGCCTGTCTGGCACGGAGATTCTCGTATACCTCTTTGTTAGGCAACATTGGTTTGTTGTTTGTGCTTTTCAGTGTGGCACCGGCAGAGAGTCGTGGGATAAGGGAAACAATATCCGGTTGTCAGCTTACCTTGATGAAGTAGAGATATCTTGGGCCCTATCCGGAGATCGAGTATCAGTCCCTCGAGGTTGCACCTCCAGATACAGATGAGGATGTTATATGTATCTTTAAAAACAGTCTATCTGTTCTCCATCTTTCAGAACGTCTAGTATGTTCTCATCTCAAATCCACAGGATGTACTTCGTGACAGAGTGAAACCGTTTACGTGGATGAATATTAGATAATCGAATTGTACTGGATGAGTTGCTCTAGTAAAAACAATCATGTGTGGTGAATTTCGGTACATGGAACAGGTCTTGCTGGTGTCAGTGTACAAAGTTGTATGCGTCCATACACACCAACACACCCATACATACACACACACACACACACACACACACACACACACACACACACACACACACACACACACACACACACACACACACACACACACACACATACACACACACACATTATGTATACATTAACATTTAGGTAGGTTCTTCAACCCAAAATCGTGATATAGCAAACATGACCACACCTACAGTGAAGTCATAAACCTCCTTTCAAAAGAAAGTAAGTCCATAGTAAGACATATGGAAAATACACTTTAGAAAATAACAAATGCACAATTAGTCATCACTTACAATGAGGTATGTACAAGGGAAAATATGCTGCCTACATATATATATATATATATATATATATATATATATATATATACATATATATTGTATATATATATATATATATATATAGATATATTCGTTGTGTGTGTGTTTGTGTGTGTATGTGTGTGTATGTATGTGTGTGTGTGCGACCTTGTGTGCGTGTATGTGTGTGTGCGTGTGGATGTGTGTGTGTGTCTGTGTGTGTGTGTGTGTGTGTGTGTGTGTGTGTGTGTGTGTGTGTGTGTGTGTGTGTGTGTGTGTATGTGTGTGTGTGTGAAATTACGACAAATAAATTAACCAGCTCTGCCCCTGGAACTCGAACCCTTGGCTGCGCGATGCCTATCATAAAGCAATGGCCTTACCGTTGTACCACGCTCATCTTATAAAAGGAACAATCTGGAAATTGACCCTACCATTCCCCCCTGACTCTCGCATGGTACAGTATCTAATCTTGATTCCATCGAGTCCTATATTTGTGAAGTTACTACAAATAGATTAACAAGCACTTGTTTATCGGTTTTTGAGTTTATAAAATGCAATGCAATTCTATGTTTTAAAATTCACCTGGATTATTATCATTATTTTTCAACCTAACGTTGTAATGGAACGAATGGTCTCATGTAACTCGTTATAGATACAAGGGACCCCAAAGGCATCCCCTAAAACGGAAAATCAACAATTTATTTTTTCCTATTTTATTTGGTATACATTATGCAAACAAGAAATCGAGAATATGAGGGACCCTGAAACAGTCCTCGAATCCAAATATATATATATATATATATATATATATATATATATATATATATATATATATATATATATTTTTTTCATTCTGCTAAACAAGAAACCGACAATATGAAGGATCCTGAAATAGCCCCTGAGGCTAAAAATATTTTTTATTGTTTTATTTGGTATACATTACGCTAAACAAAATATTGAGAATATGAGGGACCATGAACCAGCCCTCAAATCCAAAATATAAAATGATGTTTTTTCTTGTTTTATCTGGTGTGCATTCTGCTAAACAAGAAACTGAGAATATGAGGGACCCTGAAATAGCCCCTGATGCTGAAAAATAACATTTATTTTTTTTTATCTGGTATACATTATGCTAAACAAGAAACTGGGAATACTGATTTCCCCTCCTCGTATGTGCAATGTTGGAGGTCTCCCCGTTATCCGCGCACTGGGCTCTTGGGTCGATAAGGCCACTGTCAATCAAACACGTCACACGCACGTTTTCCCCAGACTTTACATTTTTTCTCTCGCCTGTCAAGAATCTCGTAGACTCTTCTTATTTGAAACTACCAGACCCCAGTTTTGGATAATTCTAACACTGTAGAAGGATAAATAGAATGGATTTAATAACCATTTAGTGAGCACTGAAACTACTGATTTTTCTAAGTGAAGGTTAGATAACTTTATGAATGGGGATGATAGCTGGTAATGGGCATGGAACTGCCTAGTGTAGCCCCTATAGTCTCTTGCAGTCTCTTTTATTCTTATATTATATTCTCAACGTATGTATAATCCTGGCGAGAGTGTATACTATGGAGTAGAAGATGAATATTTTCACGGTGTAAAGAACTTTCCGAGGTTGAGAATGATCAACAACGGGAGGAAAAACACGTAGATACTATTTGTCATATTCTTTCACCAATGCTTGGACACTCGTGTCCATAAAAGTTGGTAAAAGAACCAACAGTGACTGTAAACAAATTGTACTCTGCAGACGTGATCACCATCAAAGTCGTAACACTTTTATTACCGAAAAGGTGCGAGGTATAAAGAATATTCGCGTTTCAGCAGTTCCTACCCAGCTATTTGATGCTCGTCCTCTCGTACTCGTAGACCCACGACGTAAGATCACCTGCCTTCCACACGTAGTACCATTCCATCTCGCTCTGCGTCTACAGTGCATCGTGATGATTCCCATGCCCCGGCGACCTGTTGCATGTACACGGCGACCTTCATAGCCTACCCAATGACCTGCCGCGTTTCTTGTCCATTCTGCCACATGCGTCCTTGTACCCATTGTACTTATATAATGCCTTCATGAACAAACACAGGCATATGCGCTAATTCACGCGCTTTCAACGCAGACTTTGTCATGCGTTATGCGTTTTTTTTTGTTTTTTTTGTATTCTGCACCATTCGTTCATTCATCGTCGGCTATTGACGCTGTTATTATCACAGTTTTTGAACTGAGTCTATGTGTGTGTGTGTGTGTGTGTGTGTGTGTGTGTGTGTGTGTGTGTGTGTGTGTGTGTGTGTGTGTGTGTGTGTGTGCGTGTGTTTGTGTGTGTGTGTGTTTGTGTGTGTTTGTTTGTTTGTGTGTGTGTGCGTGTGTGTGTGTGTGTGTGTGTGTGCGTGTGTGTGTGTGTGCGTGTGTGTGTGTGTGTGTGTGTGTGTGTGTGTGTGTGTGTGTGTGTGTGTGTGTGTGTGTGTGTGTGTGTGTGTGTGTGTGTGTGTGTGTGTGTGTGTGCGCGCGCATTATTGAGTAAATGAGAATCAGTGAGAGTAAGACGTAGTGAAATTTAGTGACAGTAATAGTGAGGGTGAGTGAACGAGAGTGAATGAATGAGAGTAATTGAGTGAGAGTAATTGAGTGAGAGTGAGTGGAAGTGAGTGAGAATGAGTGTGAGTGACTAAGAGTGAGTGAAAGAGTGAAAGTGAATGAAAGAGTGAGAGTGAGTGAAAGAGTGAGGGTGAATGAGTGAGAATAAGTGAGAGTTGGAGTGAGTGAGAGTGAGTGAATGAGTGGGAGTGAATGAGTGAGAATGAATGAGTTATTGAGAGTTAGTGGGAGTGAGTGAGTGAGTGAGTGAGAGTGAGTGCAAGTGAGTGAGTGAAAGTGAATTAGAATGAGTAGAAGTGAGTGAGAGTGAGTGGAAGTAAGTGAGAGTGAGTGGAAGTGAGTGAGAGTGAGTGGAAGTGATTGGAAGTGAGTGAGAGTGATTGGAAGTGAGTGAGAGTGATTGGAAGTGAGTGAGAGTGAGTGGAAGTGAGTGAGAGTGAGTGGAAGTGAGTGAGAGTGAGTGGAAGTGAGTGAGAGTTAGTAGAAGTGAGTGAGAGTGGAAGTGAGTGAGAGTGAATGGAAGTGAGTGAGAATGAGTGGAAGTGTGAGTGAATGGAAGTGAGTGAGAGTGGAATTGAGCTAGCGTGAGTGGAAGTGAGTTAGCGTGAATGGAACTGAGTGGAAGTGGAAGTGAGTTAGCGTGAGTAGAAGTGAGTGGGAGTGATTGGGACTGAGTGGAAGTGAGTGCGAGTGAGAGTGAGTGCGAGTGAGTGAGGGTAAGTGAAAATGAGTAAGAGTGAGTGGAAGTGAGTGAGAGTGGAAGTGAGTAAGAGTGAGTGGAAGTGAGTGAGAGTGAATGAGAATGAGCGAGAGTGGAAGTTAGTGAGAGTGGAAGTGAACGAGAGTGGAAGTGAGTGAGAGTGATTGAGGGAGTGAGAGTGAGTGAGTGAGTGAGCGAGTGGTAGTGAGTGAGCGAGGGAGTGAGAGTGATTGAGGGAGTGAGCGAGGGAGTTAGAGTGAGTGAGTGAGTGAGCGAATGAAAGTGAGTGAGCGAGCAAGTGGGAGTGAGGGAGAAAGTGGGAGTGAGCGAGTGAGTGGGAGTGAGAGAGGAGAGCGAGTGGAAGTGAGGGAGCGAGTGGGAGTAAGGGAGCGAATGGGAGTGAGAGAGTGAGAGTGAGCTAACGAGTGGGAGTGAGGGGGCGAGTGGGACCGAGGGAGCGAGAGAGCGATCGAGTGGGAGTGAGGGAACGAGTGGGAGCGAGGAAACGAACGGTAGCGAGGGAACGAGTGCGAGCGAGCGAGCGAGTGGGAGTGAGTGAGCGAGCCAGTGGGAGTGATGGAGCGAATGGGAGTGAGGGAGTGAGTGGGAGTGAGCGAGCGAGTGGGAGTAGGGAGCGAGTGGGAGTGAGTGAGAGATTATCTTCTAGTCCACTGAAAACGTTATGCGTATTTTGTCACAATGCTGTACAATATGTGTGTGATAAAGCAGATGTATTGAGCACTCTACGCGACGACACAATTTCGCGAAACGTAGTGAGTGATAAAATGTGTACCAGGAATGAACTGTCGCGGACACTCAGGCCTGAGCAATCATGTGTCAGAATTATTCGGACATATCTTTTATTATCGAGTATTTGATATACAGTATATGTGTATACACTTGCTTTTCACGTGATAAAAGTTGTTTTTGAAAACAGATATAGTCATGCAGTAACGGCGAAGGGTGTATTTGTGTACAGTTGATACATCATAAGTTAAATCTGAGTCTTCGCAATAGGACTTGTACATCATTCCGAATTGTTATGACGGTACCATTTCGAAAAACATCGTCTTATGGATTATGGAAGAAACGAGACGCAGGCACGTCATTCTCAAGAGCCTGACAAGGAACCATTTCTGTTTTTTATTCCGCGGTTGCTAGGCATGATGGACAGCTCTCGGACCCTGCCGACCGACTGACTGACATATCAGACTAACGTGTCTTGTGCCTCGGGGGCGAATTCGGGGAATCCTTCGAGTCTGCAGAAAGTTGTGATCGATGAGAGTCTCGGGCAGTTTCAGTGGGAGGTATTTGGTCTGTCAGTACTAAAGTGTATTGAAGAAACTTGTCCATGATACATGCTGATGTATCACTGACAGTTGTTGCATTGTAAGTTATCTTGACAAAAATACTTTAGTCTTTTATTATAGAAACAATATACACAAAACTATACAAAATCACACACGACACAAGTGTAAATTTATGGTGTATATATATACATATATATATATATATATATATATATATATATATATACGTATACACACGATCGGTACTAACGCAATTATTTAGTAGTCTTAGTCTTTGAATTTAACTGGTCATAGTTCGTGACTGTAACATGTTGACAAACATGACTTTGTACACCGGGGCACATATGAGTCTAGAGTATGCAAAACATCCGTTAGGAATTCTTGTATGCTGCCCTTGATCACATGTCGCCCATATACTGTACATAGACAAGCCAGGTCTGTGCTGGGACGAAGTAAATAGATTACAAGACAGATCGGATATGGAAATGGACCTTGTGAAGTTCATGCGTAGGTTTGCATATTGATAAAGAAGACTTTTCTATAACCTTATGGATGTTTCAATATATATACAATACCTGAACACTGCGAAAACAAATTAAGTTTCTATTTTCAGTCGTATACAGTCGAGTAACTCTGAATCCAGACACAAGTCTCTATGGAAGATGTATCATTACATATCAATCATCTTACACACACTGCGTTGGAGAAGACTGAGCACGATATTTTCCATATTCTCGTTTAGCTGCTTCAACAATAGAGGAGTCTGCAAAACAAGAATAGAAATGCTATTTGTGTCCTAACAGAAAAGTCAACGAAGACATAGACATGTATATAAATAAACATCGACATGAACATGAACATCAACATTAAGATAAGCTTTTATTCACTATCCAACTCTTGCAAAGATAAAACGAACAGGCTATACATTTTCTCTTTATCAAGAAAGAACAAGAAAAGACAAAGCGATAACAGAAAGGCCATCATTGAATCAGTCGGTCAGCGTGGGAAATATGTAAGTATAAAATTAATTTCAATTTTCTATTCTGAATCGTGGGTCAACCAAAGACTTCAATTTGACAATTTTCCAATCAGTAGAATCTTTTATTTTCAATTCAAATCAGAAAGAAAAAGAGGCAGCACTGAAAGGCAAGGAATAGGAAAGAGAAAAAAAAAAGATAATCTGCTCCAACTTAGTCTAGTTAATACAAATGTACCCCACGTATTAAGCTCTTGGAAAGAGAGAAGGAGGGAAAAGGAGAGGTAGGGAGAGAGAAAGAGGGAATGAGTGAGAAAGGGAAGGAGAGGTGGAGATGCGAAGAAGAGAGAAAGGTGGGAGAGTGAAAGGAGGAGAGGGAGGGAAGGAATAGAAAGAGGAGGAATGGAATAGAGGGAGAGAGAGGTAGAAGAAGGGAGAAAGGGAACAGAGGGAGAGGGTGAGGGAGGGAAGGAGTGAATATAAGGAGAGGGAGAGAAAGAGTAATAGGCAATATAGGGATAAGGAAAAGGAGGGAAGAAGGGGATACAGGAGCCGAAAGGAGGGAATACAGAAGACGAAGGGAGGGAATACAGGAGGCGAAGGAAGAGAATAGGGGAGGAGGGAGGAGGATTGGAGTGGAAAGAAAGTGTCTATAAGCTGAATAAAACCGTCTGCCGCAAGTCATAATCAGAATATAAAACGTCGAATCACGAATGAGCGAATTCTTTGAAGATTTCATGAAAAATAATATTACATATTTCTTCGACAGATCCTGCGTGAACCAATGGCTCTTTTTTTTTTTTTTTTTTTTTTTGAGAGTGAACGAATGACGTGACAAATTCCGCTTAAGCTGTGAATATGCTGTGACGTCTTTTAAGTGAATGGTGGTGGAATTTAAGTTTGCGCGATAAAAAGATAAAAGTGGCTTTCGAGAACTTAGTGTTACACAGTGGACCCATGTGGTTCAATGCGGACTTCACGTGATTCAATGTGGTCTGGTCAATAACATTCTGACCTAGAGATTCTTTTTTTTTTTTCTTTGCTGAATGAAGTTGCCTGGCATAGTATAAAGTAACGTTTAAAGGTTAGAAAATACGGTTAACACCTGTTCATATTAACAAGTACAATTATAATGTAAATCAATGAAGGTGTTCACATACAATCGCACAGTTTTTCCTTGACTATCCGCTACAGCCACGATTTCCGGACGATTCAAACCGCAAGTGTGAACAGGGTCCTAGAGTTCATTGAAACTAGGCTAATCACTTTAGTAACAAGTTTAGCCTCGACTGAATGAACACGTCCGATCTCAAATAGGATAAGTGTAAATCAAGTGTATGGTCATATGCTTAATGTATAGACTCAGAGAGTCTTGTCAATTATTGTCTCGTGTTGTTTTGATCAGAAACCTTTGAATTCATACCATCCAGCAATGGTTCTCAGAGCCTTTCGTAGGTTTCCTATGGAAAATATGTTGGACTGCTGTGTGTTGTGAAAGAGCGCGTCTGTGTCTGTGTCACCGGTTAGCAACAGAAGAAGAGCAACCAGTTTTGATTTTTTTTTTTTATATAAGAAATAATAAAAATCTGGAAGTTACCATACTTTTGGTCATGTCTAGAAACCATTTCATTTGGGGTAAGTCAGAGCGTTTGTGGGTTTTGGTCAGAGTGAGACAGACTACGATCTTCTCCCAAAAGATCCCTTTGTGTAAGTGCCTATCTTTGGCTCCTCGCAGTTAGTCTTTAGTACGACCCTATACCCAATCAGGTCCCACCATTACAGGAAGAGGACAAAAGGCTGCAGCCGCATAAACTAACCATGTAAGTTATCTGAATCCCTTCCTGTCCTTAGGCGTTATTGTTACTGGTTTACTTGTTGTTGTTGTAGTTGTAGTTTTACAGTTGCTGGTTTAGTGTTGGTTTTGGTGTTGCTCTTTTTCTTGTTAGTATTTGTGTTGGCCTCGATTTTGGTCTATACGTTGATCTTCATGTTGGTCTTTGCGTTACTGAGTTTCTCGCAACGTCAGTTAGACCCGAAATTACTGAGGAAACCAATTGTCCTTTCGGATTTTTACCCGAGGTTCTCCACCCCATATATGTTGTATTTATTCTTGTGCACTGCTACTGACATACAGTCTGAAAATATTTGTGTGGCTACACGGGTCAGAAGCAATGCAGCAAGACACAGCACACCCACATCGTGGCCACCCGCTTCATTTCCACGGCGATCTTTCCTCCTTGTCCCATGGGCTCATCATTGGTGAATGAAACTATCGATGAAATAAAGTTGATTCATTTCATTTCTTTTGATCGAGATGGGTGATCCAGGAACTTAACAGGGGCTGATACTCTTTAGCTAAATAAAATCACCTGGCGGCAACTGTACAAACTTTTAAGAGTATCTAAAGGGTCAAAGACAGATATCTGGTTTAGCTGATATCGTCGGAATTGGAGATGAATTGAGAGACACAGGAGGGAATGTGGCGCAGACGGGCCAGCCGCGGCCAGGCAGCCGCCCGGGTCTGCTTCTCTGCGGAGCGAGGCAGATGATTAGCCGCCGCCTTGGTTTACACAGACAAATGAATGTGTCTGGAACGACAATTGTAAATCTCATTTGGGAGTAGGGAAAGGGGGGAATCTCCTGTCTCTCTCTTTTTCTCTCTTTATCTTTCGTTGATTCTTGGTCTCTGCCAGTCTCTCTGCCAGTCTCTCTGCCTCTCTCTCTGCCTCTCTCTCTGCCTCTCTCTCTGCCTCTCTCTCTGCCTCTCTCTCTGCCTCTCTCTCTGCCTCTCTCTCTGCCTCTCTCTCTGCCTCTCTCTCTGCCTCTCTCTCTGCCTCTCTCTCTGCCTCTCTCTCTGCCTCTCTCTCTGTATCTCTCTGTGCCTCTCTCTCTCTCTCTCTCTCTCTCTCTCTCTCTCTCTCTCTCTCTCTCTCTCTCTCTCTCTCTCTCTCTCTCTCTCTCTCTCTCTCTCTCTCTCTCTCACTCGCTCTCTCTCTCTCTCTCTCACTCGCTCTCTCACTCGCTCTCTCTCTCTCGCTCGCTCTCTCTCTCTCTCTCTCTCTCTCTCTCTCTCTCTCTCTCTCTCTCTCTCTCTCTCTCTCTCTCTCTCTCTCTCTCTCTCTCTCTCTCTCTCTCTCTCTCTCTCTCTCTCTCTCTCTCTCTCTCTCTCTCTCTCTCTCTCTCTCTCTCTCTCTCTCTCTCTCTCTCTCTCTCTCTCTCTCTCTCTCGCTCTCTCTCTCTCTCTCTCTCTCTCTCTCTCTCTCTCTCTCTCTCTCTCTCTCTCTCTCTCTCTCTCTCTCTCTCTCTCTCTCTCCTTCTATCTATTTATATATCTATGTATCATTCTCTCAAACTCTCACTCTCTCTTTTCATTTTCTTGTTTTCTTTTATATTTTCTTTAACAGATACATCCAAGAATAGGACCAGATTGCTGAAATCGATGCCATGGTAATGACTTTCTCGTTTGTCTCTGTGGATTTCGCTGCTCAGGGGGTGCCTCGACGAAGAAGAAAGTGAAGGAGGAGGAGGAGGAAGAGGAGGAGGAGAAAGAGGTGGAAAGGAGGAGTGAAGGGGGAGGAGGAGAAGGAGGAGGAAGAGTTAGGAAGTGTTAGGAAGAAAAGAGAAGGAGGAGGAGAAGAGAAGGAGAAGAGGAGAAGAGGAGGAAGGGAAGAGGAGGAAGAAAAGAGGGGGAGGAGGAGAGGAAGAAGAGAAGGAGAAGAGGGAGAGGAAAAGAGGAATAGAAGAAAATGAGGAGAGGAGGAGGAGGAGGAGGAGAAAGAGAGGGAGGAGGAGGAGGAAGAGGAGAAGAAAAAGAAGAAGAAAAGGAAGAGTGCCTTGAAGAGAAAAAGGGAACTGGCGTGGACCAAATATAGCGCGTGATCGATGTCCAAAGTGAAAATATAGAATCATTGGGGCCTTAACTCTCGTTGGATTTCGTTCGAGTTCCTAAATTGTTCGACCGGCGTTTCCACAACTCTTCGTTCATCTTAATCTGGTGGAAGTTTTTAGACCTTAATGTTGTGAAATAGGTTGTTTGTCTTTTATGGTTTTAATCAATTTCATTCTTTTGTTTGTTTCTCATATTTTCTTCTTGTTTTTACTAAGGTGTTATATATGTTCTTCAGTAAATCTATACATCAAGGGCTTTCTCCCCCATTTAAGGGAGATAGACCTGATTCATAGTATATCCAGCCAGACACAATCAATCTACTCCTCTTTAATGTGAACAGTATTGTGCATGACACCACCCATCCTAGATAACTTTGATTTGAAAATATTCATTATTGTAGATAGATAATGTCAGGGTTTGGGATCCCACCACTTATCAGGATCATCAAAAAGTAGCAACTATTTTCCAAGTGCTTTCGCCTTTAGAAAATGACATTCTAGCCAATTCCGTTGCCTCGGGCAAAAGAGGACATACCCCTTCTCCATTTTTGCCCAATCACAGACGTCACCTTTCACACTCTGATTGGTCAGGGACGAAATGGGGCGTGTCTTGTTCCGTTTGAGTTCACTAGGGTAACATAAGAACATAAGACTGAAGGAGACTGCAAGATACCATAAGGCCTACACTAGGCAGCTCCGTATCTATCACCACCTGTCATCCCCCATCCATAAAGTTGTCTAATCGTTTCTTAAAACAACTGATAGTCTCAGCGCTTACTACATGGTTACTAAGTTTATTCCATTCGTCGACCACCCTATTAGTAAACCAATTTTTGCCTATTTCATTTTTAAATCTAAATTTTTCCAGTTTATAACCATTACTGCGAGTCCTGCCCTGTTGTTTTAATATGATGACCTTGTTTGCATCACCCTTGTTAAAGCCTTTGATCCACTTGAACGTCATCAATACAGAAAACCAAGCTACAACATTTCAGGACAAATTCCCACTCCCCGTTACAAAAATCATTGCGCATATTCGCCTGTGTGTCACATCAATTTTTTTTTTTCCTTTCAGAATTATTTTTTTAGACAAAAATTTGGTTGTAGCATGGGTTCAAATCTCTCTCCTGTACTGGCCAATCTGTACATGTAATACTTTGAGTCTGTTCTTCTGCCTACCATTAAACCCGTAGACATGGTTTGGTTTAGATACGTAGATGACATTTTCACTCTTTGGGATGAAAATTGGGGTTCATTCGATAACTTCTTTGCTAATTTAAATTCGTTAGCCTCCAACATTAAGTTTAAAGTTGAATGGGAAGAATAAGGTAAGCTACCCTTTTTAGATGTTCTCATTGTTCGTGACGGAGACAAGCTTGCTTTTACCCTCTATAGAAAAGAAACCCATTCTGTTAGTTATCTTCATTTTTTTAGCAGTCACCCAGACAAAGTAAAAAGTAGCGTCGCTTCAGGATTATTCCTTCGAGCTCTTAGAATTTGCAGCCCCCAGTTTCTTGAAGGAGAATTAAACATTATAAAATCTCAATTTAGTAATTTAGCTTACCCGGATTGGTTCTTGGTCAAAGCCCTCAGCCGAGCGAGATCCAATTTTTTCAACACCACCCCCACTTCCTCTACTTTCTCATTGGGCAAGAGCTCTTTAATCGTTCCCTTTTCTGAATCATTCATTCCCAAAGACAAATTAAATTTGATTAATTATTACCCTAACACCATTAATAAAAAGGTGGTAAATGTCCACCAAAGGTTAAAAGAAGAGCAGAGCCAAGGGGTATATTCGATTCCATGTAAAGGTTGTGACTTAGTTTACATCGGACAGACTGGAAGGGATTTGAATACTAGGATGATTGAACATAAACTTTCCATTAAATATGGACAAGAGAGCTCAGCTGTGTTCCAACATGTTAAGCAATTTAAACATTGTTTAGATTGGGACAAAGCTGAGCTTATTTATAAATCCAGATGTGAGTTCAGGAGAAAAATGGTAGAATCTACTATCATTGAATATCAGCCCAATATGAATATTTCAAAGGGGCAATGGTCCCCGGATATAATGTTCGGACTCTTCATCACCAACCTATTGAAAACTCATTTGACTCCTGACCTCACATACGGAGTGAGCCGAGGGTAGAGACCTCTTCCCATGTTCCCCTTTCTTTTGTTAAGGGTGCTACTTAAGCAGCACGCTCTCTCTTAATTGTATCTACTGAAGAGGATTGCAGTTTGCAATCGAAATATATAGATTCCCCGTTTCCAGTCTTTTCTACTCCAACAGTGGTTTCTACGTGATTGACATGTGTGATTACATTTTTCACCTGTAATATATATATATATATATATATATATATATATATATATATATGTGTATATATATATATATATATAATATTATATGAATATATATATATATATGTATACACATATATGTAATATATATGTATATATATGTATATATATATATATATATATAATATATATATATATATATATATATATATATATATATATATATTTAACATATGTATGTATATATGTATATGTATATATATACGTATATATATATATGTACATATATGTATGTATATGTATATATATATGTATATGTATATATATATATATATATGTATATGTATATGTATATATATGTATGTATATATGTATATATATGTATGTATATATATATATATATATATATATATATATATATATATATATATATAACTTTATTACCATCCCTTCCTTTTCTTTTCTTCTTCACTCTTTAAAATATGCATCGCATTACCTTGATTGCTGCACAAAAGAGGGGAATTTGCAAGATAGGAGAATGGGCTATTTGCAATGGAGTTTACAGTAAGGACTTTGTTTTCCAGCTTAAGTGCACCTCTCCAGTTTGCAATCCTGCAGCATTCACGCATCCCACTTTCGTGCATCTCGTCTGCCAGCTGACGTCATCACATAACATTAGCCAGCTGTCCAATCACAGCCGTTGCCTTGTCGCAATTGCACTTTGCTTGCTTAGCGAAATTATAGCAACGTTTATGAACCCTCTTACTCACGTCACTTAGATCCTTTCATCTAAATGTTCACGAATAGCTTAGGTTATGTGCAATCGTAGTTAATGGAACCAGTACTGACATAACCCTTAGTAGTGGGTTGTCTTACATATATATATATATATATAAATATACATACATATATATTTTTAGAAGTTCCGCCATGGGATACGAACCCTGACCCATGGCGGAACTTCTAAAAATGTTCAATCTGTCTTAAGAAACATACATATATATATATATATATATCTATATATATATATATATATATATATATATATTAAATGATGATATAATCCCAGCATACCAAACTTGGTGAAAAAGTCGGAGGAAATTTGATTGGAGTGATCTCTGCCATGATTGAAATAAACAATATAGAAACTGGTTAGACTTTCAGAACAATCCGTCATCAAAAACGTTTACTGGTTTCAATTTGTTTAGAAACGTTTCGGGATAACAGTCATGACTTGTCAAAATGTTAAAATGTTTTCCAACTGATCTCTTTTTAGTTTTTTTTATGGGTCAATTGACTCACTGTTAGCGTCAGTTTTAGTGTTATTGTTAGTGGTGATAATTCTAGTTCTAGGGAGAGTGATAGTAAGAGAGTGATGATATTCATATTATTAGTATTTCTTTATGTTCAGAAAAAAATCATCTTTAAGACAATCACCCAAACTTCTGGAAATGTGAAGCTGAAGCATCTACACCAAAACAAGGCATTCTGTCATCACCAATCCTCCTTAACCCTATCTTTTACTTTGGCGCAGTGCAAGTCAACTGAAACGCCGTGGGTAATTTGACAAATTGCCACTTATTCCCCGTTGCTTGTTTTATAACCTAATCTAATATTATGAATTCTCATCAGAGTAATGGGGATGGTAATGCAGATAATACTCATTCTAAAGATAATAGACTTATTTTCCAGGCTGGATTAATCTCTGTTAGTTAGTTTTTTTTCAATAACTTTTAATTCAATATCCACACAAAAGGATATTGATATCTCTGCGGTTTTCCCTTCAGTGAGCTGGTATATTGTGAGTGTTTTTTTGTTTTTTTTTTATGTTAGGTTACCTCCCCGCCTGGCCAACACTCCCGAGATTCAACCTGACACAGCCCACAGCTAATTATGACGATTAGTCCTGCGACGTTTGAAAGACACAAGAATACACAGGAGCTGGAAGGAACTATTTTGGAGTAAGAAGGGTGGCTACATGGAAGCTTGTTCTGAAAGACCGTAGGGACTGGCGCGGGCGTGAAAGTGAAGTAACGCATTCCCTGGCGTATGCCTCAATTGATAATGATGATGAAAGAGAGCAAGACAACAATATCTTAATCCCTTTATTAAAGACAATCTTCCACGAAAGTAAACAGAATATCCCAGCGGTAGCCAGAATAGAAGAACAAAAGCAAACTATTACAGGAGGAGCCAAACACGTAGACACACTTTCATGAACAGTTTCACAATTGCACAAGTCCACAACGTTTCTCCTTTTGTTGCGACGTCCATGTTGGCTACAGCTCCTCCTTTCAAGAATTCTTGCTCCAAGAAGAACAACATGACTGAAAAGTTTATTAGGTAGTTTGATGTCTAAACCCACCTAGTTTGAGTCCTTGGAGCATGGAGCAGATTTGAGTTTCAGATAATATTATGATAAACTCACTGCTAGGGACAAATTTCACGTGAATGAAATTGCCTGATGAGTCAAGCCAAAAAAAAAAAAAAAATCTCTGCAACCAGATTGAAAGGATTAATTCAGATCAACAGCTTTAGCTCAAAAACCAATTTTCAATCAATTGAAAAATTCTTTCTTAAACTGGAACATGAAGAATAAAATAATTCACACGTGTGTTTGCGTGTGTATGTGTGTGTGTGTGTGTGTGTGTGTGTGTGTGTGTGTGTGTGTGTGTGTGTGTGTGTGTGTGTGTGTGTGTGTGTGTGTGTGTGTGTGTGTGTGTGTGTGTGTGTGTGTGTGTGTGTGTGTGTGTAATAGAGGGATGAGGTAGAAAAAGAAGAGAGGGAGAGACAGACGAGGGAGAGTGGAAGATAGACAGAGAGATGCCTGGGGGAAAGAAGAGGGAGGACGAAAGAAAAGGAGGGCGAGAGAGGAGGGGAGATAGAAAAAATGGGGTTAGGGAGAGAAAAGGAAGTTGGGGAGAGAAAGGGAAGATAGAGAAAATGGGGTTATGGAGAGAGAATGGGGTTAGGGGAAAGAAAACGGGATTAGAGAGAGAAAACGAGGATAGGGATAGAGAAGGAAGGGGAGGGAAAGAGAAGGAAAGGGAGGGAAAGAGAAGGGAAGCTAAAGGTGGGTAGAGAGAGGTAGGCTGAATATCGGAGGGATCAAAGACAAAGGAGAGAGGAAGAAAGAGTACAAAAAACGTACGAGATTAAGTCACCAAGAGAGAGAGAGAGAGAGAGATAGAGAGAGAGGAAGCGAGCGAGTGAGCCAACGAAAGAGAGCGAATGAAGAGCCACTGAGAGAGATGTGATACCCAGGTAAAGGGTGGTAGAATGAAGGATAACAAAGTGTGACGCACTGAGCCCCTTGAAGCCTGTGAACGAGGCTGGCCACAAGAGGAGAGGAGAAAGAAGAGAACAAAAACAAAAAAAAAGGAAAAACAAAATCCAAGCCCGTATAAGAAAAGAGCAGGGACCCATACCCATATACTTCATGCTTCTCATTATGTCCGTGAACTTAAAGCTGTCTGGATGCTCGGGTCTGGCTTCTGGAAGGGTCTGCCCGGTCTAGTGCCTGGAAGGGTTTGTTGGTCTAGTCCCTGGAAGAGTCTGCCTGTCTGGGACCTAGAAGGGTCTGCCTGAGTCTAGGGACAGCTGGCTATGTTTTCGGAGACTGGCAGATGGTGCACGAGTAGCGACGGCCCTAGCCTAACATCTGGTTGCATGTCCAGGGTTTGGCAGCTGGGGTCTCTCGTACCAAGTGGTAGCGATGCTGAAAATGGCTCTCTTCGCAGCCTCCTGCCATTTTCTCACTCACTTCTTCTTCACTATCTCGTCCTTCTCTTGCTTGTCTCTCTTTTTCTTATTCTTTTTCTCCTCCTTCCTCTTGCCTTTCTTACTCTCAGGTTCCTCCCCCCCCCTTTTCCTTTTATTCCTGTACCGTCCTCTTCCTTTATTCCATCTCATCTTAATTTCTCCTTTCTTCCGCCATCCTCTTTGTTTGATCAATTCTGCCTTTTAATTTGTTGACATATTCATGATATTCATTCTGAATTAAGTTTTTCATTTTAGTTATTTCCTTATATTCATCTATTTATTTTTTATCTGTTAACTGACTGAATGACTTATGTATTCCCTCTTTTATTCATCTTTGTTTTTGTACTTAATATATTTGTTTACTTGTTTGATTGTTTTTATCTATTCAATCAATAAGGTATTACTTAATTATTTCGTTATCTATTTATCTATTCCTTACCTATTTGGTTAGCTACATAGGGAGGTAGTTGGTTTTTATTCCTTATCTATTATTGTTTATTTGTTTATCTATTTGCTTCTATCTATTCTTTATTTATTTATTTATTCACTTCGTCCTTTGTATTCTCTGACCTCCCTTCTTTCTAACGTAACTCTTCCTTCACCTTCTCCTTCATTCCTCCTTTTTCCTCCTCATCCTCCTCCCTTCACCCCTCCTCTTCCTCCTTATCCTCCTTCATTCACCCTTTTTCTTCCTCCTCACCCTCCTTCATTCACCCTTCTTCTTCCTCCTTACCCTCCTTCATTCACCATTCTTCTTCCTCCTTACCCTCCTTCATTCACCCCTCTTCTTCCTCCTTACCCTCCTTCTTTCACCCCTCATCTTCCTCCTTGCCCTCTATCCTATACCCTTTTCTCCCTCCTTATTTTTCTTCCTTTACTCCTCTTCTTCCTCCTTACCCTCCTTTCTTTACCCCTCTTCCTCCTTGCCCATCCTTTATCCCTCTTCTTCCTCCTTATCCTCCTTCCTTCACCACTCTTCTTCCTCCTTATCCTCCTTCCTTCACCACTCTTCTTCCTCCTTATTCTCCTTACTTCACTCCTCTTCTTCCGTCTTATCCTCCTTCCTTCACCCCTCTTCTTCCTACTTACCCTCCTTCCCTCACCACTCTTCTTCCTCCTTACACTCCTTCTTTTACCCTTCATCTTCCTCCTTACCCTCTTTCCTTAACCCTTCTTCTTCCTCAAGACCTTTCCTTTACTTCCTCGTCTTCTTCCGCTTTTCACCTTTTCGTTTCCTTTCCCAGACCCTTTCTTCATTCCTCTTTAGCACCCTAATTCCCTCCCGCTCTCCCGTTCCTCTTCTTCCTCTCTACTTCTTTCTTAATTCCTCTTGCGTTTTCTCTTTCTTGGTTTCTTGACCTTATCTCATTTCTTTTCTATCCGTCTTCCTATATACCTTCTTTATATTTTGCATTAATCCCTCCTCTTATTTTGTTCTCGCTCCTCGTGCATATCCATTCAATCCTGAAGCCTCTCTCTCTCTCTCTCTCTCTTTCTCTCTCTCTCTCTCTCTCTCTCTCTCTCTCTATATATATATATATATATATATATATATATATCTATATATATCTATATCTATATATATATATCTATATATATATATATATATATATATATATATATATATATATATATATATATATACCTTCCCACCCCATTTCTATCTCCCTCTTCCTTCCCGCCTCTCTATTCCTACCCATTCCCTTATTCTGCCTCTCCCCTTTATTTACTCTTTTTGCCCTCGTTTTTATTCTTCTCTCTTTCTCTTTTTCTTTTTTCCTCCTTATCCTTCTTCGTCTCCCAAACCATATTCCTCTTCTTCTCATCTCTACACCTCCGTCTTTTTCTCTCAATATTTTCCCTCCTCCCTCAAAGGTTTTCGACTTCTTCGAAGTTACAATAGAGGCATAAAGCTACTTTATCCCTTGGATTTTTACCTCCCACTCTTTGTATTTTCTCTTCCCCTCACTCGCTCGCTCACACACTCCTTCATGTTTGTTCTCCACCTCTCTCATTCTAATCTCCTCATCCCTCCTCTCCTCCACTCCCTACCCAATTTACCGCTGTGTTTTCCCGCGTTCTGCCCTTTCTTTTTTCCACATCCTTCTTATCGTTTGTTTTCTTCACACTTCCATTCACCTATGTACATTTTTCTTACTTCCTTATCCCGGTTCTCACTTTCTTCTTGCTTTTTTATTTGTATTTCTATTCACTTCTTTACTTATCTAATTCTATTTATAACCACTTTTCTAGTCTGGACCTTGTATCTCTCTTCCTCGTCTTTCCTCTGTCGACTATCTTTACAAATACAACGAGACGGAAATAGAACTTGGAGAGAGACAACTTGTCCCATGACGGGGCAAGATGTCGGGAGGAAACGCATGATACACTGCTGAGTCGTTAGTCAGTGTTTTGAAAAATATTTCTGAATAGGTTTTACCACGTGGCTTGCAAAATTGCATAGTTTTTACATTATGGTAGAATCTTTGCCAAATTCATTCCATCTGTGTGTACACACACACATACACCACTGTATATATATATACATGTGTGTGTGTGTGTGTGTGTGTGTGTGTGTGTGTGTGTGTGTGTGTGTGTGTGTGTGTGTGTGTGTGTGTGTGTGTGTGTGTGTGTGTGTGTTTGTGTGTGTGTAATATATTAATGATAAGAATTTCTATTAAGTAAAGGGAAAGCTTTACCTTGGAAGATATTTTACTTAATCGAAATATTTTACAGTAATGATCGTCAGCAAGCCCGTTTAGTATTAACCGCCGCCACACAAGAAATTTTAATCAAGAAAGAAAATATGAATTCCACGAAACCATATTTCATGCGGCTAGTCATGCATAGCATTTCACATAAATAAATTTCCAAGGTTTTGTGTATTTACCTCCTCGCATGTAACTGTTTTACCTCTTTTGGGATCAATTTTTTCCTGTTTGAGACTCTTGGATGAATTAAATTGTTCACGTGTCTTGTATTCTATTCGCGCTATGCGCCTCGTGCATACCATTACCGCGCTAAGACGGGACATATCAGTGTCGAGAGAGACCTCATTGCCTAAGAACTCCTGATTGCCAATTTCGGTTTCTTGCAATACTGAGTATCGAGGGCATGTAAAGTTGGGTATTCAATGGGGGTTGAGTAATGTACACTGCCACATCAATAACTCACGGTCTTTGTGGAATTGTATAATATGATATATATTTTTCAATGAACTTGAAGGGCATTAATCCTTCGGACGTGTCCTAAACGGACACAAAACCGCTAATCCTTTGCCAAAAAAAAGAAAGAATGCATTACGTTACTAACCCTTCATGTTATTCCAACACACCCTCTACCTAAACTGCTTTCTGTCTGCTTTTGTATGCGTTTGTTTCATTTCTATTTTATTATTATATGATTACTATTATTATTATTGTTATTATTATTATTACTATTATCATTATTATTATTATTATTATCTTTATCATTATCATTATCATTATCATTATTAGTATTATTATTATTATTATTATTATTATTATTATTATTATCATTTTTATTATCATTATCATCATTAATTATTATCATCATCACCATCATCATCACCATCATAATGATCATAATGATCATCATCATCATTATCATCATCATTTATGTTGAAGCGCTTCTGCCTCAAGGGGGTGTTGCTCCCCCGATGAAACTTGAGGCAAGTCCACGGCGTCGACGTCACCTTACAGTTTGTTGTTTGTTGTCCAGCTGGTCAATAATGGAATTGAAATTCGTTGGACGTGAGGCTGCACAACCTGGGATACCCGGTTGATCTGGTAGGGTTGACAAGAATTTGTCAAGTTCACTTTTGAAAACTTTCGTTTTAACAGCTGTAATGTTCGTCGTCGTCGTCGTCGTCGTCGTCGTCGTCGTCGTCGTCGTCATCATCATCATCATCATCATCATCATCATCATCATCATCATCATCATCATCATCATCATCATCATCACCACCATCACCATCATCACCACCACCACCACCGTCGATACCATCATCGTCGATACCATCATCGTCGATACCATCATCGTCGATATCATCATCGTTGATGTAATTATTATTATTAATATTATTGTTATCATTATTATCATTATTATTATTATTATTATTATTATTATTATTATTGTTATCATTATTATTATTATCATTATTATTGTTATCATTATTATTGTTATCATTATTATTGTTATTATTGTTGTTGTTGTTATTGCTATTGTTGTTGTTGTTTTTTTTGTTGTTTTTGTTATTGTTGTTATTGTTGTTCGTATTGTTGTTTTTATTATTGTTGTTATTGTTGTTCGTATTATTGTTGTTATTATTGTTGTTATTGTTGTTATTATTGTTGTTATTGTTGCTATTATTGTTATTGTTATTATTTTTATTGTTGTTATTATTATTGTTGTTATTATTATTATTATTAATGTTGTTATTGTTAATGTTGTTAATATTGTTGTTATTGTTATTGCTGTTGTTATTTATGTTATTGTTATTGTTGTTGTTATTATTGTTATTATTGTTGTTATTATTGTTGTTATTATTGTTGTTATTATTGTTGTTATTGTTGTTATTATTGTTATTATTAGTGTTATTATTGTTATTATTGTTGTTATTATTGTTGTTATTGTTATTGTTGTTATTGTTGCTGTTATTGTTGTTATTATTGTTGTTTTTATTGTTGTTGTCTTTTTTATTATTGTTGTTATTATGGTTGTTGTTAGTGTTGCTGTTATTATTATTGTTATTGTTGTTATTATTGTTGTTATTAGTTATTGTTATTGCTGTTGTTATTGTCATTATTGTTTCGTTATTATTGTTGTCGTTATTGTTGTTGTTGTTATTGTTGTCGTTATTGTTGTCGTTGTTATTGTTATCGTTATTGTTGTTATCGCTATTATTATTATCGTTAATATTGTTATCGTTATCATTGTTATCGTTATCATTGTTATCGTTATCATTGTTATCGTTATCATTGTTATCGTTATCATTGTTATCGTTATCATTGTTATCGTTATCATTGTTATCGTTATCATTGTTATCGTTATCATTGTTATCGTTATCATTGTTATCGTTAACATTGTTATCGTTATCATTGTTATCGTTATCATTGTTATCGTTATCATTGTTATCGTTATCATTGTTATCGTTATCATTGTTATCGTTATCATTGTTATTGTTATCATTGTTGTTATTGTTGTTATCGTTGTTATCGTTGTTGTTATCGTTGTTGTTATCGTTATTGTTATCGTTATTGTTATCGTTATTGTTGTTATTGTTGTTATCGTTGTTATTATTGTTGTTATTGTTGTTGTTATTGTTGTTATTACTGTTGTTGTTATTATTGTTATTGTTGTTATTGTTGTTATTGTTGTTGGTTGTTGTTATTATTGTTGTTATTGTTGTTGTTATTGTTGTTGTTGTTGTTATTGTTGTTGTTATTGTTGTTATTGTTGTTATTATTGTTGTTATTGTTGTTGTTATTATTGTTGTTATTGTTGTTATTGTTGTTATTATTGTTGTTGTTATTATTGTTGTTATTATTGTTGTTATTATTGTTGTTATTATTGTTGTTATTATTGTTGTTATTATTGTTGTTATTATTGTTGTTATTATTGTTGTTATTGTTGTTGTTATTGTTGTTGTTGTTGTTGTTGTTGTTGTTGTCATTGTTGTTGTTGTCATTGTTGTTATTGTTGTCATTGTTGTTGTTATCGTTATTGTTGTTATCGTTATTGTTGTTATCGTTATTGTAGTTATCGTTATTGTAGTTATCGTTATTGTAGTTATCGTTATTGTAGTTATCGTTATTGTAGTTATCGTTATTGTCGTTATCGTTATTGTCGTTATCGTTATTGTCGTTATCGTTATTGTTGTCGTTATTGTTGTTGTCGTTATTATTGTTGTTATTATTGTTATCATTATTGTCGTTATCATTGTTGTCGTTATTATTGTTGTCGTTATTATTGTCGTTATTATTGTTAGCGTTATTATTGTTGTCATTATTATTGTTGTCGTTATTGTTGTTGTCGTTATTATTGTTGTTATTATTGTTGTCATTATCATTGTTGTCGTTATTATTGTTGTCGTTATTATTGTTGTCGTTATTATTGTTGTCGTTATTATTGTTGTTATCATTGGTATCGTTATCATTGTTATCGTTATCATTGCTATTGTTATTATCATTATTGTTATTGTTGTTATTGTTGTTATTGTTGTTATTGTTGTTATTGTTGTTATTGTTGTTATTGTTGTTATTGTTATTGTTGTTATTGTTGTTATTGTTATTGTTGTTATTGTTATTGTTGTTATTGTTATTGTTGTTATTGTTGTTATTGTTATTGTTGTTATTGTTGTTATTGTTGTTATTGTTGTTATTGTTGTTATTGTTGTTGTTGTTGTTGTTGTTGTTGTTGTTGTTGTTGTCGTTGTTGTTGTTATTGTTATTGTTATTGTTATTTTTATTATTATTTTATTATATTGCCATTGTTATCTTTATTATTGCCATTGTTATCTTTATTATTGTTATAATCATTATTATTATAATTATTATTATTATCATCATTAGTGTTATCTTTATTATTATCATTATTATTGTTGTTATTATCATTCTATTATCATCATCATTATGATGATTATAATATTCGTGATCTCGTTACTTTCTCATCTCACCTTCAGTCGTAATCTGTGAGACGAGGAATTAATGAAGATTAATGTTTGTTTCCGCTTTCCTGTTCAACTTGAGAATCTGGAAAATGCTAAGGCTGATCTGGATGAAGATATATAATCATTCTCAATTTAGAGATTGAAAGACAAGTGTAAAGACTATTATGGATATATCACGTCTCTAAGAAAAAGCTTTTGGACAAGCAGACATGTTAAAGGATTATCAAAGGGACACTGGATGCCCCGTATCATCTAATTGTGTGAAGTTAAAGAGAATTTTTGAAAGTGGAAATGATATTCAGATTTCCAAGCTGCGCTAGATTTGCGAGAAACTCACATGTAACACAGAAATGGAAAAGATGATAAAAGAATGAATAGATAGATAAATGAATTGATAGATAGATAAATAGATTGATGAATGAATGAATAAAGTAATAGATTAATAAAATTAATATATAATAAAAGAATAAAGAAATAGAAGAATGTGAATGCAAGAAAGTGAGACTGAGAATGAAAGAGAGAAAGTGATTCATATTAGTTTCCCAACAGCTGGCCGAGACTTCATTGCATCACAAATGACTTTTCCTCTT
>NC_134779.1:18455933-18463433 GCF_046742065.1 Oratosquilla oratoria | reverse complement strand
AATTTATTCAGAATAAGATATGTAAAACAACTAATGGGGATGACTGAATTTACCTGCAATAATAACTAACATAACAAAGTTATGCGCAAAGTTAATTAAAAACGAACAAATGCATCTCTGTCTTCGAAAACGTACATCGACATTATAACTTTGTGTTGCCAGACCACTGGGGCTGGGAAATGTGATATAAATTCATCAAACAAATAACTTTCCATGTGGGGACGGCTAGTTTGCATGGGTTGGATGGTAGTTGCTAGTGGACATACGTGTAAGTCAGATGCTGAAGGAAAAATAGCCCAGTGTGATAACGCTTAAGCCTGTGCGCCAGAACTAGGCTCGTCTCGGTTCGACTGAGCAAACTAGTCTCGTTTCACCAAACCATACTACACGTGTTCCATTATTCAGAGCACAGATTGGCTGGTGCCACACACCAAGCATATTCATACATTTGCTTACACTCAGATTATATTCATATATATTCCAATAAATGACTAACCCTCAGCAGATTGAAACCATAGATTATATTTACGAACACACGATGAAACGAGTTCGACTCCCGGCGGTCTTCGAAAGGCTGGATCTGGTACTTCGACTTGGTCCTGCCCAAAAGTCAACTCAGTAGCAACAGTCGTGGCTTTGTGCTCACTATTACAAGAAGGTTTACCGTCATCAATTTACCTTTGAGAAATCAACGCCATCAATTGACCGTATGGAAAGCTCACCAAAGGGAAAATTGACCACAAGGAAAGTTTACCAAGGTGAAAATTGACCATAAAGTTCACCAAGGTCATAAAAGAGCGACAGCTACTTGAAGCTACATATCAGGAAATAGATTTAATTTGGAAGTGGGTGGAAACAACTTTGCCAACCGTGTAGTTAATAAATGGAATAAACTTCCTGCAAAGGCAGTGCAATGTAGTTCAGTTCGAAGCTTTAAGATTCGTTTAGGTAAACACCTAAGCAAGATGCTGTAACGCCTGCCATTTATTTTATATTATTTGTTTCGTATTATTTGTCTGTTAGTTTACTATTATTTGCTTGTTTTTCATTCATTATTAGTTATCTGTCAACTTATTATTATTTACTATTTACCTGTTTATTACTTAGCTATACCTATGCATTAATTTATTTTATTTATTGTTATCTATATTATCATAATTTTTATTTATCTGTTAATTCATTTATCATTATTACCATTTTTTCGCATCCGACCTAGTTATGGATCAAAAGGTCTCCTGTCGGCATACTGCGCCTTTGTAATCCTTTGTAATACAGATGAATGCTTGGGTGACGATGTCATTTGAAGATGAATGGTGGGGAGATGATTCATTCCGACATCCATCTTCCAGGAACACCACAGAAAGGCTCCAATAGCTGGTCCCACATTGTATGGATCCTGCATTTGATTTCTTTCCTCTTTTTATAATCATTATCTATTATTATCCGTAGTTGGTGGATGAATGGATGACCCGTCATCCATGAGGAGCTGAGATGGGAGGGGGTGGAGGGGGTGGTGGAGGGGAGTGGAATAGGTGGGAATAGGCACGTGCCTCTGGCTTAGCTACCCCCTTATAAGGTGGAAAAATCTCTTGGTATATGAATACAGATATTTTATAATCATAGTTTTGTGTGAATCTTCCCTTCCCGAATCCCAGTGCTGAGAAGGGAGGGTACGTGAGGCGACAGTATCATGTCTACAGTAGACAGTTGTTAAAAAAAAGAAAAATGGAATTAGCCAGGTCACTACTGAAGTCGCAGCTCTCAAGTGACTAAAATCGACTGGCTATTTTTCCTCCTACATCTTACCTCCAACCTCCATTTGAAGAACTAAAATATGACTTCGTTCCCAGAAATCTAGATTTCTCTACGAACATTACAACTTTATGTCTAACATTTTTATAGGTTTACATTATCTTAGTTCATCATTCAGCTTTGCTATATATGACAGAAAGATAATTTGATATTTGGAGATTTGAAGAATAAAATATTTTAACTGAAGTCGTTTTCACTCAAGCATTTCTTCTCAACGGAAACCCAGCGTGATAATCCCTTTAGCCAGATGAAAAACTTCCTCTACCTTTCCTTATTTAAGGAAATAATTAATCCTCTCTCTATGGTGCTTTTTATTAGATGTTTTGTTCTGGTGAAATCCAGACAATTTTAATCGTTCAATTATAAACCTTCGTAGTACTGGATTAGACTGCATAAATCTAGGCTTAAGAAGGAAATAGACAAGAGCCGGTTTACCAGCAGAATGGTTAACGAATGTAAAAAGACTTAGTAACCATACAGTGAGCGCTGAAATAATTTGATGTTTAAGAGAAAGTGAGATAACTTTATGGGTAGGAATAATAGGTGGTAAGGGACATGGAACTACCCAGTGTAGGCCTTATGGTCTTTTGTAGTCTCCTCCATTTCTATGTTCTTATTTCTTTTGTTCTTATGTTCTTCTATTCTCGTGCTGAAGGGTGTACGTTGATTTATGCCAGTCCGTTATTCAATTACCGTTTCAGACGACGTGACGTCACTGATTACATCATGTCGTGGCCTCAGGCCGACCGGGCTCTTTGTAGTTCTTTGTAGTCCACCTGACGTGCCCACTCAGGAAGGAGGGAACACGTTAACTGAGAGTGATAAAAGAGCTTTTGGTTTATGGATGTTTAACATCAAACAGACTTGGCGTGGTGTCATATCATCCAAGATGGTTTGAAATCACGGACTGTAATTTGTCTAGACGGTCTTGTATGTTGCCGGATAGTTATTTTATGATCCATTAATTGCTTTTATTTATTCCTTGATCTTATAATTTACCCTTTTAGCTCGGTGGGCCTGACCTCAACGTTTGTGGAACAAAATAAGTAAATTGCTTCTTCGTCCTCTTCGTCGTCTCCTCCGAGAGTTCTCTGTTTTGTAGACGACCTGTGACTAGGATCAATATTCTGGTTTCGAATATTTTTAAGGGATAGAGGCATCCAACTAAAGGAGTGAATTTTGGTGACCAGTACAAAAGTCACCAAAACCCGCGTCACTCATTCAAGATCCTGTAAAATGTTGTGAATTTGAAAAGCTGAAAGACAAATTCGCTTACATTATTCTAGACTTCACTAAGGACAATTCAAAGGTGTGTCTAATGTTCGTATAGGTTTAACTAATCTTAATTCGTCATTCAGATTCTCAATATATGACGCGAAGGTGATTTCACATGTGGAGGCTTGAAAATAAAAGTTTGTGACCCAAGTCGTTTCTGCTAAAATAAACTCAATTGAGTTGCGTAGGTGTGACAGTGTCTTTAATTGTGCTCTTTTATTGAGAATCTTATTCGAAAACGAACTTTTTTTTCAGGTGGTGATGATTAAACTTAGTTTTCTTTTTAGTTTTTTACTATTTTCTTAGCAACAATACAGTCAATCATAAACATTAATTAAAGCCTCAGGTACACTATCACGATTTTCGTCAAATATAAATTTGAAAAGCTTCAGGACAACTTCGCCTGCAGTAATCCGGATTTCACTAAGGACAATTCAACAATGCAACAATTCAACAATTCTACAATTCAACAATTCATCAATTCAACAATATTCGGTTCGGTTTAACTCTTCTTAGTTCGTCATTGAGCTTCTCAACATATGACGTAAAGGTAATATGACATTTGAAGATTCGAAAAATAAAAAGAATAAAAAATAAAAAATAAAATGTAAAGGAAGTCGTTTTTACTCGAACTCACTTGAGTCGTTATAGTGTGACCACGGCTTAAGAGGGGGTTCACACAGGTCTAACGGTTCGTCGAACGCGGTTCGACAAACACGTGTTTAAAGTGATGTGTGAACGTGTGAACGGGGTATTTGAGGTTTAACCAACGTGTTCGACAACCAAATACCCCGTTCACACGTTCACACATCACTTTAAACACGTGTCTGTCGAACCGTGTAAACCCCCTCTAAAACCTATACTGCTGAACATAATGTTATTCTTCGACTCAGCTTTAGAACAACAGTAACGGCTGCCTAAATGGATCGTTCTTTTAACTTTTATATTTGCTATGAAGAGGAGGAATTTTCTTCGCTGAGTGAAATTCACTTATTAATAGCTACAACAAATGTACAAGTTTGAGTGAAAGTGAAAAGGTTGATTGCTTTTGTAATTTGCGAGAATTTATTTTTCTGTTTCTTTATTTCTTTTATTTCTTACTCGTTTATTTATTTGTTCATTAATCCAATTAGTTGTTTTTTATATATTGATCTATTTCTCTATCTATTTATTTACTTTTTTCAAGTTTGAGTGAAAATCAAAAGGTTGATTGACTTCATGATTAGCGAGATTTTTTCTACTCGTTTATTTTATTATCTATTTATTTTTTATGTATATATTCATTTATCATTTTTGTCTGTGTTTATTTATTTACTAATTTTTTTATCTATTTATCTATTTGTCTCAGATGAGAGGAAGGGTGGGAGGGGTGTGGAGTGTATTTAGGGATGAAATGGGTGGGAGTGTTTTTATGCCTTTCCCTTTTTGGCTACCTCCCTTGGAAGGGGGAAAAAGCCTTGGTATATGTATGTATGTATGTATCTTACTTCATTTCATTTATTTTTCTTTTGTTAATTGTTACAACTAGTCAAGTCACTGCCAAGTCACTGCCCTAATTACCAAATTTTTTACAACAGTGTGGAACTATGTATATCTTAACAATGGCAATATATATCTGGAGAAAACAAGTTCTTTGTCTTGTAGCAAAGAAATCAGAAGCTTTGTCGTGAATGAAAAAAATAAATATTTGTGTTTACATTTATATCAGAAGCTGTTATTTAAGCCTGCTTCTCCAGTAGTTTGTAACTTCAAACTTGAATGATGATAAATTGCCGAAGAAGAACTAATTCCCTCAGTTAGCATACTACTTGTTTTTGCTATTTCGTTCGAGGAGAAACTATTTTGGTTACAATATTCTAGACTTCCGTGAGGACATCTCAGCAATGTGTCTAACATTCTTATAGTTTTAAATTCTCGTAGTTCGTCATTCAGTTTCTATATTTGGAATTTTGAAAAACAAAAGATCGTAACCGAAGTCATTTCTGCTCAGACGAAGTAGCAAAAGTAAGTAGCAAGCTAGCGAGAAATAACTAGTGTGCTGCCAGGAGGCACTTAGCTGTAAATCGGAGAGAACTGCGGGATTCGAACACACGACTAAGTAAATGCGAGACCAACAAGCTTTCGATTAAGCCACCAATGCACAGAAGACCTCTTAATAATATCTAATCATATAAAAATAAAATGAAATTGGTTATAGTTTTCAGCCTCTGATGAGTTATTATATGATTTGTATATTTTCAGTGTTCATATAATGTCTCATTTTCATCTATGTTGGAAAATAAAGTTTTTTTAATTCTATAAAGCAAATGTGGATTAATTTAAGAAACGTTTACTGATTATTTTTTACTCAAAAATTGATGAGGCTTTTTATGGGACGGTACTAAATTTTCTAATACTTTGGACATTTTAATTAGAAAATTTAGGGCTAAATCATCAGAGAGGGTGCACGTGATTCATTGAATATTCATCGATTTCTTGGAAGTAATTAACAATAATCTGTTGCCTCATTACCTCGCTGGGCCTTATTTAAGCTTACCTATTCGTCTTCATTTCTTGCTATATATCAACCTCAAGTTCATAAACTGAGTGCAAACTTCGCCTAAGTTACCATATTTAACTCTTCCCTGCTCCTCTCGTATGTAATGGGCATGTATGTTAGCTTAGCGCAAACTGAAACACAGGCAACACAGGTGACGCAGCACAGAGCAAAAGCAGGCTTCCTTTTGCTGAATGGAAGTATTAATACAATTTGAACTTCCCTCTCGCTTGAAATACTTCTAGATGTACTACCTCAGCATTTCAAGTGAAGAAGAAGTTCAAACTGTACTTCAATTCAGCAACAGGAAATCTGCCTTTGCTCTGTGCTGCGTCGCCTCTGTCGCCTGCGTCTCAGGTTAGATTTTGATAAAAGTGGTTGATCAGAAATATATATGAATAGTCAGTTGATTTGAATAGTTTTTCCATTTGTGTTTTTTTTTTTATAATCTTATTTATATTTTTTTGTAATATTATTTGTTTCTTATTTTGTTTTTGTGATCTTATTTGTTTTTATTTTGTTTTTGTTTTTGGTAATCGTATTTGTATTTTTGTTTAGTATTACCACTAAGTTTCCTTTTAGAAAATAATTTACTTCAGACTAGCACTTCTTTGATCATTTCTTAACCCAGGGTATAGTGAATGGGGTCTCTTCAACTATAAAGAATTGCCTAGAGGATTCATCATCAACGCGTTGATTCATTCACACGCGGAGTCAATCCCCACGGTCCATCCGAGCAAGCTCCCATACAGTCACCCTTCCTTCCCTCTCCAGACAACTCTCGGCAGGTTTGACCAATTTGCCCCAGCCTTGAATGCTGTAGCAGTCTCCATCTCCTCCATTGAGGGTTGTTTCTTGTGGATACAAACCGCTGAATAGTGTTGGATTAGAATAGATTTTAACCCTGTGGGTAATGAGGAGATACTTACAACCGAATAAAATTGCCTGGTGACGATAAATATACACACGATGATAGTGTCATGAAGGCATATTATTCGAGCTGATAGAACACAAGAAAAGAAGCCTCCGACTTAAAATTCGTTAAATCCTAAGGTTTGACTATTTTATACCAAACATTTATTTACTTACTCCATGAAACCAAAAGAAAGGTGTAAGAGCCGTTTTCTTCCTTCTTTATTAAAAAGAAAATGCAACGAAAAAGAAAAAATGGTCTTTCCCCTTCCCTCGGCTTTCCCTTCCAACGCCGCCCTCCCCTTCCAGCAAACTCTTCCTTCCCCGAACCTTCATGGTTTCCTTTCCGTTCTTCTGTCTCCATCTTCCTTCCTCCTCTTCAATTTACTTTTCCTCCTCCTCCTCCTCCTCCCATCTTTATCACTATCCTACTCCTACTCCCCCCTCCTACTTCTCCTACTCCTCCTCCTCTTACTCATGGTCCTCTTCCTCCTCCACCTATTCCTCCTCTTCCTCTTTCTTCACTCCCACCTCCATCCTCCTCCTCGTACTTCTCGTCTTTATCCTCCTCCTTTTTACCGTCTTTCTTTCCCTCTCCTCTTTTCCACCTTTACCTTGTTCGTCCCCTCCTACCTCCTATTCCTCCCCTTCTCCTCTCGTTCGTCCTTTTTCTTCTCCTTTCTCTTCTTCTCCCCTTTATCCTTAACCTCCTTTCTGTCATTCATTCACATCCTCCTTGTATTTCATTATCTCCTTCCTTTTCTCTCTCGCCTCTTAGGTACATCAAAATACTTTCACTTTTTTCTACATATTCTTAGAACTTAATCTTCTACCATTCCATTTGATCTTCCTCTCCATCTACTTTCTTCTATGTACCTCTTACAATTTTTTGACAAGTCCGTTTCCAACCTTTCTCAGAAGAACAATTTGATCTTTTTCTTTACATCCATCCTCTTAACTCACTT
>NC_134779.1:18440933-18450933 GCF_046742065.1 Oratosquilla oratoria | reverse complement strand
GTTCAATATGTCCCAGAACCAGTCACTACGTTAAAGGCACAAAACGCGTCATCTGACATTACCCAATACTCACACAGTCCAGACAACAACACAAAGTAGTGTATGTAAGTGACCTTTTGACAAAACCAGCGGCCGTGGACGGTCACTTCGAGGTTGTGAGTCTTCTGCAGGAAAAGGTCCGACACTTTTACATGTTGAACTTTCTGTCTCTTCATCTTCCCGAATCTCTCCTCTTTCCACTCATCCTGTTGGTCTTCATAACCGACCTTCCTCTCACTCTGAACCCTTCCTCTCCTTTTCTCTTTTACTTCTTGTTTAATCCCCAATCTTTCATCCATACACTGCTCTCATTTTTCTTCGTTTTTTTTTCTCTTTCTCCATCTTGACCTCTCTCGCACTCGTTTCGTCTTCTGCTTTTCTCTCTATTTCACCCTCCAGCTTAATATATTCCCCTCCACCTTCCTTTTTTCTTCCTCAGTACATTATTTTCTCCCGTTTTCTCTCCCTTTTGCCTATAGACACTCTCTCGGCTTCCCCCGTCCTGTCTCCCTTAACAGTTCCCACGTTTCTCACTTCTCCCCTTCCCTTTCTTTCCTTCCCCTCTCCTCCTCCTATTCCTCTTACCCCTCTCTATCCTTTCTCCATTTCCCTATTTGTCTTTTTTTCTTCACACATCCTTTTTCTAACTTTCCCCAATCCTTTGTAATCAAGAATCACTTTTTCATTACTTCTCGTGTTCCTTCTTTCGTTATTCCAGCTTTCTTTTCCTTCTTCATTCATGACCTTTCTTGTTCCTTCTCTTTCGTATGTGGCCTCAGTTTTGTCTTAATATATATATTTTTTTCGGTCGCCGTTTCTGTCCAACTTCACATAATATGTTACTTCTCTCATCTCTAACCTTTCTTCCCGTTTTCTTTCTTCCCGTTTTTTTTTTCCCATCACTCCCAATTCTCTGACATCTCATAACTGCCCAGGGACTCTTCTGATCTGAATAAAATCGTTTATATTAGCCAGAATAAAATCCTTAAATGATACAACTCTGTTCTTTTTTTATTAGCTCATTATTGAAATAAGAACAAGAAGTAGACGCACTTTTTGGCATCTGCCCCGACCTCATCCACAACTCTTGTCCTCCTCGTCCTCTTCCTCCTCCTTCTCCTCTTCCTCCTCTTCCTCCTCCTTCTCGTCCTCCTCCTCCTCCACTTTCTCCTCCTTCTCGTCCTCCTCCTCCTCCTCCTCGTCCTCCTCCTCCTCCTCGTCCTCCTCCTCCTCCACCTCCTCGTCCTCCTCCTCCTCCTCGTCCTCCTCCTCCTCCTCGTCCTCCTCCTCCTCCTCGTCCTCCTCCTCCTCGTCCTCCTCCTCCTCGTCCTCCTCATCCTCATGCTCTTCCTCGTCCTCTTCCTCCTCCTCCTCCTCCTCCTCGTCCTCCTCTTCCTCGTCCTCCTCTTCCTCGTCCTCCTCTTCCTCTCCCTCCTCTTCCTCATCCTCCTCCTCGTCGTCGTCTTTTTCCTCCTCGTCCTCTTCCTGTTCTCCTCTTCCTCGTCCTCCTCGTCGTCTTCCTCCTCGTCGTCTTCCTCCTCCTCCTCCTCCTCTTCCTACTCCTCGTCTTTCTCCTCCTCCTCTTCCTACTCCTCGTCTTCCTCTCCTCGTATTCCTCCTCCTCGTCTTCCTCCTCGTTCTCCTCCTCCTCGTTCTCCTCCTCCTCGTTCTCCTCCTCCTTGTCCTCCTCCTTCTCTTCGTCCTCGTCCTCCTCGTCCTCCACCTCCTCTTCTTCCTCCTCGTCTTCCTCCTCCTCCATCCACGTCTTCCGTCGTCTCCCCAAGTCTTCTCCCCAACCCCACAAAAGCCCCTTAGTCTGGGCGGCCCCCGGCCTGGCACAAGCTCTGCCTCGTTCATTGTTTGTGTAACTGACGAACGGGAGTTTCAAATTGGTTCTGGTTTACCCTGCCCCTCCCCCTCCCCCTCCCCCTCCCCCTCCCCCCACCTCCCACTTGCCTGGTAGCTAATGGTTTGAATGTGCATTGTCTGACTTAGAACGTGGCAGTTCAATACTGGATTCAGTAGGCTTTTAGTGGACGGGTAAAGGAAGAGGAGGGTTATTGACAAGGCTAGGAGTAGGTAGTATCCTGTCCTACCTCTTAGGAGGTAGAGGGGAGGCAGATGGAAAGCTTCTGGAGACTTGTGCGGATTCCAGTCACTGCGCTGGAACACTTGCTGGACGGACCCTCCGAGGAGTCTTCCCCCCCCTTGCCTCTGTCAGCCTCTTTGTCTCTCTTTCTTTTTCTCTGCTTTTCCTTGTCGCCCTTCCCATATATCTTTTGTTCGTCGTTTTCTTTTCTGTTTTTCAACTTCGTTTCTACTTTTCTTTTTCTTTTCTCTTTTTTCATATGTGTCAGTTCCTCTCCTTCCAATTTCTCTGTCTCCCAGTCCTCCCCTTACTAATTCTCTCTTCCGGTTCACTTCTGTCTTATCTTCCATTCCATTTATTTCGACTCTTTTTATCTTTTCCTCGTACTCTTGTTCAGCCACTCTAGCGTGCTCAGACCTCTCCCTTGTCTCTTTTTTTTTTATTTCCTTCTCTTATCTCCCATATCAACTTTCTCCCAATTGCCTTGCAACATTTGCCCTCTACACCTCCATCCCTCCCTCCCTCACTCACTCCCTTCCTTCCTCCCTTCATCCCTTCATCCCTCCCTCCCTCACTCACTCCCTTCCTTCCTCCCTTCATTTCTTCATCCCTCCCTCCCTTCCTTCCTCCCTTCATCCCTTCATCCCTCCCTCCCTCACTCACTCCCTTCCTTCCTCCCTTCATCCCTCTCTCCCTCACTCACTCCCTTCCTTCCTCCCTTCATCCCTCCCTCCCTTCCTTCCTACCTTCATCCCTTCACCCCTCCCTCCCTCACTCACTCCCTTCCTTCCTCCCTTCATCCCTTCATCCCTCCCTCCCTTCCTTCCTACCTTCATCCCTTCATCCCTCCCCTCACTCACTCCCTTCCTTCCTCCCTTCATCCCTTCATCCCTCCCTCCCTTTTTCCCCCATTCCCTCCTTCCTCCCCTGCCTTGCTATCATCTCCCTCATTTCATCTCTTAATTATTTCCTTTGGTCATTACCCTCCCTGCTTTCTCGTTTTTCATATTCCCCACCACTTTTTTCCCTTTCCTTGTCTACCCGTCTCTTTACTCTCTTTCTTCTCTTTACGTGTTCCCTCTTATCGCTCCTGCTTCCCTCTTCTCTCCTCCCTTCCCCTCCACGAATTTCTCTTTTCCACTTCCTTCATGTTCCGTTTCTCTCTTCATAGTTTCTCTCTTTCATTTAGGCATACCTTTTCCCTTCACCACTTCCTCTTTTTTCCTCTTTATTTGCCCTTCATTTACCTTTTAATTACCCTTTGCTACTCCTCCACTTTACCTACACTTTCCTTCACTTACCCTTCATTTCTCCTTCAATTACAAAGGATTACAAAGGCGGAGCATGCCGACAGGAGACCTTTTGATCCATATCTAGGTCGGATGCGAAAAAAAAAATCATATATCTCCCTTCAGCTCTTTTTCACTTTACCATTACTTCCCCTTTATTTCCTCTTCACCTCCAGTTCCTCTTAACTTAACCTTCCCTTCCTCTTCACCTCCTCTTCACTTACTCTTTAATCTATCTTCACATCACTCTCACCTTCCTATCTCTTCTCCTCTCACTTCCTCTTCCCTTCAGTACTCCTCCCAGTTCCATCTTCCTCTAGTCTTCCCTGTGCTCTCCCTTCCTTCCTTTAAGCCTTCACTTCACTTTCCCGTAATCCCGAGGACTTCACTCCCACTCCCTTCCCCCCCCCTATCCCTTCCTCCACTTGCAGACATCCCTTCTTTTACCTGTATATTGTATTTCCCGCAAAATCCCTCGAGCCAACGGCTCGCTGGCCACAAGGGAACGGACCTTTCCCCCCAAATTGAATAAGATCGTATGGCGTCGACTAAAACAGAACCTATGAAACATGTCCAGGTCTATGTATATGTAAAAATATATATATATATATATATATATATATATATATATATATATATACAGTATATATTTATATATATATATATATATATATATATATATATATATATATATATATAATGTGTGTGTGTGTGTGTGTGTGTGTGTGTGTGTGTGTGTGTGTGTGTGTGTGTGTGTGTGTGTGTGTGTGTGTGTGTGTGTATGGTTCACCTTGGTCTTTGGATCACGTGTTGGACTCGTGATCGACAGCTATTTCCCTCCCGGAAGAAAGCTCAGAGCTCGTATGACCGGTCTATGGGTAATGCTATGACCTTACACGCACACACACACCCAACTCCCCGGCCACGAGAGTTGGAGTAACGACTCGAAGCGCAGCGTGTGTGTGTGTGTGTGTGTGTGTGTGTGTGTGTGTGTGTGTGTGTGTGTGTGTGTGTGTGTGTGTGTGTGTGTGTGTGTGTGTGTGTGGAGAGAGAGAGAGAGAAAGATAGATGACAGAGATCACCATAAGCCCCTCAGCCACAAGACTACTATATTTTGTTTTTGGAGAGCAGTATTTTTTTATTTTTCTAAAAACCCGTCCATAGCCTTTACGATGACATGAGCAATGTATTATCATTATTGTTGTTGTTGTTGTTCTCTTTTTTATTTATGTATTTCTTTGTTTATTTATTTATTCATTTATTTATTTTATTTCCTTAGTTTCACTACGACCCTCACACTAAACTCTGCATCCTCTAAGTCTTTAGCCAGGTCTCCTGAGACGACCTAAAATATCTCTTGTCGCCTCATCTCTGCGTCTACCAATTATTTGCTCAGCTCTTTTGTTTTCTTTTTCTTAATCATGTCTTCAAAATGTTGGAAAAAGAAAATACCCTAATAAAAAAAATGTCTGTCAGTTTCCTTTGTATAATTTTACCGCAGCGAACCAAAAAGGCCTACAGTACTAGTTTCAGCGCAAGTGTTCTGTAAACAAACAAAAATGTAAGCGAATACATTTGATACTTCAAGACATCCCAAAATGTAAAAAATAAATTACAGAAGAGAAAACCCAAACCATATCACGAGGTGGGGAAAATAAGGCAGATCAGTATAAATATGTCTGAGCGAATCTCCCACTCTCCCCACTTCCAGTCTAAGTTGGTTTGATCGGGTTACAGTATCAGGGCTCATGGGGAAAGAGTTCTCTCACCCCTTTCCTGATTGGATATTAGCTGGGTCAGGTCAGGTTAACTAGTGGTCACCTCATGGTGCAGAGGATGAAAAGAAAAAGGTCGTGAAAGCTTTCACTATTTATTGGTTTACTTTTTTATTAATTAATATGTCTTATTTATCTATCTATTCATTCTAAGCCTGACAGTCACTATTATATCATACTTGATATAATCTGAAATAAGTATAACTGTAGTTTTATTGTTTTAGATTCCACACAGATATGGAAGTGTTTGTATTGAGAGAATCCCACTTCGCCGTTGATCGCTCTTTTATATTGGTCTGCTTCCTACGAAGGAGTTCTGCAGTCATATACCTACAACTACTCCCTCGTCGTGTTAACCCAAGTAGATGTAATACTTACTATTGATCTCACCAGTGCCCGATCTCCTCGCCTAAGAGGGAGCCATTCTATTCACTCTAAGCCTCTTGAGCTCCGCTTATAAGAAGGGAAGTCAATCGTATTAGGAAAAGGAAAAAAACGTTCCAAGTGTCCACTCGGAGAGCCCCATGTCTATCCACCTGGGACCTGCGTTCGTGCTTTATTTGCAAATGCGCATCTTAGATTGTTCACAACACTGAGGCATAAATCAGCATCCAAGAATCGTTTCCTAGCCCTACAGGGATGCCACGTGCGGTAAACATAGAGGTTAATGAGCCATAACGGGGTTGAGTGGCCATTGTCTCATAAAAAGTTTGCCTGCTCTTTAGGTAGTTCTCTCTCTCTCTCTCTCTCTCTCTCTCTCTCTCTCTCTCTCTCTCTCTCTCTCTCTCTCTCTCTCTCTCTCTCTCTCTCTCTCTCTCTCTCTCTCTCTCTCTCTCTCTCTCTCTCTCTCTCTCTCTCTCTCTCTCTCTCTCTCTCTCTCTCTCTCTCTCTCTCTCTCTCTCTCTCTCTCTCTCTCTCTCTCTCTCTCTCTCTCTCTCTCTCTCTCTCCCTCTCCCTCTCCCTCTCTCTCTCTCTCTCTCTCTCTCTCTCTCTCCCTCTCCCTCTCCCTCTCCCTCTCTCCCTCTCCCTCTCCCTCTCCCTCTCCTCTCTCTCTCTCTCCTCTCCCTCTCCCTCTCCCTCTCCCTCTCTCTCTCTCTCTCTCTCTCTCTCTCTCTCTCTCTCTCTCTCTCTCTCTCTCTCTCTCTGGAGAGAGAGAGAGAGAGAGAGAGAGAGAGAGAGAGAGAGAGAGAGAGAGAGATAGAGAGAGAGAGAGAGAGAGAGAGAGAGAGAGAGAGAGAGAGAATCCAAAATACCCTATATAATGACAGAAAACCCGTGAGGGGAGTCCGTTTAGTCGCCGACAACTCAACCATGTGGCAGGTAGTACTGGATTCAATATTGTCAATAAGACTACTATGCCTCATTAGACAATAACACGTATGTCATATGTTATACTATTATTCTGGTGTCTATCGCAAAACAAATATGTTCTCACTCCTTGTATAACGCTTTAGCAACGGGGTTCCTCTCCAAGCTGAATAAACTTAACCGATGAGCTCTCTGGGCTGGGCTAACTTTTGTTTGTGACCTTGTCAGTGTTATAATTAGTTTCATATACTCCACAAACTTTGGTGAAACTAAGCCGCCCTTGGAAATTTTCTTTTTGATATGATTTCCGATTTATACCTTCATCCCAGGTATAAGAATAATAGACATATCATACAGCAGGTTATTATTTTTACACTACACGCCTTTACAGATGTGGAATAGGTAGGGAATAAGGAAGAGGGAAGAGAATGATTAGAAGGGAGAGGAGAATAATGTCGAGGAGGAGGAAGAAGAGGAGGAAGAGGAGGAAACGGAGGAAGAAGAGGAGGAAGAGGAGAAAACGGAAGAAGAAGAGGAGGAAACGGAGGAGGAAGAGGAGGAAACGGAGGAAGAAGAGGAGTAGAAAGAAAAAAGGGTGAAAATTTCATTATTTCAGTTTTCTCTTCATACGTAAAACACATGGAGTAAGACAGTTAAAGTTGCTAAAGGTCTTGGACAAAGTCCGGCGACAAAACACAAGACACTTTGGAGATGTAGGTCTATCTTGGGTAGATTTAAAGGTAAGAAGTGGAGACAATCCTCTCTGACGTCTGTCCCACTCCTTTTCTCCTGCCTTCTTCCTTATCTTCCCCTTCTTCCCACTTCCTCTCTGCCATGTGAAGGTGTTAATATCATCTAAATTTCTTCTTTTTCTTCTTCTTTTCTTCTTTTCTTCTTTTCTTCTTTTCCTTCTTTTCTTCTTCTTCTTTTCTTTTCTTCTTTTCTTTTCTTCTTTTCTTTTTTCTTCTTCTTCTTTTCTCTTCTTCTTCTTCTTCTTCTTCTTCTTCTTCTTCTTCTTCTTCTTCTTCTTCTTCTTCTTCTTCTTCTTCTTCTTCTTCTTTCTTCTTCTTCTTCTTCTTCTTCTTCTTCTTCTTCTTCTTCTTCTTCTTCTTCTTCTTCTTCTTCTTCTTCTTCTTCTTCTTCTTCTTCTTCTTCTTCTTCTTCTTCTTCTTCTTCTTCTTCTTCTTCTTCTTCTTCTTCTTCTTCTTCTTCTTCTTCTTCTTCTTCTTCTTCTTCTTCTTCTTCTTCTTCTTCTTCTTCTTCTTCTTCTTCTTCTTCTTTTTTAGAATTCCATCCTGAAAAAAGTCTCAAAACTTCTCCATTGCTAAGGTCAACGACACACCGTCAACCAGAACTAAATATGTAAAGTCCTCAAGGGAAGCAAAACAGAAAAAATAATCTTTAAAACATAAACAATCCTTTCATATGAATAAAACAATCCTTTCATATGAATAAAACAATCCTTTTTTTTTTTTTTTTTTTTTTTTTTTTTTTGAAGAGTGATTGTTAATTCAGGAGCCGGGAACGCGAAGAGGACATTAGCATAGGCAAACGTTGGCTGGAAAAAATACAATTTCGGTACTTGATGAAGCCGGCAAGGGAGAAAGGGAAGCTCAAATGGGATTAGCAGCCTAGGATGGCCAAATGTTTTCATTCTTTCCGATTTTGTTTTTCTTCTTTTTCCTCCTCCTCCTCCATCTCCTCCTCCTCCTTCTCCGGCTCCTCCTCCGCCTCCTCCTCCTCCTCCGCCTCCTCTTCCTCCTGTTTCTCCTCCTCCTCCTCCTCCTCCTCCTCCTCCTCCTCCTCCTCCTCCTCCTCCTCCTCCTCCTCCTCCTCCTCCTCCTCCTCCTCCTCCTGCCCCTTCTCTTCATCTTCCTCTTCCTACTGTTCTTCCTCCTTTTCCGCCCCTCCTCCTCGTCCTTCTCATCTTCTTCCTTTTCTCCCCTCCTCCTCCTCCTCCTCCTCTTCCTCTTCTTTATCCTCATCCTCATCCTCTTCTTCCTTTTCCTCCTCCTCCTCCTTTTCCTCTTCTTTTTCTTCCTCCCCTCCTCCTTTCCTTCCTTTTCCTCCTCATCCTCATCCTCTTCTTCATTTTTCCTCCCCTCCTCCTTTCCTTCCTTTTCCTCCTCATCCTCATCCTCTTCTTCATTTTTCCTCCTCCCCCTCTTCCCCCTACCTCCTTCTCCTCCTCCACCTCTTCTTCTTCCTCCTCCTCCATTCTCGCGCGGTTTAATTCAATAAGGTTCGCCTTACTCTCTCCCCTATCCCGTCCCCTCCCGTCCCCTCCCCTTCCCTCCGGATCTTTCCTTTATTTCTCCTTAATTTCCTTTATCTCTCCGCCCATTCTACTTCCCTCCCGTCTCCCTTCCCCTTCGTAACCTCCTTCCCCTTCCCCTTTCCCCTCTTCTTCCCTTTTTCCTTCCCTTCCCCTTCCCCCTCCTCTTCCCCTTTCCCTTCCCTTTCCCTTTCCATTCCCTTTCCCCTTCACCCTCCTCTTCCCCTTCCCCTTTCCCTTCCACTTCCCCTTTACCTTTGCCTTTCCCTTCCCCTTTCCCTCCTCTTCCCCTTTCCCTTCCACTTCCCCTTTACATTTCCCTTCCCCTTTCCCTTTCCCTTTCCCTTTCCCTTTCCCCTTCCTCTCCCCTTCCTCTCCCCTTCCTCTTTCTCTTTCCCTTCCCCTTCCCCTTCCCTTTCCCCTTCCCCTTACCTTTCCCCTTCCCCTTCCCCTTCCCCTTCCCCCTCATCTTCCCCTTTCCCTTCCACTCCCCCCTCCTCTTCCCTTCCCCTCTTCCCCTTCCCCTTCCCCTTTCCCTTCCCCTTCCCCTTCCCCCTAATCTTCCCCTTCCATCCCCTCTTCCACTGTCCCCTCTCTCCCCCTTCCCTTCCCCTCTGGCCCATTCTTATATATTTTTTTTCTCTTTCATCTTATTCCATCCCCCTCACCACCTTTCCTCTCTCCTCTCTTCCAATCAGATTTCATCGTTTCTCCCTGCACTCTACTTCCAGTGCCTTTTGCTTCCTTCTTTCCTGATTTCCTTCGTTCGTTCGCTCCTTCATTCATTCATTCATTCATTCATTCATTCATTCATTCATCCCTATCTCCCTTCATTCCTTCCTTCCTTTCTTCCTTCCTCCCTGCCTTTCTGCCTTCCTTCCATTCTTTCTTCCTTCCTCCCTCCCCTCCTCTCTTCCTTTCTGTCTTCCTTCCTTCCTTTCTCCTCTTTTATTCCCTTCATTAATCCACGTCTCTTTTTTTTCCCAAAAGATTTCGCCACACATTCCATTCCTTTTCGTCTCCATGGTTACCCAGTTCCAGTCACATTCTTTAATAGAGATGGCTTATACCCAATAAAATCCTGTGGGATCTCGTACGATTGAGTAAAACCGACTGGCCGCAGCCAGGCGAATTATTTATTTATTTATTCGTTCATTTAGTTACGTATTTATTTAATTGTTTATTTATCTCTTATTCTTTTATTTATTTTTCTATTTTTTTTTTT
>NC_134779.1:18435933-18438433 GCF_046742065.1 Oratosquilla oratoria | reverse complement strand
TATGAATGCCTTTGTCGGAGCTCGGGAATGGAATACCTTCTACCCTGACTGTCATCACGCGATGACTCTTGAGCGGGACTCGAACTGCCGTCCATCTAGCTCCTCGTCTCCTGACGCCTGCGCTCCCGACCGCACGTCCACCTGCTCCCCCACCCACGTTGCTCCTAAATGCCAAAACATTTGAGCCTCGACGGTTTTAGTCGTTCTCAAAGAGCCCTCGACACCTCTCGTGAGACGACGGGATTCTCCCACAGGGCACTCGCGACAGAACTCGATGTCATTCCACTTTCGTGTTTCCTGAGTTATGAGTCTTACTTCATCTTCTTGTGCCGGCCTCGTTGCTTCTGGGCTCTCCGAAATCTCTCCTCTTCGGTCTCCTTCCTTTCTCTCTCCAGACCTCACCCTCTTCCACCATCAACCTTTCCAGTTCCAATCCTCTTTTTTTCATCTCTTGTGTTTCTTAATTTATCACTCCAGCTTCCGCCTTCTTCATGCCTCTTATTTCTTTTTTTTTTTTTTTTTTTTTTTTTTTTTTTTTTTTTTAATATCTTTTCTCCGCTCTTACCAGAACCTTAGGGGTCCTCTTCTTGGACATATGAATGTTTATATCGTTTTCCATTTCTCATTTCCATTTTTTTTTCTTCTTCCTCACTGGTCTCCTTTTCTCGTCTTTCTTATTAATTTCTTCCCCTTTTTTCTTTGTCTTTTTTATTTCTTTGCCATCCTTTTTCTTATCCCTTTCTTTGTTAACCCCCACTTTCTCTATTTTCTTTTCGTCTCCTCCTAGTTTCTCTTCTTCCCTCTTTCATCTTCCACCTCTTCCCCATCATTCTCCCTGTTCCCATTCCTCTCACTATCCCTTCCCCCCTCACTATCCCCTTTCCGCTCACTATCCCCTTTCCCCTCTCTGTCACTTTTCCTCTTCCCCCTCTCTTCCCTACTCCCCATCCCCATCCTCAGCCACCTTTTCTTTCCCTTCCCTTCCCTTCCCTTCCCTTCCTTTCCCTTACCATCCCTTCCCTTTTTTCCTTCCCTTCTCTTCCCTTCCCTCCCCTCCGCTCTCCTACCCTCCCCTTCGCTCTTCTACCCTCCCTTCCCTTTCCTCTCCTTTCCTTCCCTTTTCCCTACCCCCATCACCATCACCTCCCTTCCCCTCCCCTCCCCTCCCCTCCCCTCCCCTCCCCTCCCCTCCCCTCCCCTCCCCTCCCCTCCCCTCCCTTCCCCTCCCCTCCCGTCCCCTCCCCTCCCCTCCCCTCCCCTCCCCTCCCCTCCCCTCCCCTCCCCTCCCCTCCCCTCCCCTCCCCTCCCCTCCCCTCCCCTCCCTTCTCTTCACTTCCCTTCCCTTTCCTTCCCTTCCCCTCTTCTCCCTTCCCATCCCCTCCCTCCCCTTTCCTTTTCTTCAAAGTATTTTTCTTTCTTTTCCTTCTTTCTCTTTCCCTTTCTTTCACTTCCTTTTTCTTCCTTTCCTTTCTCTTAACTCTCTTTTCCTTTGATTCCCTTCCCTTCCCTTCCCTTTCCTTTCCTTTCCTTTCCTTTCCTTCCCTTCCCTTCCCTTTCCTTCCCTTCCCTTCCCTTCCCTTCCTTTCTCCTTCCCTTGCTTGCCGTGTCATTTCACGATGCCGGCTTCCTCCGCTCGGCCTTCCTCATGTCCTTCCCGGACCCTTGAGTCGCTCGCTGGGGAGGGAGTCGAGCCCGGTAATTTCAACTTTGGGTCTCAAAGCCTTTTGGTAAAAGTGACAACCACCGTAATTCGTATAATTTCACTAAGAGACACCTATTTTCACAAGGTTTTCGCTTCCTGTGAAGATGCTGAGTAAGGTGTTTGTTTTCCTTTTTTTGTGAACTTCCTGCAGACTTCTTATTATTTCAGTGATATTTTCAAACGTTTAAGAAATAAATAGAAAATAAAGTAACAGTGATATGTATATTTACATAATGTCCATGAACTATGTAATGGTGTGACCTATTTACAATTTTGAGTACAAAATGTAGACAATTTAAATGATTTTCAAACTTTCAGTCTTGACACGTTTATCAAATATAATATACTTTAAGAAATTAAAAGAAATGTACAAATTTATCTTTAAGGAGTAAATAGGTTGTTAAAACGCCCTTATCTTTTGTGTCTTGCATAAAAAAATAAAATAGGAAAGAGTGAAATCTGCTCATATTTGTTATATCAAAGTTCCTAATACCAAATACTGATTGTGTGTGTGTGTGTGTGTGTGTGTGTGTGTGTGTGTGTGTGTGTGTGTGTGTGTGTGTGTGTGTGTGTGTGTGAGAGAGAGAGAGAGAGAGAGAGAGAGAGAGAGAGAGAGAGAGAGAGAGAGAGAGAGAGAGAGAGAGAGAGAGAGATTCCAGTGGTTTTAACAGGCGTCCAGAGGACACTTTTGAGTCTTCAGAAGTTTTTTTTTTATTATTTTTTTTATGCGTGTGTGCGTCGCTTTTTTTTTTTTTACAAACCAAAAACCATTGGTAATTCTTAATTGGATATCAGATA
>NC_134779.1:18428433-18430933 GCF_046742065.1 Oratosquilla oratoria | reverse complement strand
CTATATCTATCTATCTCTGTCTCCATCCATCCATCCATCCATCCATCCATCCATCCATCCATCCATCCATCCATCCAGCTATCCTTACCTCCATCCTTTCCCTTCCGCTATCACAAAGTTATTTTCCTCATTTCTTCCATAATGTCTTTATTTCCTGTTAATCCATTTCCCCACCCCCCGCACGCCTTCTACTGCACATAAACGTCTTTTCTATGTATTCGCTTCTCTCCCAACTCCATCTTTACTTCCTCCTCCCTCGGATCTTCCTCCTCCTCCTCCTCCTCCTCCTCCTTCCTCCTCCTCCTCCCTCTGATCTTCCTCCTCCTCCTCCTCCTCCTCCTCCTTCCTCCTCCTCCTCCCTCTGATCTTCCTCCTCCTCCTCCTCCTCCTCCCTCCTCCTCCTCCTCCTCCCTTTCTTCTCCTATTAGTCATCCTCCTCCTTTTACTTGTCTTCTCCTAGTCCTCCTCCTCCTCCTCCTCCTCCTCCTCCTCCTCCTCCTCCTCTTCCTCTCCTACTTGTTCTCCTTCTTGCCATCCTCCTCCTGATCCTCGTCTTTCTCCTAGTCCTCCTCCTCCTCCTCTTCCTCTTTCCTGTTCCACCACTCCCTCCTCCTTCTTCTCCTCTTCCTCTTCATCTCCTGGTCCTGCTTCTCTTCCTCCTACTCTTTCTCCTCATCATTCTCATCCTCAATCTCATCCTTTTCCTTATCCTTATTTTCATCCCGGTCCTCATAATTGTCCTTATTTTCCTCCTTATAGCCCCTCCTCCCAAGCAGATACAGTCCCCTCCCCTCCTTTTCCCTCCCTTTCCTTCCTCTTTCCTCCACTCCCCTCCCCTTAACCCCCAACCTCCCTTCAGTCTCTCCTCCTCTCCCCCTCCCTCCCCTCCTCACTTCCGCCCTCCCCTCCCTCCCTGCCCCTTTCCCTCCACTCCCCATTCCCTCCTCCCTCCTCCTCCCCTCATCCTACCCTTACCCTCCTTTCGCCCTCCCATCCCCCTCTCCTTACCCTCCTTTCACCTTCCCATCACCCTCCCATCACCCTCCTTTCACCCTCCTATCACCCTCCTATCACCCTCCTTTCACCCTCCCATCACCCTCCTCTTCCCTCAACCTCACCTTCCCGCCGGCCCGGAGAGCCCCGGGAATAGAGCTCAGGCGTAAAAGCCGGCGAGGCTCCTGACCCGGCACGGGTCGCCATAAACCAGAGCAACGACAGAGACTTTGTTTTTGCTTATTCATTTTTAACCCGCCGGAGTGCCCCCAGGAATTTCTCCGCCGGAGCTTCAAGCAGCAGCCCTAGTAAGATGGGCTCGGGTGACCGAAAAATTAATTACTCGATGGTATCGCGAAGACGCTACGAAACGGGGCCTGAGAACCTACTTTTTTTTTTTTTTTTTTTTTTTTTTTTTTTTCTTCGGCGCGCGCAAGTTTCGGTGGGCGAGTTCCCCTTCACCCGAAGAAAATAGTTTTGTTTCATGGAAAGCAGAACCATATCTAAACCGGTTAACTATGAGAACGGGAGTTAAAATTTATCATGGTTATCTCCTTTGGTACCAGGTGACGCTTGTTCTTCGATTTTCTATGTCGCCAGGCTACTCTACTCAATTACACGCGAAGGGACCAACACAAAGACGTTTTCTTCAGTAAGGAGGGAGGAGGGTTGAATAAACACGCAATATATATCGCATCTATCATTCAGTCCTGACAGAACCAGCCTCCGAGATTTGTTTGAAAGCTGAGGACACGGTGATTTATTGTGTTGATTGATTTGTAAACGTTCACTGGTATTCTTCAAGCCGACAAGATGACCTTGGCCACTCGGAGCGGCGTCTCTGTAGGGCTTTAAGTGAATGAAATTGTCTAGTAATCGATGAAATATATCAATGTTCAAATGGTTACTGAATACTTACCTTGTCCGTTTTTACTATATTTAGCTTGAACCTTTTTACTACCAAAAAGAGGAAAAAAAATCCCAAACTTCTCTGGCATTGTATGAAAAAAAATTATGAAATATATCACATTTTTTAAAGAGTTGCTGGATGCCTACCCTGAACACTTTTACTACCAAGAAGGGAAAAGTCTCAAACAGCTAAATGGCATAGCATGACGGAAGATTGTGGAGAATAATTACCCACTGGGTATAGTAAAAGGCTAAAAAAAAATTGCCTTATAAAGAAAATCTTTATTTTTATTTCTGTATATTTTTGCAAAAACGATACGCGCGTTCCAAAATACGACTGACCACGGTCGATGTCACACTGTCCGGGGCAGCCGTTGCGGCTCTTTTGGGAACCGGTGAGAAGTGCGGGATTCGAACCCGCAACTGAGCGAATGCGAGACCAGCATACTTTCGATAACGCCATCAGCGTTTTGAGAAAAGATTAGATAACTTTATGGTTAGGGATGACGTGGGAAGGGACGTATGACTGTGTAGTGTCAGCCCTATGGACTCTTGCAGTCTCCTCTATTCTTATGTTCTTATATTCATTCCTTACTTT
>NC_134779.1:18420933-18423433 GCF_046742065.1 Oratosquilla oratoria | reverse complement strand
AATCCTGTGTGACTCTGGTTCATAGGGGTGTTATTCACTGTATAGGGCATATATAATCTATAATGTATACTCGAGACCTCAAAATATTTTTCGTTTTATGGCAGCCCAGTGGATACCGTATCGAACTCATGAGCAGGTGGTCGTGAGGTTGATTGCAGGGACCCGCTTCGTACTCCTTGCGTTGGTTCCCAACAGCCTGGTCAGACGGGGAGGCGACCTAAAACATCGGAAAAAAACAAGTTGCTCGCTGCAACTGGCAGGGCTTTGCCTTACCAGGGGTTTCTCACTTCCCACTACGTGGGAATGGGATGGTGAGTCTACCAAATGATAATAATAACAATGATAGTTGTTGTCTCCTGTTCTAATTACTGGAAACATGTATCACTACAATAGCAATGAACGCTCACAGGGCTCACATCAAGATACAAATGTTCAAATGTTGTTTGTGGTATATAAGTGTGGGTCTGTTTCTATATCCACAGATGATAGGGACGGAATGGGGGAGAACAGTCACCGGTTGTCAGTTTTTATGTGAAAATCTAAAGAAAAACTAGTCAAAGTTGATATAGCTAGATTTATTTGAATGTAATTGGTATTTGCCCACGAGTTTATTAAAAAAACGCCATATGTTAAGACGAAGTTTTTATTAGTACGTTTTGCTTGTAATTGATAAAGTTTTAACAAGCGAATAAAGAAATTCGTCCTCATTTTCTAAGATATATTTGATCCAGCCCAGAAACCGAATGCCAGTCTATTAGGGCTGCACCTCGAGAAAGGTGCAGTTGGGAGATGATATACTTCGACATCTGTCTGTCTCCCAAAAACATTCGGATGTCAAAATTGCAGGCTGCTGCAGAAGTCTTGACTTATACTATTATTTTCACTACACACACATTAATTCTCACTGCAAAATATTAACACTTTTCTGCCCTGGAAAATACATATCATTTCCAGATAATCGCTCCGAGTAGAAATCCATGAGAAAGTCAATAACAACATTTACAAATCCATCAAGGTACTAAAAATGGTTTTAAGCACTTTTCTCTTCGACTTTGAGAATGTCGTAAGACGTGGTAATCAAAACTTACGACGTTCAGATCTCCATTAACACAAATAGGATAATAAAAAGGGTGTTATGAAACTGTGTGGGGGACTGTCAATTGCAAGGGATCAAAGCCGTTCGCGTACAATTACTGAAATGAAAAACGAGAAACAGCAAAACAGGAAAAGGCAGGAGCCAAGCAAATCTCTTGGATTGAGATTCAGTTGACGTTTTTCTTTTTCTATTTCTCGCCGATTATTTGTTTGTTTAGTCTTGAGTATTATCATATCAGGTGACCAAACAAAACATGATTTCTGGAGAGACAGAAAGACGTAGAGGCAAAAAAAAAAAGAGATAGAGACAGAGAGATTGATAGAGACAGAGACAGACAGAGACCGAGACAGATAGATAGATAGAGACCGAAACAGACAGAGAGACCGAGACAGAGAGACCGAGATAGACAGAGAGACCAAAACAGACAGACAGAGAGAGAGACTGAGAACAGACAGACTGAAACAGAGAAATGCCGAGACAGACAGACAGACAGAGAGATACCGAGGCAGACAGAGAGAAACAGAGATTGGGATTGAGAGAGAGATTGATTGATTGGAAAATTAATTGGACAAAGGTTCTAATCGAAATGGGTTTAATCTATTACGGAGGCAGAAGGTGCCCCTCTCAATGACAGGAATTAAACAAAAAATATTAAATAAAATGAAATTAAATTAAACAATGAATTGAACCTAGTACTGCTCATGTCAAAGGCGAGTTGTTTGTACCTCAACAAAAGTTAAAGCTAAGGTTAAACCTAGATTAATTCTAACTATAATCGCTGAGAGTGCTTTGGTGATTGTGACAAGATTCTAGTACTGATACTTCTCTTTATTGGAAACCTATATAATTTGGCATTTTCTATATATATTCAAAATGAAAAATATTTTTGTAAATATAGGTTGTTAGAAAGTGTTTCTGGGATCCATTTTTTTTTTTTTCTTCTCTAAATATTGAAGATGTTTTAATCTTATAGATTTCAATAACGGAAAATATCTATATATAATTTCCAGTAAGTAATATAGATTAGAATTGGTTACCATTCAGCCCTCGTGATTGCGGGTGCCCTGCTGATACTCCGTTTGCTTTCGTTCATGGCAGAACATTTCACTCACTGATGATCAGCTTGTTGCTGTTACATTATCCGAAAAGCATTTAAAAAATATACTTACCACGCGATAAATGTAACATAGTTAAGTTCCCTGAATTACCAAAGTGAAAATCAGCTTGTTAGTTACCAAAAGGATTACCTAGAATCTAATCAAAATCGTCTGGCGTTAACCAAAATGAAGTGTTCAGTGGTCTTCGATGTGAGTGGAGCTCACATGAAATATATTGGCATTCGAACGTTAGGAAAAGAAACTTGACGTGTCTGGAAGATTTTTGATGAATTTTGCTTTCATAAGC
>NC_134779.1:18380933-18410933 GCF_046742065.1 Oratosquilla oratoria | reverse complement strand
TCTCTAGATACCGTAAGCACATTCAAACGTTCTGGTATTGTTTCCATAACCATTTTCTTTCCGAATATTATATATATTTTTCAATTTTAGAAAATCCTAACAGAGGGAGCTGTTTTGAAACCAGCTACGTACCAGGTGTAGAGAAGATATTCAGATTACTGAGGCGTTTAGAAGGCAAGCGATGTGGCTGTGCTATGAACGCCCAAGAGAACAACAAATCGGGGATTATATAGACCGTCAAAGAATCCGAACTCCAAGGTCTTACAGGATGGCCCCGCCGTGACTGAATGGTATTGCGCACGTCTAGTAACCGCGTGGGAGGTCGAGCATGTGGGTTCGAATCCTGGCCGGGGTGCATACGTTAAGAAGGGCATACATTCTGAGTGATGGCCACCAGCCACCGCTCACCTCGGACGAGGTGGCATGACACCTCACCGCAACCCCTCCTTCCGAGACGACCTCAGCTTCCTCGGGGTACTGCCATTGCCAACAGTGGCTTCCTGCGTTCTTGTATAAACTATTCTGGACCACCGTCATGGTTGTGATCCGGGTGGTTCCAGCCCGCAAAAAATAGATAAATAGATAAATAAATAAATTAAAAATAAAAAACAAATAAATGAATAAACAAATAAATAGATAAATAAATAGATAAATAAAAAGTAAATGAATATATAAACGAATAAATAAGTAAATAAATAAACATAGATAAATAAATAGAAATAACCTTAGATCAGTGGTTCCCAAACTGTGGGTAAATTACCCCCTGGGGGGGAAGGTAAAAAAAATTCGGGGGTAATGGAGGGGTGACAAAAAAATAAAGAATAAAATAAAATAAAATAAAATCAAGAAAACATTGCGGTACCCGTCATTAGGATTAAGTTGAACTTATTACGTGTAGTTGTAAAACAAAAACAAAAAAAAAGTTTGGGAACCACTGTCTTAGATGGTCTGTCGATGCGCACCACTGATGACGTCAAACCCAAGTCGAAGTTTCTCATTGGTCCAAGCGATTGGCTTCACGGACACTGAGATCGCTGATTGACTAGCAGTGCGACACCTTCACATGGCGTTATGCATCATTTGTAGGGAAAGATTTATCTTCAGTATTGCGTTTTGCTGCCGGTAACCCTCGTTTCTATCCCTGGGGACAATATCACTTCGAATAGATGGAGTCTCGAGGAGCTATCACACTGGGCTAGTTTCCTCCAACTGTTGGAACAGATTTGCAATCCTTCGCTTTCGGGAAAGAATCTGATATGCTGTAGAAAAATGATTCTCCTTTAGCATATCAAATGGTATTCTATGTAAATTGTTAAGAAAACAAAATAGTTTGCCAGAGTGATTTTAAGGCGGAAAAAGTGCTGGATGTGAACGGAACCGCCGATGAGTTGGAGGTTGGAGGTAAAAATAGCCCAATGTGATGACGCCTCTAGAAACTCATCAGTACTTTTATCTGAATGAAGGTTCCCAATCACAACGGAGTGCTGTGTGACTCTGGTCCCAATGGGTGGCAGTAAAGTCGCTAAAATTATGACTGCATAAAACTAGAGCACATAATACCCAGTACAAGCTTTAGTCTGTTGAAATAAGACTATGTATTGATAAAATTATACGCTGAGTTTGGATTTTGTCTTTGATGTGGTGTTGAAGGGTCAAGTATAAGTTTTATAGTTACTGAGATTGGCTCATGTAGTGTAAGTGTATGTTATGAATATGTGTATACGAGTATAACGAGTTTTCTTTAAATCATTTGGTTAGAGCCTGAAAGTTTTTATGTGATATTAACGTAAAAGAATAATAGATATATGTGTAGACTATATATAAGAACATAAAAACATAAGAATGAAGGAGACTGCAAGAGATCATAAGGTCGACACTAGGCAGTGCCATGTCCAATACCACCTGTCATCTTCATCCATGAAACTGTCGAACCGTTTCTTAAAGCAACCGATAGTTTCAGCACTCACTACATGGTTGTTAGTCTATTCCATTCGTTGACCACTCTGTATGTATACAGTTTGCCTGTATTTGTGTGTGTGTCTGTGTGTGTGTGTGTGTGTGTGTGTGTGTGTGTGTGTGTGTGTGTGTGTGTGTGTGTGTGTGTGTGTGTGTGTGTGTGTGTTTATGTATGTGTTTGTGTGTGTGTTTACCTACCTGTATTTAACTAGATGAAGTATACAGGAGAGGAAAATACACACCGAAAATCCCTTCTTCTTTTTTTTCCTCCATATATCATATCTAGTTTTGAAGTTAATTTCAGATTTAGTTTGAACAATATTAGCTTCTAAGCTAATGGAGGCACTAATACCTATGTATAGAAAACTGCATTTCTTGACAACACTCAGATTTTTTGTACAGCGTGTTCCATTGCCTCTTAACTCTCTCCCGTGCCTATGTGAACTCTTCTCTAAGTTTCATGTATTCCTTCTAATGTCCTGAACACTACTATCAAGTTACCTCTTACTCTTCTCTCTTCCAATGGTGGTGAGTCCAATGCTTTCAATCTCTCTTTATGTGTTGTAATTCAGAGTTTCTCAACTAGGGGTCTGCGGGCGCCCAGGGAACCGCAGAAATCCCCCAAGGGGGTCCGCAGGACGGGTAATTCAACATGCTCCAGTTTATCCTGCCATGGCTCATTTTTATAGTTTATGAATGCACAATGTGTCTTAATCGAAATTTCCAGTTTTTCTTAGTTTTCCCTGGCTAGTTGTGGCTCTCAGAATGTGGCGATGATTTGTATATTACAATGTTTCTGTCGCTAAATGCACAGAAAAAATTACTATATTTTATCTAAGTCCGTATCGAAGGGTTCACTGATTATACAAGTCAATGGAATGAGTCCACAAAGCTTGAAAGGTTGAGAGACACTACTCAATATGATCTCTGCTCTTTGTATTTTCTCTTTTTTTAATATACACCCTTCACCCTATGCAAAGATAACGCCACTGCTGCGTATCCTAGTCTAGGTCGGATCAAGTACTCAGTGAGTTATTTCATCACCTCGTCCCCATGGTAGAAAACCATTTTTGTGTCCGTCAGTAGTCTGTATGTTTGACCAATAATTTTGCCGATATGCTTAATAGGTGATAAGTTGTTTGTAACCAAAACATCAATATTTTTATTCTTCTTTTGTTTTCTATATTTTATTTTATTTTCATTAGGTAATTCATTGAACTTTTCGATTTTTTAGCCATTTTCAATATTCAGCATATTTTAATATTAAAGTTCATATCCCACGATTGGCTTCATGTATATATATTGTCGAGATCTTGTGACATTTCCAAGGCTTCTCCGTTTGCAATTTTTCTCGTGATTTTTATATCCTCTGTAAACCAGTTAGCGCTCGCACGTGTGTGTGCGTGTGTGTGTGTGTGTGTGTGTGTGTGTGTGTGCGTGTGCGTGTGCGTGTGTGTGTGTGTGTGTGTGTGTGTGTGTGTGTGTGCGTGTGTGTGTGTGTGTGTGTGTGTGTGTGTGTGTGCGTGTGCGTGTGCGTGTGCGTATGCGCGTGCAATTTATCGTTCGTTATACAATCGCGTCTCGAATGACGATTCACCTAAATCAAGCAATTTCACAATTCCAGTTCCTGCCTTCCTGCCGTATTTATAGCGACATGACGTCACAGTAGATGCATGATGTCACAGGAGTGTCATGACGTCACAAGAGCGTCATAACATCACTGTGGTATGATGTTATAGATGTATGACGTTGCAGATAATGACGTCACAGTTCCACTGTTGTGTTTCCTGGGATACTGTTAATTTCTGTGAAGTGTATATTATATTGTTGTCTTCCATGATATGTTGTATAGTATGGGGTGAAGTGTTACATCCTGGGTAGTTTAGTGCTGTCATTCAGCCTCATCTGGTACTTAGTAGGGCTGGATGATGGCCGCATCGAATCTGGACAGTTGGACTCTGTCCTTTCTGATGAGAGAAGATTCAGTAGGATGGATATCACTTTTGTTTTCTTTGTCACTGAAGTTCTTAATTATCTTTCATCAGTTACATAGCCAACATCAAAAGTAAAGTTAGTTTATAGTTCATTTTTGTCTGTTACTTATGCAGTTTGAAAAATTTAAATATCTCGAGCATAACTGTATTTTGTCACCTTCTAAACTGTGCTAAAGAGTCGGGTCGTCTTTTGTCGGATTTCATCGAATCACGGATTTTCATTCTTTTCTGGTGTATATTCGCATTTCATTAAAACTTATTCCAAAATGTGATTTTTTTTTTTTGCCATAAACTTCCCCTATTTTAAAGTGAAAAGACAATGGCTTTAATTTTTTGGTGCAAAATAGTTCCGAGATCTGCAAAGATTTGTCTGTTGGAGTCTATACCCAGATGATGACGTCATGTCGTCTCCTAACCTGTCCTTAATGCAAACCAATGTGCTGTTTGTAGTTCTCTTTGCATATATGTGCATGACTGTGTATGTTCCATGCATACAAACGTATACATGTTCGTGTGCGTGTACATATTCATTTATACAAGTTCAATTTTTTTTTCTATTCCTCCTTTTTTCCTTCCTTTTCTTTCTTCTTCCCCCCTTCACTTCCCTTTCCCCTTTCCCTTTCCCTCCTCCTTCCCCTTAATTTCTTCCCCTTCTCTTCCTCCTCCTCCTCCTCCTCCTCCTCCTCCTCCTCATCATCATCATCATCATCATCATCATCATCATCATCATCATCATCATCATCATCATCATCATCATCATCATCATCATCATCATCATCATCATCATCATCATCATCATCATCATCATCATCATCATCATCATCATCATCATCATCATCACCATCACCATCATCATCATCATCATCATCATCATCATCATCATCATCATTCTTTTCTTTCCCCCTCCTCCTCCTCCTCCTTTTTTTCTTCCCCCTGCTCCTCCTCCTTTTCTTATTCCTCCTTCTTCCCCTTTTCTTCGCCCTCCTCCTTTTCTTCCCACTCCTACTCTACTCCTCCCTATCCCCACCTCCTCCTCTATCTCCTCCTCCTCTTTCTCCTCCTCCTCCTCCTCCCCTCCCCCCTGCCTTCAATCTTTGAACCGGATCCCCCCTCCATCGTATCTGTCAATCTCGACGTTCACGATCCACATTTATTTGCTCCATTTTCGATTTCCTCCTCTATATCCATTTGTATCTTCTGCATCCTCCCCTCCATACCAAATCTTCTCTGTCATATGGCAGCTCTCCATACTCGTCCTCCATTTCCATTCTTCTCCTCCATATATCTATATTACTCTCCTTTTCCCTCACATTTACATTTTTTCCATATATCGATTTCATTTTCCTCGGCATCTATCATTCCCTCCGTGTTCACTTTCTTCTCGGCGTCCACCCTTTCCTCCCTCCCCTGTAGCTGTTATATCCTCTTATGTAGCTATTCAGTCTCCTTCTCCTCCTCCTCCTCCTCCTCCTCCTCCTCCTCCTCCTCCTCCTCCTCTTCCTCCTCTTCCTCCTCCTCCTCCTCCTCCTCTTCCTCCTCCTCCTCCTCATTCTCCTCCTCCTCCTCTTCCTCATTCTCCTCACTCTCCTCTTCCTCCTTCTCCTCCTTCTCTTCTTTTTCTTCTCCTCATTCTCCTTACTCTCCTCCTTCTCTTTCTCCTTTTCCTTCTCCTCCTCCTTGTCATCTTCCATCTCCTCTAAATCATTTCCTCCTTATCTATTTCTGCCCTTCATAAATTTACTTAATTCTCCTCTCCATCAGTTCCCTATCTCTATGCCTGTCCGTGCATTCCCATTGTTATGTTATGGAGCCCGATAGACACGCGTTCTCGGACAAAAGTTGCAAAACAAATTCAGGACATAATCATATTCGACGTATTTGCCAATCACATCAAACGAGAAATTAATCATTCTCATCCAAGTGAACATATATGAAAGGAAACGTTGGGAATTGATTTCCAACTAATGATACGTATATCAATATAGATTGGTGATATTGATGTATTTAACATTTTTAGAAGCTCTGCCAAGGGATTCGAACCCTGATCTGTGCGTACATATAATGTATTGTTTGGATAAATCTAAAGTACCTAGGTATGGTTATAAAACGTTCAAAGAAATTTTATGTAAAGACTAGCTTAGTGAAGCGGAAACTGAATCAAGTTTCACTTCATTACACAGGTACGCAGTTAAATTTTTTTCACAAACATCTACGCAATATACGACTATACACAGATATTATTTGAAACACGTTCACCTCCACAATATGTAATTATACTCACGGAAAATTAGATTGTAAACTCAGGTCTTTCATATTACATAAGATACACTGCTAGAAGGTAGTTTGCTTTGCCAGGAAATTAGGTTTTAGCTTCCTTTAGAATATTACTCCACACACACGGGCGTGTCATGTTTGATCGACGTAGACCACAATAGCCAATTTTGAATTAGTTAATCATTGTGTCAAGTAAGGAAAGGCACTAAAATAATCGATAAATAACATGCATCAGTTTAAATAAGATTTAGAGTGTTGACTGTATTTTTGAATCCAATAAGCAAAAGTTAGGTTTCGGTATGAGTAATGGAACATCGATATCTCGAAATGTCATAAATTTCCGGGTAGAGGCTTCCAGCTGAATATGAAAATGTCTCGATATTTTCAACAAATTGGTGAGATGAGAAACATTTAGTCTTGTAATACATGAAACAAAACAAAAATGCAAAAACAATAAACTAGATGATTGATAACAAAAACACATCAACAAGAACCTGAATAATATCGACCTTAAGGTCGAGCCTAATCCGCTCGTGCGTTCTACTCTTCGCCCTCCCACCCACCCCGCCACCCCCTGCCGCGTCGTCCCTCTCCTCTTCCCGACCTCCACCTCCAGCCTCCTCCATTTCAACTTCTTTCTCCATCATCCCCCTTTTTTACCTCTCCTCCCCTCACCCCCTTCAGAGTAGAAGCTCCAACTAAGTTGGGTTCCTCCCTTTCTGGTCGTTTGCCACGTGTTTCTTTTACCTCCAGGACACTTTTTCCTCGTCCGCCCTCACCCCCTTCTATGACCCTCCCCTCTTCATGACACTTTACTCTCCTCTTTCTGTCCTTCCATTTCATGCCCTTTTACCTTCCAGTTTTCCCCTTTCGCATTACATAATCCCTCTTCACGTTGCCTCTTCTCTTCTTACATCGTTACCTTTTTCTCACATTCCTTCATTCTTTCACATCCTTTTCCTTTCCTCCACTCATTTTGTTCTTTCTTTCCATTTGCCCCAACCCCTTTCTCGCCTTCCCATTTCTCTTTTCCGCTCGTCTTCTCTTTTTTCCGACCCAGTTACCCTTACTTGGGACAATTTCCTTCTCTTCTTTACATCCCATTAATCACCTCCACCACTTCCCTCTCTTTCTAAATCCCTCTCCTCCTCCATCCCACCTACTCCCATCACCTTTCTGCTCCCACTTTTTGTCCCTCAGGAATGTCCTCTACCACGCCTCTTCTTCGGCAGGGTCCCCAACCCACCCTATTCCGGTCTTGGGACTCCTGGGACTGTTCTTGGGACCCTGTGGGCCCGGCCACGCCACCGGGAGTCCCTTCCCAAGAGTCCGACTTCCCTCTCTCGCAATGACCTCGAGACTCGGGCTCCTCCAAGATCCACTTTTAGCCAGTTATCCTTCCATGATTCGGTTGGCTCTTTCTCCTCCTTTTCATGCTCTTCTTCTTCCTCGTCTTCCTCCTGCTCTTCCCGTCCTCCTCTCCTTCCTCCTCCTCTTCCTCGTCTTTTTCCTCCTCGCCTTTATCCTGTACCTTCTCCTCTTCCTCTTCCACATCCTCCTCCTCCTCCTCCTCCTCCTCCTCTTCCTCCTCCTCCTCCTCTTCCTCTTCCTTCTCCTCCTCCTCATCTTCCTCCTGCTGCTCCTCCTCCCATTTATCCTCCTCCTCTTCTTCCTCCTTCCTCCTCTCCCTTCTCCTCTCCTTTTCCTCCTCCTCCTCCTTCTCCTCCTCCCTTTCTTTCTCCTCTTCTTCCTTCTCTTTTTCCTCTTCCTCTTCCTTCTCCTCCTCCTCCCTATCCTTCTCTTCCTCCTACTCTCCCATTCATTCTCCTGCCTATCCTCCTCCTCTTCCTACTCCCATTTATCCTCCTTTATCCTCTTCCTTCTCTTCTCTCTCCTTCCCCTCCTCTTCCCCCTCCCATTTATCCTCCTTCTCCTCTTCCTTCTCTTCTCTCTCCTTCCCCTCCTCTTCCCCCTCCCAATTATCCTCCTTCTCCTCTTCCTTCTCCTCTTTTTCCTCCTTCTCCTCTTTTTCCTCCTTCCCCTCCTCCTTCTCCTCATCACCCTCCTCTTCCTCTTCTTCCTCTTCCAATTTCTCCGCCCCATCCTCTCACCTTTCACTCCCGCTCCCTCTTTCTCCCTCTCTCTCTCCCTCTCTCTCTCTCTCCATCTCTCTCTCCCTCTCTCTCTCTCTCCATCTCTCTCTCCCTCTCTCTCTCTCTCCCATATTCCCTTCCCCCTTCTTCCCTCCCCCTTCCCTTTCCCTCCCCTTATCCCTCCATTCTCCTCCTCCCCTCCTCCATTCCACATCTTCTCCACTTATTCTTCCCTTTCTCTTCCTTCCCCCGTCTCTTCCACTTCTTCATCCCTTCTCCCTCCGTATTTACCACCTTCTTCAGTTACTCATAATTTACATCATCCTCCATTCCTCCTCCTCCTCTTCTCCTTTCTACTCTCCTCTCCTCACCTCTTCAATTTTATCTCCGCCTCCCTCCACTCCCCTCTCTTCCTCTTACTTAGCTTTACATCCTCCTTCATTCCTCCTCCTCCTCTTCTCCTTTACTCTCCTCCCCTCCTCTCCTCAGTTTTCCTCTCCTCCTTCCACTCTCCTCTCTTCTCCTCACTTACCTTTCCCTCCCCTCCTTATTTCTCCCCTCCATCTCCCTCCTCTCCCCTCCCATTCTCTTCCCTTCCCTTCACCTCTCTTTCACTCCACTCCCCTCCCCTCCCCTTCATTTCCCTTTCCTCCCCACTTCTCTCCTCCCCTTCCTTTCCTTGCTTTCTCCTCCCCTTCTCTTCACTTTCCTCTCTATTTCTCCCCTCCTCTTCCCTCCCTTTCTCTCCTCTCTCCCCCTCCCCTCCCCTTCCCTCCCCTCCCCACGTCTCCCCCACTCCCCTCTCCTTCCCTCCCTTTCTCTCCTCTCTCCTCCCTTCTCCTCCCCTCCCCTCCCCTCCCCACGTCTCCCCTCCCCTTTCCTTTCTTCTCCTCCCCTCCCTTCTCCCCGCCCCACCCCATCTCATCCCGCCCCACCCTTCCCCTCCCTTCTTCTCTCCTCTAATCACCTCTCCTTCACTTCTTCTACCCTCTCTATCCCTCCCTTCCCTTCCCTTCCCATCCTTCTGTTCCCCTCCCTTTCCCTTCCTTACCTTCCCCCTCTTTCCCTCTCCTTCACTTTCTTCCTCTACTTTCTCCATTCCTCTGTTCCCCTCCCTTCCCACCCCTCCATTCCCCTCCCTTTCCCTTCATTACCTTCCCCTCCCTTCCCCTCCCATTCCCTCCCTCCCTTTCCCTTCCCCTTTCCTCCCTTCCCCTTTCCTCCCTTCTCCTCCTTTACCCCCTCTCCTCCACTCTCCCTCCCTTTGTTCTCCTCCCTACCCTCCCTCCCTTCTTCTCCCTTCCCCTTTCCTCCCTTCTCCCTTACCATCCTCTTTCCTACCATCCCCTTCCTTCCCCTCCCCTCTCTTCTCTTATCATCCTTTACCCTCCCTTCCCTCCTATTCCTCTCTCCTCCCTTTCCCTCCGTCCCATACCCTCCTCACTCCTCCCCTCCCCTTCCCTCCTTTCCTCTCCCCTCCCCTTTCCTCCCTTCCTCTTCCCTCGACTTTCCTCCCTTACCCTCCCCTCTCCTCCCATTCCATTCCCACCCTTCCTCTCCCTTCACCTTCCCTCCCTTCCCCTCTCCTCTCCATTCCTCCCCTCCCCACTTTTCTCCTCCCCTTTCTTCCTTTCTTCTCCCCACCCTTACCCTCCAGTCCCCTCCTTTCTTCTCCCCTCCCCTTCATTGCCTCCCCCTCCCTCACCCTCCCCTCCCTTCCCCTCCCTCCCCCTCCCTCTTCCTCCGCTCCCTCCGGGCAGCACCGCAACCCTATTGCAGCAATTTTATTTCGAGGGAATCCTCACGGGACCGTTCGACTGATTACTCCGATTGTTTATTTCGTTCTTGTGGCTGCACCAGCCCCCTCTCCACCCTCACCCTCACCCTCACCCTCAACTTTCATCTCGCTCTCCTCCTCCTCCTCCTCGCCTTCCACTCCAACCCCGTTCCCTCTTCCTCCCTCTTTCTCCATCACACCACCAATGGACATGGTTTCCTCTTTGCTCTCTGCATTTAGAGGGACTCCTTTTCCAACTCTTTATCCTCTTTTTTTCCTCTTTTTTTCCTCATCCCTTTTGCACCATTTCCATAGTGTAGGCCTTATAGTCTCTTGCAGTCTCCTTTATTCTTATGTTCTTATGTTCTTAGATCTCATGGCTTATCCTTCCCGTTCTATTCCGCCTTGCTTTAAATCACCAACCCCCGTCCACTTCCCCGTCTCCTGCTCCTTCCTTTAGTCTCATCTTATCCATACAGGTCTCCCGTTACAACTTTAGCCTAAGCGGAAACTGAGACGCAGGTGACACACTTCTTCTTCCTTGTCTTCCTCCTCCTGTTCCCGCTCCTCCTCCTCTCCTATTCCTCCTCCTCTTCCTCCTCCTCTTCCTCCTCCTCTTCCTCCTCCTCTTCCTCCTCCTCTTCCTCCTCTTCCTCCTCCTCTTCCTCCTCTTTCTCATCTTTCTCCTCCTCGCCTTCCTCTTGCTCCTTCTCCTCCTCCTCGCCTTCCTCTTGCTCCTTCTCCTCCTACTCCTCCTCCTCCTCCTCCTCGTCTTCCTCTTGCTCCTTCTCCTCCTCCTCCTCCTCCTCCTCCTCCTCCTCCTTCTCCTCCTCTTTCTCCTCCTCCTCCTCCTCCTCCTCCTCCTTCTCCTCCTCTTTCTCCTCCTCCTTCTCCTCCTCCTTCTCCTCCTCCTCTTCCTCCTCCTCCTTCACCTCCTTCTCCTGTTGCTGAATTGAAGGACAGTTTGAACTTCTCTCTCTCTTGATTTGATGAGGTAAGTAGTACATCTAGAAGCATTTCAAGTGAAAGAGGAGTTCAAGTTGTGCTTCAATTCAACACCAGGAAGTCTACCTTTGCACTGAGCTGCGTCGCCTGCGTCACCTGTGTCACCTGCGTCTCCGTTTCACCTTTTCCATTTATCCTTATCATTCTATTCCCATCACTGCCGCTCTCTACCTTTTTCCCATCTCTCTCCTTCTCTCTTCCTTCCCTGCAACTACTAACATGCAATGTCGCACTCCCATAAGCCATAACTATAACCATATACCAATCTCTGCCCATGCATGCGCACACACACACACACACACACACACACACACACACACACACACACACACACACACACACACACACACACACACACACACACACACACACACACACACACACACACACACTCATACACGCACACTCATATATATGTATATATAGATACACAAGTATACGCAAACACTTGAACATACACATTTTCACAACAGAGCGTACAAAACAAAGCCAACGTTAAAACACTCGTGATCAGATGAAGTCTTCGATTTTATATTCAAAACATTTATTGTTTCCAAATCACAATAACTGTTGTTTGCCTTTTTTAGAAAAGAAGCGTTTGGAACCCATTCCTGTAGACAACTAGGCTAATAGAACTAGATAGATACAACTAGGTAAAAAAAAATACCCGCACATGTTCACTGTACTATATTACCACCTTTACTACCAAAGAGGTCACGCGCACCTAAATGAAATAGTCCCCTCCTCCTATCCCATCTCCCCTCCCTAGCCCTCCCCTCACCAGCCCTCCCTTCTCCCCTCCCCCATCTTTCCCCTCTCCTCCTCTGTCCTCCCCTCTCCTCCCCTCTCCTCCACACCCTACTACTCCCACCCCAGCCCTCCCCTCTCCCTCTCCCACATCTCCCCTCTTTTCCCCTATCCTCCTCTATCCTCCCCTCCCTCCTTCCATCTCCCCCACTCTCCTATCCTACCTTCCCTTTTCCTTTCCTCCCCAGCCTTCCCTTCTCCCCTCCTCACCTCCCCCTTTCATCTATCCTCCCCTCACCTCCCCTCTCCTCCACTCTCCTACCCTTCCGTCCTTTTTCCTTCCCTCCCCAGTCCCCCCTTCTCCCCTCCCCACCTCTTCCCCCTCCTTCTCTATCCTCCCCTCTCCTTAGCTCCCCTCTCCTCCATAAATTCTACCCTTCCCTCCCTTTTTCTTCCCTATCCAGCCCTCCCCTCTCCCCTCCCCACCTCTCCCCTATCCACCTCCCCCCTCTCCTCTTCTATCCTCCCTTCACCTCCCCTCTCCTCACTCTCCTACCCTTTCCTCCCTTTCCCTTCCCTCCCCAGCCCTCCCTTCTCCCCTCCCCACCTCTTTCCTCTCCTATCCTCCCCTTACCTCACCTCCCCTCCCCTCCCCTCTCTTCCACTCTCCTACCCTTCCCTCTATTTTCCTCCCCTCCCCAGTCCTCCCTTCTCTCCTCTCCACCTCTCCCCTCTCCTCTTCTATCTTCCCCTTTCCTTACCTCCTCTCCTCCATTCTCCTACCCTTTCCTCCCTTTTCCTTCCCTCCCAAGCCTTCCCATCTTCCCTTTCCACTTCTCCCCTTTCCACTTCTCCCCTCATCCCTCCTCTCCTTCCCTCCCCTCCCTTTTTCATCTTCACGTCTTCTGCTCTTGTTTCCTCTTTCCTTCCCCTCTCCTTTCCCTTTCCTTTCCCTTCCCTTTCCCTTCGCTGCCCCTTTCGTTTTAACATCTCATCCCGTCCTGTCACGTCTCGTTCTCTCCAGCCACTACCCCGTCTCGTCAGCCTCCTCCTCCTCCTCCTCCTCCTCCTCCTCCTCCTCCTCCTCCTTCACCTCCTCCTCCTCCTCCTCCTCCTCCTCCTCCTCCTCCTCCTCCTCTTCCTTCACCTCCTCCTCCTCCTCAATCCTCCTTTTCCTCCTTTTGATCACTCTACCCCCTTCACTCCACTTTACTCACCCTTCCCTCTTGTGTCTCCCAGTGTCCCTCACTTTCTTTATCATCTTCTCCCCTCGACTCCCTCCCCCCTCCCAGATTGGCGGCGAGATCTACCCTTTCTCTTACATTCCTTTCCCTCTCACTCTCACTCTCCCTCATCCTCACCCTTACCCTCCTCCTCACCCTCCCCTCCTCTCTCCGCCTCCTCTCCCCTCACCTCCCCTTCATTCCATTCCCTTCCCCTTCTCTCTCCCCTCCTCCCCTGTCCTCCTCTCTCTTCTCCCTCTCCTCCTCCTCACCCTCCCTGCCCATTCCCTTATGTTTCCACTCCTCTTCCCTCTCTTCCCCTCTCCCCTCCCCTCCTCCTGTCTCCTCCCGACCTTACCTCCTTGTATTTCACTTCCGTTTCTTTCCCTTTCCTGGGTGTGCGTATGTGTCCGTGTATTGTGTGTGTGCGTGTGCGCGTATGTGTATGTTTGTGTGTGTGTGTGTGTGTGTGTGTGTGTGTGTGTGTGTGTGTGTGTGTGTGTGTGTGTGTGTGTGTGCGTGTGTGTGTACGTATGCATACGTGTGCAGTGTACACACACTTCCGTACATGTGTGGCTGCATGCGTGTTTGTTTTCCTACTCCATCACAGCTATTATCTTGGAATCGGAGCTATTATTATGTCAGGCCACTTAGAGCTGAAAGCTTCACGGTGACGTCACCAACTATTTTTGGCCATTACCCACCCACCCACGATCGTGCCAAACAAATCTCGGTTCATTCAGGACCTTCCATCGTGGCACGCTCCGTTGGCACAAGGCACACTCAGGCCAGGATTGGGAATATAAGTAGTTTTTAATTTACGCGATATATAATGACCGAGAAATATCGCGTAATTAAAAAATCGCGTAAATTAGATTAGAAGGCTTCTTATGGAGTATTTCTGGATGTAAAAAATAATAGACCCGACTTATGTTAAACAAACCGTATAATCCAAATAAAATGTGTTTTTATCATTCGCGTTAAACCAAATTCGCATAAGGTAAACTCGCGTAAATTAAGAACTACCTGTGCAGTTAGGTTTCTTCTTAAGCAATCTCAAAAATGTAGGAGAGAAGAGTTTTTGAAAATATACCGGAAAGTTCAAAAGTGCTTTTGGTACCCGGGATTTTCTGAACTTCGAAGATTTTTTTCTTTTTCAAGTATTGGAATTTTGTTGATTCAAGGGATTCTCAATGGAGAAAACTATGTTTGATTTTAGGACACTGTGATGTCAGCCCGTATCCTTTACGGCATTCCTTTACTGCAAAGAAATTACACCAAACAACGTTTTTGTCCTCGATTTACTTATATATTTTCATATTTATTTTTTTATTTTCCCCCGAGACGCATGAAAACGATGTGGGACACTAGATGCAAAAGAAATTTATACCAATGAAGCTGGGAATATGGCCCGGCCACAGCGCGGTTGATTGTAGGAATATATGCGTGTGTTTTGGTAAAGGAATATATACCTGGATGATAGCTTGCCTGTAATTAGTTCATAACTAAAGACTCAACTTCACTGGGATGCACAACTACATATTACTGCGGAAATGAAAACTTACCATAGGAATATCTACTTACAGGACATTGTAAGAATATCTGCCTAAAACAGACTGAGAAAGTACATGTATTGTAGCTACAGTATATAGTATGTATCTGCATTACATTGTAAGTATGCGTGGCTGTATCGTAATGTATGAATGTCAGCCTACAAGCTATTATAAGAACATATTTTTTCAGGTATAAGGATGTCTGCAATATGTTACAGAAGTGTCTACTTTCAATGTACTGTTAAATTTTACACATGGAAAATATTGTAGGAATGCCTTTCTGTATTATCTTATAACTAGCCAAATTGCTGCTGACAAATGATGATAAGTTTAATTTTGATATAATTTGTGAAGAGAAGTTACACGTATCAATATAACTCAATGCAAAAGGTAACACAATAAAATGTTAAGAAATTAAGAAAAAATCAATTTGAGGAGGGAGACGCCTTTTGGGTATGAAATATATCTATCCAAGTAGCCTGGGTTATGGTGAATATATATGGTTTGGGGGGAAATTTCGTGAACAAACAGACACAGAGGCTACTACTTTATCATAGTAGATACAAACTAAAGATAGTTAACCCAAGTACCATGCGTTATAAGGTTTCATAATATATATGGTTATAAGGGTCTATCTACAAAAACCTAGGAGTTCGTGAATAATCCCTATCCTAACCATACCCCATCTAACTTAACCCTGAACCCTAACTTTTTTTATGAATTATAGTTATTCAAGTACCTGGAGTGATAGGGTATCAGAATATATATGGTTATGGGGGTCTATCTCCAAAACCCTAGTTCATGAATAAACAAACAAGCAAACAGATAGACAGACAAATGAGAGATAGTTATCCAAGTACCTTGGGTTATAAGGTTTCAGAATATATATGGTTATAGGGGTCTATCTACAAAAACCTATAAATTCGCGAATAATCCCTAACCTAACCATACCCCACCTAACTTTAACCCTTAACCCTAATCAAAATAATTTTTTTTAATGAAATATAGTTATCCAAATACCTGGAGTGATAGGGTATCATATATGGTTATGGGGGTCTATCTCCAAAACCCTAGGAGTTTGTGAACAAATAAACAAACAGACAGACAGACAGACAGACAAATGAAAGATAGTTATCCAAGTACCTTTGATTATAAGGTTTTAGAATATATATGGTTATAGGGGTCTATCTGCAAAACCTAGGAGTTCGTGAATAATCCCTAACCTAACCATACCCCACCTAACTTTAACCCTTAACCCTAACCATTTTTTTTTTTAATGAAATATAGTTATCCAAGTACCTGGAGTGATAGGGTATCAGAATATATATGGTTATGGGGGTCTATCTCCTAAACCCTAGGAGGAGTTCGTGAACAAACGAACAAACAGACAGAGGCTACTACTTTATTGTGGTAGATAATGACTACTCACGCTGTATATTATGTATGACCACTTACAGTGTATCGCAGCAGTGACGAGATTACATGCAGTGTATTGCACGAATGACTACAGTGTATTGTAGCACTGTATCTGTAATATATTGCAAGAATACCTGACTGCAATCTTCAACAGTATGACCCAACTGGTAGAAATACCTACCTTAATTCTATCAAGGAAAATAAATCCGACCATTATCTACTTCAGGAAATTTTGACTGTAATTTATTACAGTAAGGTCCGTGTGCATTCTACCACAGGGATGTATGTCATATTACTGTATTTACTCAAAGTCTGCCTAACAGTCTCTGCATAGGCCTTAATTAGGATAAGTGCAATGATAGTCAAGGTGTCGTAGGTTAGGTTAGTTGGTGCCTCAGGAGATCAGTTACTCGAGAACTAATTTAGGTTAATTCCTCCCAAGTGGCAGAGAATGCTAGGTGATGTCATCGCAGATCGTGGCAGATCCCAAGGCTGTAAACTCGTATCCTCGGGCCGAAATTCATTCCTATCATTATTCTGCTGAATTAAATGACTTGGTTTTAAGGGAACAAAAGCTGTAGTAGAATATATTATTTTCAAAATGATGATTTGAGACTCCTTTGACCTCCTTTGCTTTCAGGATTTGCCCTAAAACTGAGCTCTTCTTCCTTCCACATCTATCTTCTCCACTTTCTTCCTCCGTATCTACTTATATCTTTTTCCTCCTCCGTATCTACTTGTTTCTTTTTCCTCCTCATCTTTCTCATCCTCATCTTCGTCCCTCTTCCACTGTTTCTTTACTTCCGCCTATTACCCCTTTACTTACTTTCCTCCTCTACTCCTCCCTTTCCTTCCTTTCTCTCCTTCTCTTCCCTTACTCCTACCCTCCTCCTCACCTCTTCCCCCTTCCCACCTCTCTTTTCTTCCTTCCTCAGCACTTCTCTCACCTTTTTACTATAATCACCACCATCACCAGCACCAACATCAACATTACCAATCACCACCACCATCACTACCACCATCACCATCACCATCACTATCACCACCATCAGCTTTATCTCTATCATCCTCATCCTTCTTGCAAATCTCCTTCATAATTCTTTCCATTTTCTCTTTTTTCTCTTCATTTTTCTTTGCAATTCTGAACCTTTCCTCTCTTCCATCTCCTCAGTTTTCCAACTCAATTTTCATCATCCCACTGCAAGGCCTGCTCTCCTCTCTCTCTCTCTCTCTCTCTCTCTCTCTCTCTCTCTCTCTCTCTCTCTCTCTCTTGTCTCCTCTCTTCTCTCTCTTGTCTCCTCTCTTCTCTCTCTTCTCTCTCTTATCTCCTCTCTTCTCTCTCTCTCTCTCCCTCTCTCTCTCTCTCTCTCTCTCTCTCTCTCTTCTCTCTCCCTCTCTCTCTCTCTATTCTCTCTCTCTCTCTCTCTATTTATCTATCTATCTACATATATATATATATATATATATATATATATATATATATACATATATATGCATATATATATATACATATATATATGCATATGTACATATATATATACATATATATATCTATATCTATATCTATATCTATCTATCAAACTATCTATGCATTATATATCTATCTATCTATCTATCTATATATATATATCTACATCTATCTATCTATGTATTACATATCTATCTATCTATCTATCTATATATATATATCTATCTCTCCATCTATCTATCTATTGTATATCAATTTATGTCTCTATTTTTTTCTTTTCCACTCTCTCTCTTTTCTCTTCCTCTCTCTTTCTTTTTTCTCTCTTTCTTCCTCTTTTCTTCTCTCTCTTCCTCTCTTCCTCTCTCCTCCTGTCTCTCTTCCTCTCTCTTTTCCTCTCCTCCTCTCTTCCTCTCTTTCTTTCTCTTTTCCTCTCTCTCTTCCCCTCTCTCTTCCTCTCTTCCTTTCTCTCTTCCTCTCTTTCTTCCTCTCCGTTTCCTCTCCGTTTCCCTCTCCCCTAACTCACTCCCTCTCTCCCTAACTTCCATCCTATCTAATCTTTCTTTCACTTCCTTCGTTGTCTTCCCCCAACTAGGTCCCATGTTATCACTCCTTATATTTTTAATCATCTCATTTTATGTTTCTCATTCTAATACTTTATCTCGTAGCATAGCATGCTTCTCTTTTCACCGCATTTCTATCTCTGGTGTTGTACATTACTTACATCCCACTTTACAAATGATTACAAAGGCGGGGTATGCCGACAGGAGACCTTTTGGTCCATATCAAGGTCGGATGCAAAAAAAAAAAAAAAAAAAAATTATTGATTGATTGATATGGTTTAACGTCACAAACTCCTCCCATCGGAAGGCTAGGGAGCTTAGTGCCACTTATTCTACCGAGTCTTTCATTTTCCCATCCATTCTTCTCTCTTCTGTCCCTCTCTCATTTCTACATCAAGCTTTCCGTTGCCCCTTCTTGATCACACATGCCCCGTGATATTCTCCCTACCAACCGCTACTTCCCCTATCCTTACTCCCTTCTTTCTCACTCAAAGGACCACAAAGAACTACAAAGGCGGAGCATGCCGACAGGAGACCTTTTGGTCCATATCTGGGTCTTTTCTGTTCCCCCCTTCTTCGTACTTCTCTTTCCATTCACTTCCCTTCTAAGCTATCACCCTCCATGTGATTAACTTGTATATATACATATTTTTCTTATCTAAAGAAGGAATATCACCCCAAACAAGGACTAGTTCGCGCCACATGGATCAGAATATTCTTTACTTTCATTCCAGTATGTTTGATATCTTTCCTCTCAAGTGTTTTAAGCGAAAACGAAAATTTTTATTTTTGTAATTCAGTTTGTTGTGTATGACAGGCAACATGGTTTCCCACTCAAACGCTCTTGTGAAACTAAGTTAACCTGGTTTTACAATGTAGTTACCTGAAATTACGACGGGAACTGTCGATAGGATCCATCTGCGAGAAAGCTTTTTGATACTTTTGCACGATTTTATTGGTTTATCAATTTTCATTTATTTAGCTATCTAATAATTGATTTATTTAATAAGTTATCCAGTTTTGTTTATTCATTTATTTATATTTATTCTTTAATTCTTCTATTTATCTGTTTATCTTTTTATCTCTATTCACTTGTTTATTTATATATACATTCCTTTATTCATTTATGTATTCATTTATTTATTCATTTTCTTTTTATTTCTATATATATATAAGAACATAAGAACATAAGAACATAAGAAATAAAGGAGACTGCAAAAGACCATAAGGCCTACACTAGGCAGCTCCGTATCCATCACCACCTGTCGTCCCCATCCATAAAGTTGTCTAATCGTTTTTTAAAACAACTGATAGTTTCAGCGCTTACTACGTGGTTACTAAGTTTATTCCATTCATCGACCACCCTATTTGTAAACCAATTCTTGCCTATTTCCTTCTTAAATCTAAATTTGTCCAGTTTATACCCATTACTGCGAGTCCTGCCCTGTTGTTTTATTATGATGACCTTGTTTGCATCACCCTTGTTATAGCCTTTGATCCACTTGAACACTTCTATTAGATCACCCCGCACTCTGCGTCTTTCCAGAGAGTGTAAGTTTAGGTGCCTAAGCCTCTCTTCGTAAGGCAAATTTCCGAGTCCTTGTATCATTTTGGTCATTCTTCTCTGTACTGATTCTAGTGAATTTATGTCCATTTTGTAGGACGGAGACCAAAACTGTACCGCATAGTCAAGGATGGGTCTAACTATCGCTAGATAGAGTTTAATAATTACCTCTGCACTTCTATTTGTTACCGTCCTAGCAATGAAGCCTAATGCACTGTTTGCTTTATTTCTGGCGCTAATGCACTGCTTCCTGGTTTTAAGGTCCGGACTCACCAGAACTCCCAAGTCCCTCTCGCACTCAGATTTTTCTAAAAACGTGTCATCTAAGTTGTATCTATTTTCGGGGTTGTGTAGCCCTACGTTTAACACGCTACACTTAGAGATATTGAAGTTCATTTGCCATTTCACCGACCATGTTAACAGTTTATTAAGATCATCCTGCAGAATCTGGGCGTCTTCTCCTGACCTAATTAGGCGTCCTATTTTAGTGTCGTCCGCAAACTTACTAACATCACTATTTAACCCATCGTCTAAGTCGTTTATATACATAATGAACAATAAGGGACCCAAAACCGAGCCCTGGGGGACCCCGCTAGTAACATTGCCCCACCTAGATTTTATTCCATTTATGGTGACCCGCTGTTTTCTGTTACTAATCCAAGCTCTAATCCATTCTAACACTTTTCCTCCTATGCCATGGGCTTTGATTTTATTTAGTAGTCTCTGGTGTGGCACTTTGTCGAACGCTTTGCTAAAGTCAAGGTAAATAACATCGTAATTTTCATTGTTGTCTGACGCCTTATATACCTTAGTGTAAAAGGATAGAAGATTAGTCACGCATGACTTACCTTTGGAGAAACCATGCTGTGTATTCACGAATTAAATTATGCCCTTCAATGTGTTCTCTGAGTCTATTTACTATTATTGATTCAAGCATTTTTCCTATAACCGATGTCAAACTGATTGGCCTGTAGTTGCATATGGTCGATCTATCTCCCTTCTTAAAAACAGGAACAACGTTTGCCTGCCTCCAAGCAGTTGGAACAGAACCAGTGTCTACCGATTTATTGAATATTTCAGTTAACTGGTCGCAGATTTCAAATTTACACCCTTTAAGCATTCTTGGAAAAATTTCGTCCGGACCCGGAGATTTTGTAGCTTTAAGTCTGTCAATCTGCTTGATAACTTCTTCTTTACTAATGCTGATATTAGTTAGGCTATTTTCTTCATCTGTCTATATATCTATCTGTCTGTCTGCTTGCCTGTCTGCCTACCTGCTTGCTTGCCTGCTTACCTGCCTGTCTCTCTGTCTGTCTTTCTATCCGTCTACCTATAATTTTTCATCCTACCTTGTACTGCATCAGAGAACCTCCCATCGACATGTTGTTCTAATCCACTGAATCCCAAACCTTTGTCATAACAACGACTGCGACACCCGGCCCCATGCTGGAGACCAGGGCCCGGATCGTGTGTCACATGGCACGTTGTGTCTCCTTGTGTCTGAACTTAAATTTCAAGACTTCAGACGGTCTTCTTGGATGAGAAAAGCAGCGTTGCAGTCTTGCCATCAAAACCGAAACTTTGTTTGTTACATGGTTTATCTTCTAGTCTTCTCGTTTTGAGACCAAAATATGAAGATGAAAAATCCATTTCTATCATTATATATCTACCTAATTTTTTTTTTTATCTATTTTTATGTTCTTATAATGATACTAATTGTTGTCTAAACTTTCATTGACTAGAAACCTACAGCCCCCTACTGGGTGGCAACGGTAATCAGGCCTTCCCGTACATCTGTGCAGGGAGAAATATTGGACTGTTGACTATGTACTCGTAGTATGGTTAGCTGCAAATAATGCAGTGAGCTTTTAGCCACCGCTAATAATCAGTCATGGACAAGCTGGCGGTAGCTCTGTTGAGTGGAAAGGACTGAGTACTGGAAATAACTAGTTATTAAATATTTCTGTAAGCTCTTTGTCATTATAGCCAGGCAAGTTGAGGACGCCTATGTAACTATGCCTTCTCCGGCCCGTAGAGTACCATTGCGTAGGCTGGTTCCAACCAGTGACTGGAGTTCTGGTATGGCATGGCAGTCAGTCACACAATTTCTGTTCGTCTTGAACCTCCATTGCCATCGGATGATAGTTGTTGTAGCCAAGCGTCTGCAGATGCTGGAGTCCGCAGCACCTAAATCTCCGCTTTGCGATAGTGTCCTTATCCTCTTATAGAAGATAAAGTCTTTATCTTCGTCTACGAAGGACTACGGAAGACAAAAAGAAAATAATAATAATAGAAAATAATACTTCCATTGTGTGATAAAACAGTGAGGAAAACATTTTCCCGTCCGGACTAAATGACCATACAAGAGATTGACATTTGTTTCACATCAACTTTCGTTTCCTGTATCATAAAGGAAAAAGAAAATACAATACTACGTGATACAAATGTCAATAACATTATCTGATTGAAAAAGTCTGAACCACTTTTATTTTTAAGGAAAACCGAAGAATGCGATAAGTTCCAAGGTTCAAAACCTTGTTTCATTTTGAATCCAGCAGATCTTGCAACATAAACCACCATTTTCTAGGAACGAAGAAATGGATGCGCCAGTTTGCAATCTAGGTCTCGTGTATCCAATGCGGAAGCACTCAGTGTCCTTCATCCTTCTGTTTAGACCAAGAGACACGTTGATTTCAAAGGGCAGGCACTATTATTAATTCTAAAGTATTGCTATCTGTCTTCCTGCCAGATTACGCACGTCCTCTGCATATCCCTTCAATATATTTTAAAGTCTTTAATCTGGTCAAGCTCTAATTAAATTTTATATGAATCAAACTAAAAATCTGAGGGGCCTGGGTTGACTCGCGTCGATATCAAGTCACGCGTTAAATTTTATATGAATCAAACTAAAAATCTGAGGGGCCTGGGTTGACTCGCGTCGATATCAAGTCACGCGAGATAGTAGTGGTAGCTTCAACTTAGTGACGTCATGTCGTTTCTTTAATATTCAACCTTCTTGTTCCGTGTCGAGTGGCACAAAGTCGTTAATTCTGGCTACCGCTAAGATGTTTCATTCATTTGCACCTCAACCCTTCGGGAATGAGGGTGTTAATCGACCCTGGGGCTGTCTACCCTTTATCCGCAAGAAAATAACCATGTTTAGGGAGGAAATGACTTGCCACAACAGAATCAAGCCAGTGAGCCGCCTTCCAAAAATGTAGAATATTCGGTGCCTCTGTTACCCAGGATTTCCTTTTTTTCGGAAGGTCTTTTATAAACATTGGAGATTTCCGAGTTTTAGGGAAAATGATAAAATGAGCTTAGATTTAATAGCAAAGTGCAAAAATAAGTTGCGGACTAAATCGGAGTGCATAATGCAGACCGATTTCTCTCCACAACACTTGATAGCCTAATCAGCCGTGTGGTTGGTCAAACCGGGAGAATTGCCTCCATTAGCATATAGATAAGCAACGTTGGAGGCGTGAGCGCAGCGAGCTGCCACCTGGCGTCCCCGCCTCGCTGTTGCTTTGGGACTTTTCCTCTCCCACTCTTGCACCCTCTTCCCAATCCAAATCCCAGTCCTGACCCTAATTCTGATCCCACCCTTAACCCTTATCCTAGCCCCATTCCTAGCCCCATTTCTAGTCCAAATCCTGTCCACAACCCCTTAATTCCCTCGCTCAGCGGCCGCAAACCATGCCGCCCGTGAGCGGCCCTCTACGGTTTTCCGCAAAGAAAGAAAAAGAAAGAGAAAGAAAGTATCCCTGGTGATTCTGTTCAAACGAGAGGAGGATCTCTCTTCTACGCAACAATGCAAATGTTATACTTCTTCCTCTAGTTATTCTTGTATCGGATGTTGACTGCATAAGCTTTGTGCAGTCAGTGTTTTAGGGGTTTCTGTAACGTCCCTCCAGGTTAGTCTCGTAGCATTATTTTGTTGACAGGTCAGACCGCAACGGGAATGTGCAGACTGGTAGCTGTTGACCAAGTGTTGTAGGTCTTCAGGCGAGTAGGCTGGGGGAGAAGTGGCATCGCCATATTGCATTTCCGTCACTTTGAAAATGACGGTTCTGTTCTTGGATCTGAGTCCGGATAGGTTGAAAACTCCTCCACCCAAACGATACTTTACTTCAACACTTCAACGCTAATGTTGTCCGTTAGGATCTCGTGGAGCATTTCTGCGAGATGAATGAGAACAGCTTAAGTGCATGAACACAGCCCTGGTTCAGTCCACAGGTAATAGTGAAATCACCCATGTTGGTCTGGTGGATCATATGCGTTGTCATGTTGTCATCCATTGCTTGGATGTCATACGGCATCTCAAAATCGTCGAACACGCGAAAGAGCGGTTTTAGCTGCTCTCGAGGCTTTTTCTATAGTTCTCTGGCACAGACAACCAAATCGACATTCTCTAGAGCTTATGCTCTCTGTCTGTACTGAAAAATATTCTTCGTTCATCTAAACTTAGTGGAGGATTTTTTCATTGATTATATTACATCTTTAGTTTTCAGTTCTAACAGTGGTTGGGGGATGGGGGTGGGACAATTTGCAGTTCTAGAACCTCTACTAGTCACGCATCATTGGTGACGTCATTCTTTCCCTAAGGATGTGTGACGCACAAACTTTACAGAACTTTTGCTGAAGTCGATATCTTGCGCCATGGTCGTGGCTTGAAGCGCTGTAGAGGGTGCATTAGAAATTAAAAAAATAATCAGGTGGCAGACAGAAAAAAAATGGAAAGTTCTCCCCAGTAAGGAAAGTGTTATATAAGATAGTGTTACTATGATGAATGAAATAGTCTGGCAGGAGTCAGAACAGTACGATAAGAACCATCTGGTACGGAAGGTTTTTATGTTTTATTCTGAAGCCAGTCACTTCTTTTAGTCAGAGATTTTCCCAAACCAAATAAAATATTCAGGCTTAGGAAGAATATAACTGCATCTATGTACTGGACAAGTAATCGAGCTGGTTCCAGTCATTCTTTTTCTTTCTTTCTTTTTTGGGGGGGGGGGAAGACTCCCTTCATTTGAACATAGTCTTCTCGAATTTTCCAAAACAAAGTCCTTGAAGGAGACCTCTGCACCAAAGGAGAGAAGGTTTTCCTTGGCGGCACTGCCAGTTAATTACTCACCGTTCCTGGCATCATTTACTAGCACTAGAGGGAAATGATTGAAGTCCGCGGGGGACCTCGAATTAATCTGGATGTAATTAAACATTTTTTCATCGCGCTGGTCGCTAGAGATGTTTTTAACCTTCTGTCAAGGGGGGTACTCGAGGCTCCAGCCGTGGAGTGGGACGAAAGTGGAGGCAACGATACTTGGAAGTGAGTTGTAGGTCGAAGAAGTAGGATTGGGAGAAGTGAAGGTGGAGATGGAGTAATAGGAAGGGGGCAAGTAATAATCGAGAAGTTGTGCCATCGAAAAGAGAGGTTCTCTAACACGGAGTAAAATGGGTTTTCCTTTCTGTTTAATGACATAACTGTAAAGTAACAATAACATAAATTATACATATGTATATGTATATATATATATATATATATATATATATATACATATATATATATAATATATATATATATATATATATTGAAATATATATGATAGAATGAGTAGGAAGGGTGATGAAGTAAACGCCAAAAAACCGTAGGAGTTTTATTACTAACGTTTCGTCCTTAAAGGACTTCCTCAGAGTATGAGGATGTCCTTTGCAGTCTGTGACGGTATCTTTAGTGTGGCGCTATTTTTCATGATCAGGGATCTGGTCAGATTAGCCTTGCAGAAAATTCTAACATTAATAGAAGAGTCTTTGTCTGTTGGAGTGACTCCTCTTTTTAAGATACCTTTTATGGCATCGCATTCTTCTTTGTAATGGCTATGGAAATGATTTTGGTGGTATATGGTGATTTGGTTAGTGTTCTGGTTTGGAGCCGGATCTGGGGTGGCATATTGGTCCAGTTTCTATTTGATGACATATTCGATCAATTGGTCAGAGAACCCGTTATTAGTGAGAAGTTGTCGGATACGGTCGAGTTCCCTGTGCGTCTCCCTCCAGCTGCTACAATGGGTAAGCGCTCTGTTAACATATGCTGCAGCCACAGATATTTTATAGGCTCCAGGACATTCCCCACGGGCATTTAAACAACGTCCAATATTGGTGTCTTTTGTGTATACTTTGGTGTTAAAAACATTGTCAGTTTTGCTGATGTCCAGGTCGAGGAAGGGTAGACGTCTCTCTACACTCTGTTCGTTGGTGAAAGTCAAGCAAGAGTTGTCCAGGAAGGCAGAAATCAGGTTGGGGACGTCTTTGTTTGAATTGGTGGTGATAAAGATGTCTATGTACCTGGCATAAATTCCGGGGGAAGGTTGATGGTGGAAAGTCTTCTCCTCAACGTAGGCCATGTACATATTTGCAAAAAGGACCCCTAGTGGTGATCCCATTGCTACGCCATCAACTTGCCTGAAGAGTTCTCCTCGGTGAGAGAGGAAAGGGGCTTCCTTGGTACAGGTTTCGAGCATAGACTTTATAACGTCTTCGGGGATGTCAATTATGAGTCTATTGCTCCTATAGACTCGGTTTAAAATTATGTCAATGGTCTCATCTACTGGAACATTGGTGAAAAGGGATTCCACATCCAGGGAGGCGATATTTTGACAAGATGGAGCAGTACGCAGGAGGTCAATAAACTCGGTGACAGATGAAACTGAACGTCCTGTGGGGACATACGGGGTTAAAAATCTAAGTGACCTCACCTTGACCTTCGGTGATCTCTCCTACTTCCAACTTTCCTTGCTTCAAAAAGTGTGACGGTCAGCCACTATGCATCATTCTTCGCCTACTCTTCATCGATAGTAGACCTTATAGCCATCGGAGTTGTAGTTCTCACCCTGAAGAAGCCTCTGCAAGAGGCGAAAAAAATTAAGTTTTCGGTGTCAGTGTCAACAGCTTTTTGTACTGTTACATAATATTATTATATTTTTCGGCATTCATCAGCGCCTATCTATACACCTTATCCATGGAATTGACATCATGAATGATTTTGTTCATACTTTGAATTATGGAGAAAAAAAGATATTCTTCCAACTGAAGAAGTTGTATCTTAAAATAGCCAAAGCTATTAGCGCAGTTGACTTTAATCAGAATTGTTTACGTGAAAACCTGTGCCCTATAAATATATATATATATATATATACATGCAGAAAAAAACACTGGGAAATAAGCTTATTCCGAACGTTTTCGTCTATTTAAGACATCAAGTATTCCTTGATAATGTCTTAAATAGACGAAAACGTTCGGACTAAACTTCTTATTTCCCAGTGGATTTTTCTGCATATTATTTTCACGTGTGCCTTGTGAATTATATATATATATATACATATATATATATGGTATTAATTAACTTTCCTATTGAGATTCAAACCATTGCTTGGTCATACCGTTGCGCCACGACGACCCTACAAAATGGAATTAATTAGATCACGGCTAGGGCACTCGCCCGGGACGTAGTATGTATATATATATATATATATATATTATATATATATATATATATATATATATATTTATATATATAGATATATAAATGTGTGTGTATTTATGTATCTATATATGTGTTTAGATATATATATATATATAATATACATAAATATATATATATATATATGTATATATGTATATATATATATAATATACATATAAATATATATATATATATATATGTATATATATATATATATACATGTATTATGTATATATGTATAAATGTATTTGTGTATATATATGTATATATATATGTATATATATATGTATATACATATGTATATATATATGTATATATATATATATATAATATATATATATATATATATACAGTATATATACTTTCTATAACTTCACACAACACAAATCAAACGGTTTTATACCGTTCCTTATTTTAGAACAATTCTACATTCTATTCATTATAAAACTTACATGTAGGTTTCCATTTTTCAAGCAGCCTATCATGAAAGTTGTGCTTTAATATATTTCTTCTAAAACTACATACTGAATCTTGCTACAGTATACTTCAGCATTTAGTGCAAAACTATTCTACACCCAATTTGCTGTGATGCATCCACTTTATAATTAATCCCTTCTAATCAGTGTAAAAGCAAAATTTATCTAAACCAGTTTTCTGCAGTATTACAGGAAAACTTCGATTCTTCGCCTGAATATTAGTGTTACTATGACTTGTACATTATTTCAATACTGTGTTACATGTCCTTTTACATGTTGACTGCTTAAAAGTAATGTTAACATAATATTATCTTCCGGTACATCCTAGAGTACACGTGTTACTACCATATAGTAAATGCGTTACTTGCATCTAGCACATGTGTTCATAGTTTCTAGTAGGTGCGATTACAGGTGCATATGTGGTAATCTACTAGTATATAAGATAGTAAATATAGATCCACATTCAATAAAGTTAAGTCAAATTTGCCATTCAGCTCAAAAGCAAAATTTGGGGCATCTGTGGCAGTTTGACCACAATGGTCATTCAAGATGGACGTCAGGTAGAATCACTCCCTCCTTCTATTGTAATTTCATATTTACTTATTTCTTATAGTATATTGGCTCTGATTGTCTTTATTCCATCTATTTCTTACAAGGAGAACTAACAACAGATTATCATTCTCCACCTTTCTTTCCTACAATCTGGAGACGTATCATATGTCCAACGTGACAGCTCTATTTCTTTTTATTAGTTCATTTTTATTTTTATTTATTTATTTATTTATTTATTATGCAAAGAGAGATTTATTGGAGGGCTTGTAATCTGTTACCACTCAGTTCCAGAGATAGATTTTATTATTTGGTGTCATTAGGACGTCAGTGACATGTGCCGTCTGCACAAATAGGAGGATGACGGAGATGATTTTTCTAATTTAGTGGAATTCCCTGGAATTCCTTCAGTTAGTATAAACTCACTGACGTATGAGATCAACTCTTACAATTCCACTTTAACTTTGATCCACATTTCCTCTTTTTCATCACTTTTCTTTCCTCTTCCTCTTTTTTGCTCTACTTTCACGTTTATTCTTCTCTTTTCCTCTTTTTATTCTATTTTTCTCCTTCCCTCCTCTTTGTCTCTCTTTCCCTGTTGCCTTCTCTTTAATTCTTTATTCTCCTCTCTTTCTTCCTGTTATTCTTCTCTTTTCCTCCATTTTCCTCGTACATTTCCCCATTGCATTTTCTTTTAAATAAACTTTCCTCACCCCGTTCTGCCTCTCCCTCATTATCCTACTTAACTCTTCCACATTCCAATAACTCCACCCTTCCTGTCTTCCCCACTCTCTTCCACAACTCTCTCCTACCTGTCCCCATCCCATTCCCTCCCACTCCACCCCTGATCCACCCCTCCTCGTTTTAAAGTAATCATGACATGTAAATTATTGCTAACATTTATTATACATTTAATCGATTAAACCACCAATTTCGGTTCGGCAGGATGAGATTCGGTTCGGTTCTGTTTGGCTCAGTTCGGCAAATGGGGCTCGCCAATTAGGCTCTGCTAACTACCAACCATTATGTATTCATTCCCTTTTACGGCCGTTATTAATTATTCGGCCTTTGTTTCAATCTTCCCCTTTGAACCTTGTATTCCTCCTCCTAATACCTACTCCTTTTCTTCCTCCTTCTCCTCCTCTTCCTCATCCCCTTCCGCCTCCACCTCCTCCTCATTCTTCCTCTCTTCCTCATAACCCCCTCCTCCTCCTCTTCTTCCTCCTCCTCCTTCTCCTCCTCCTCCCTTTCTCCTCACCCTCTTCCTCCTCCTCCCCCTCCTCCTCCCTTTCTCCCCACCCTCTTTCTCCTCCTCCCCCTCTTCCCTTTCTCCTGCCTTTCTTCTCCCCTTTTCCTCCCCCTTTCCCCTTCTTCCTCCTTCTAATGTACCTCCTCCTCCTTTTCCATCTCCTTCTCCTCCTCCTCCTGCTCCTCATCTTTCTCCTCCTCTTCCTCCCCCTATATGCCCCTTCTCCTTATCCGCCTCTATTTCTTCCCACGTACCCTCCCTCCTCTTCCGCCTTCTTTTCCTCCTCTTTGTTCCCTCCTGCTCCTCCTCCTCGACTTGGTCCTCCTCTCTCTCTCTCTCTCTCTCTCTCTCTCTCTCTCTCTGTCTCTCTCTCTCTCTTTTTTTTTTTTTTTTTTTTTTTTTTTTTTTTTTTTTTTTTTTTTTTTTTTTTTTTTTTTTTTTTTTTTTTTTTTTTTTTTTTTTTGTCCGACGGGCGCCGGGGAAACTCATTCAGCAAAAAGAAACCTCACTGTGTTCTCTTAAGGTACCCTTTGCTCGGTGCGATTATCGCTCAACGATGATCGTTCATGGATCAATGATG
>NC_134779.1:18343433-18375933 GCF_046742065.1 Oratosquilla oratoria | reverse complement strand
ATAAGAAGAAAATTAAACATACGAGACCTGGAAATATGCATAAATACAGTGAAAGATCAAATATAACGAAACATCAAAACAATACAGGACAGGAGCTATGTCATTGGTTTTGTCGTCAGAACTCTAGTAGCTCCTGACCAGAAGGCCATATGTTTCTTATCTCTGGGAAGTCTGGGTGTGGTAGAAACTGTGGGTCGTGGTTTTTACAATCACGAGCAAAATTTTTGACCCACCCAGAGTTTTATGATACAAAACTAAGTCTTTGTCTCACTTTATTTATCTTTTTTGTTTATTCAAGAAAATTATCTAAATGTAAGCTAAATACTACAAAGGAAACTATATTACATACTCGACAAAAATGAATTATATAGACGTTGTGAGAATTGTAGTGTGGGTCCAAACTTTTGATCGTGACTGAACGTGCAGTATGACAAGATATGACTTCCGGCACTCTGTCAGTCTTTTCCATCTCGACATCTCCACCAAGTCTTTCTTGGCAATGCACCAGGATGTGAATGTGCAATGTAACGCACCGCGGGCTCAGTGTATCCTAAACTGTTCCTCCAATCATGACTCAGATTTGATCCCCAAAAACAGTAGTGGCTACTTTTCCTGCATCCAAATACAAAGGACAAAATTGACGGTTTTTGCTGAAGCTAAACTCATTTTGCTCTAAGTACCTAAATGGATTGGGCCTACACCATCGCCACCAATACTTACACCAACACTACAACCACATCTACAGCCACCACAACCACCACCACAACCACCACCGCACCACCACCACACCTGAGAAGACTACGAGCAAGAAAGTTTTCTAAAGATAAATCCGGTATTTAACGATTGAATGACTCATAGATAATTGCCCCCCTTTCCCCTTCCCTCTCCTCCTCCCCCTCCCCACCCCACCCCTCACGCCTCATTTCCGCTTTAGCCTTACACTCTGCCATCACCGTCTTCTTCCTTCTCTTTCTTCCTGTTGACATCCGATTCCTCTCATGCCCCATCATCCATACTGTCCACATTCCACTTCCTTTCATACCCTATCCCTCTCCCTCCCCACACCCGCCCCTCTCATCCTCTTCCTGACTTCGTTCTCTCTCTCCATCTCTTCCAATTCTTTTCTCGCCTTCCTGTCTGCTCAGAGCTGTATCCTGTCCTCACCATTACAGACATAGACAGGCTTTTGCAATCCTTACCTCTTGTACTTCCCCAACCTCATCTCAATATACCTTCTCTCCGTTCCCTATACCCAGCCCAACTACCAACCCCAAACCCCCAAGCCCAAGCCCAAGCCCAACCCCAACCCTAACCCCAACCCCTAACCCCAACTCCTAACTCCAAACCCAACCCCAACCTCAACCTCAATCTCCGAACCCCGAACTCCAACCTCCACCCCAACCCCATCTCTCAACCCCAACCCTGATCCCCAACCCCCAACACCCAACTCCAACCCTAACCCCGACCCCAACTCCAACTCCAACTCCAATCCCTAATCCCCAACCCCCAATCCCCAACCCCCTAACCTCCAACTCCAATTCTAAGCATCCAGCCTCAACCCACCCAAACCCCAACCCCAACCCCCAACACCCAACTCCAACCCCTTTACTTCCTCCTCTCCACATCCCTGACCCCTTTTCTCTCCCTTCTCCCTTTTCCCTTCTCCCCCGCTTCCCTTCCTCCTCCTTCCTCCTCTTCCTGCGTCATCAAGTTGTTCATTAAGGTCGAATTGCTTCCGAAGAGTAGAATGGGCTGGAGACGTTTCGTGCCCTTCTTGGCCGGATTGCGGCAGATTTTGACAATACCAGGAGACCGGGAGGGGGTCCTTGTCATCATCCCTATCCTCATCCTTATCCTCGTTCCAATTGGGCTTAGCCCTCGTTGTTATCCTTATCTTCATCCATATTCTCTTGCAAAAGTGACAGGCAGAGATATACACAGACTGACAAACAAACAGACAGACAGACAGCCAGACAGACAGCCAGACAGACGGACATAAACAGACAGACGGACATAAACAGACAGACATGCACAGGTAGACATACACCGATAGACACACACAGACACACATAAAGACACACACATGCACATACATGCACATACACACACATACACACACATACACACATACACACACATACACACACATACACACACACACACACATACACACACACACACACACACACATACACACACACACACACACACACACACACACACACACACACACACACACACACACACACACACACAAACTCACAGATACAGACACACACACACACACAGACATAAGACATACACAGGCATATCTACACAGACGGATAGACAGATATACACAGGCAGACAGAGGGAAGTAGGGAAACGAGGAGAAGAAAGATAAAACAGAAGAGAGAGAGAGAGGGAGTTTTATGAAGCGCTATGATAATGAGACTTTGTTACCTAATATTTTTTTCTCTTTGAAGTATTACAGAAATGAGGAACAGCCTAAATTAATACCAGAAACAAACGAACTTATTTTTAAAGCTTTTACATTCACCTCTATTAAACAGAATTGTTTGAACAAAATTACTGAATGTTGGTCAAATGGAAAGTTTGATGGTGATGATTATGATGATGTTGGAGAAAGGCTTCCCCTCAGTTGAACAGAATATCCCTGTGTTCATCAAAACTAAACGAAACTGATGTTCTCCTCCCTCTCTTCCTCCTCCTCCTCCTCCTCCTCTTCCTCTCTACTCCTCCTCTCTACTTCTCTAGCAATATCTCCCTCCTCTCCCTATCCTCTCCCCCTCTTAACCCCTCTCTATTTTTATCACACTTCATCCTCCCATCCCCTTCCCCCTCTGCCATTAGCCAGACCAGAAGTCTCATTATTATTGTCGACAAATGATATATCGAAACTATAGAAAGGCATCCATTATTGTTGTTATTGTTGCTATTGTCGTTGTTGTTGCTGTTGTCGTTGTAGTTGTTGTTGTCGCTGTTTCTGTTAGTGATTTTGTTCTTGTCGTTGTTATCATTGTTCTGTTGTTGTCATTGTCGGTGTTGGCATTATTGTTTTTGTTGTCGTTATTATCGTCGTTATTTTTCGTCGTTACTATCGTCGTTATTGTCGTCATCGTTGTTGTTGTCGTCTGCTGCTGCTGCTGTTTTTGTTACCGCCGCCTCCACAATGCCGTTTCGTTTACCGAGCTCAACAATGAAAGATATATTGTCATAATTCCTACATATTATGGATTTACGTGGCAGCAACCGTTCCAAATAGTTATGACAACGAGGGCAACGATGACAAAGGATGTCGCTGACGATGACAATGACAATAACAGTGATGATGACGGTGATGATGATGATAACTCAAGAACCAATGTGCTGTGATGATGTATGTGATGATTATATTAGGCCTAAGTAAACTTGCAGCACAGGTGTCTTCATCATCACCAAATCTGATTAAGAAAATGCTTACGCCGATGTAGACGACTGTTCTGTTGATAATAGCGAGAACGAAGTTGATGGCATAATGTTCCAATAATGTGATTAATTGAAGAAGTGAATCATCTGGAGAAAACAGTGATAATTCAGGCGATGTTGATAATATTGTTAGCAGCAATAATGACATTTTTTTTCTTATTTTGAGAAATTGAGATGATGCTGCATGAATGAAAATTAATATGCTTTCACTGTACACACATTCACGCGTGTGCATGAGTGTGTATGTGTGTGTATGTATGTGTGTATGTCTGTCTGTCTACGTGTGTTTGGGCTTGTGTGTAAAATATATATATTAACGTCTCCCCACACTTATTAGGGTAAAACTTATTATTCTGTTGTCCACTGTCATCCTTTAAAAATGGAAGCATTATTAAAAAAATAGTGTGCGTTAAATTACGAGGAGATAATGGATGTGTGTGTGTGTGTGTGTGTGTGTGTGTGTGTGTGTGTGTGTGTGTGTGTGTGTGTGTGTGTGTGTGTGTGTGTGTGTGTGTGTGTGTGTGTGTGTGTGTGTGTGTGTGTGTGTGTGTGTGTGTGTGTGTGTGTGTGTGTGTGTGTGTATGTTTTCTCCCCTCATCTTCCCTCATCTCCCCTCATCTCCCCTCCTCTCCCCTCATCTCCCCTCCTCCCCCGTTCTCTCTCTTCCTCTCCTCTCCTCTTCCATCCTCTCTCCTCCTCTTTTTGAGTGGGGTACAGGGGTGAAACTATAATGCAGCTATGAGGATAACCCGGCTGTTGCATTTTGCAGTCAATATGTCATGTACTATAATGACATCCCTACAAACTATAGTGATGCAGCATTCCTTTGATATTTGAAACCAATCTAAACTAAAAAAAAAAAGAGTAATGAAAAACAAAGTTGATGACTTAATTTCTACTATACCTACTTTCTAGTGCGCCTCGGTTTTTTGTCCACCTTCTCTATGACCCTTCGGTATAGTGTTACCTCCAAGGATAGAGGCGCAGGTTACTGCTGATGAAATATTAAAAATCGTACCCCGTTTGCATCACCTTGGCTGTGCACATAACGGATCTGATAGTTTTGACCTGGGCAATGTCAACGGAAAATTAATCAACTTGCCTCTAAACTATCCTGTGTCAACACTTACTTGCCCGGTAAGAAAGCTCGTAACTAGCACTACAAACTACTAAACTAGCCCCGGGTCAACAAGTCTATAGATGAAAATATTTGCCCTCCCAATCCTTCACTTGCAATGGACCCTAACGAGAGACCGCGGAACGATATACAGTAATGCACTTTTTTTTTTTCCTTTCGTGGATCCATGATATGCCAAACGTGCATGTTTGGAGTCGAGTTCGTTATTAAAAAATGAAAAAGAAAGCTTCGTAGTACTGGTTAGGCTAAACCCACTAATTGGGACGGCTTTCATTATAAAGCTATTATGACAGTTAGTGGGATATTAAGCTGACGAAGTGTGTTCGAATGAGGCCTGTGCTTATGTTATGCTGTTGTTTGTAAGTCACACCAGCGACGGTTGTGATGAGGTCTGTGTTGTAATGTTAATGGGAGCTGTTGTTAATGACGCAGCCTAGAGTCAGAATTGTATACACGTGTGTGTGTGATTTACCATGGTATTTTTGAAGAGAGCTTAGAGCTCATATATGACCGATCTATGGGTAATGCTGTAACCTTACACGCGATACTGAAATAATTTCAGCCCTGGACGGGATTCGAATTTTAACCGCTGTAGCTTCTCCTTCCAGTCTTGTGTGTGAATGTGTATGGGTGTGAGTGTGTGCGTACATACATGTAAATGTGTACAAATACATATACGAATACAAATGCACACATGAACAAGAATACACCTAAACACACACAAATTCACGATGCATTGCGAATGTTCATACGTAACTGCGCTTGGTTTTTTAAGTATATGTCTATGTATGTTTTTGTGTATTCACATGAGTGATTTGCATGTACAAGGGCGTCCGTGTGTACCTTTTGATGACTGCCACCAGCCTGTCTCGACGGCCGGGTTTGATATGCTCCACTGATACTACTAGAATGTGTTTTTCGAACCCGGGACCCTCTATGTTTTGAAATATTCGTTGTGAATTTTGGAGACTTTTCAGAAGAAAACTGTCTATGAATCTCCTCCATTTTGTAAATTCCTGAACAGACTTTGTTCTAGCTAAAATCAGAAGCTTTGTTAACTCAAATTATCAAGAGTATTAAGCCTTTTTCGACAGTCTCCTCCTTGTGAGCATCACTGATCGTCATCTTGATTGGAGGATATTTATGACGTCATCACATATCGTCCCAGTGACAGGGGGAGAAGGTGTGACGTCAGCAAAGGTCCCACTGATTGGACAGGAACTGCTGATTGCGAAGACAATATGACGTCATGTCGATGGTGCCTCATCGTAATGGAACAGGTCCAAATAGAATTTGATGAAGAAACACTTTAAAAGTACAGGGGTTTCTTTAGTGAAATAAAAAAAAAAATTGGCAAAAGAAAGAATGTGTGTGCGTGTGTGTGTGTGTGTGTGTGTGTGTGTGTGTGTGTGTGTGTGTGTGTGTGTGTGTGTGTGTGTGTGTGTGTGTGTGTCTGTGTGTCTGTGTGTTTTTGACTGGGTGTGGGTGTACGTTCTGCGAGCGCGCTACGCAAGGGTTTTGGTATCAGTGTCGATGTCGGAGTAGTAGATAGTGATGATGCTGGCATTGTCCTTGGTGTTGGTTTTCGTGTTAGTTTGGGTGGATGTGGATATCACTGAGCGCTCTCTGTCAGCTCGGACACTGTATGGGAGCGCTACCTCTCTTCTTCAGTCGCAGGAAGCTATTTCAGAGGCCTTTATGAAATGCACCCCCAAGTTGTAATCCCCGGCCCATAATAGCCCGTCATAAGGCATCAGAGCTCAGGCTTCTCTTGGCTAAGGACTAAAGAGAGAGGGAGAGAGAGAGGACGAGAGAGAGAGCGAGAACGAAGGAGTGATGGTCTGGCATCCGATTTTCAGGTCTTCATTTCAGACTGATGATTAACTGATTGCCTATTTTGCTATCAATAAGCAATTAAGATGTTAATTGATATAATTATTAGAAAGATAATTACATGTTATTGAGTAAAGATCATATCAATAAGAAAACAATTATATCTAAACGACACATATATTCATTTACTTATAATTCACTTGTTTTTATTTTTCTCTATTTATTTGTTTATTTGTCTGTGTAATTTTAAGTTGTATTTTTTCCTCTCCCGCAAGCACATGCACGGGCACAAGCACACGTACACTCACACACATACAAACATACACACACGCACGAACACACACACACACACACACACACACACACACACACACACACACACACACACACACACACACACACACACACACACACACACACACACACACACACACACACACACACACACACACACACACACACACACACACACACACACACACACACACACACACACACACACACACACACACACACACACACACACACACACACACACACACACACACACACACACACACACACACACACATTACAAAAGTTTTGTGGTTAAGGACAGGCAATTGTATGCATTTGGGAGGGCAATCTAGTCCAAAGAGGGTTTTTGAATCCTCAAAAGTGTTCCACAGGTCAGAGTTTGACCAACACTCCACCCACACCCCAATCCCATCCCCCACCTCCCCATTCCTTTTGGATTTGCTTTTCCATTGACGGAGGAAAGCTGTTAATCCACAAAACCACAGAGGAGTTTCTCGAAGTTGAATTGAATCGTCTTGAATCCTTAAAGGAGATGCACTTGAAATTTAAGATTGAGATCGTTCTGAAAGGGTTTAAGAGGTATGATTAGTGACTGGGTTTCTCCGAGCCAAGTGAAATCGTCTAGTTAGCCGGAAGAGGATGAACAAGGGAGGCTACATACTCTCAAGTTGATGAGTGTTATTGTCTCGAAGAGCTCCGGCGTCGTTTCGTCTGGCTTGGGCCATGGCTTGTGATTGGGAACCAATTTCCGTACGAAGAGGTACGTCGATCACTTTCTTCATACACAGTCCTTCCTTTCTGTTACACATTCTTCTTCTTTTCAACGAACTCTCTCATTACGTCTCTTTAGCGTAATATTGTCTCCAAGAACAAAAGTGATGGTTGCCAGAAGCTAAAAACTCCACATTTCTGATTATATTATTTGATATGCAGTGAATTCTCGACGTAATGATTTTGAAATGTAATACTGAACGTTAGTGATACTTTGTATTATATTGTGATATATTTCAAAAGAGTTTGGATATCTATCACAAGTCTATGCAAATTAAATACAAATACAAACCATGTAATATATATCTTCATTATAGATTCTTACCATATACCTAATGATGTATGACCCGTATTTGCTACACGTTAACATTGTCTTATCATATGTCAATGTTAAATTAAAGAATAATAGTCCACGCTGAATTATTTTACAGCTTCAGTTTTCTTGGAGGCGTTTCGTGGGATGAAACTGATCTAAAACTTCACTTTTGTACAGTTGTGGTCTAAAGTCTTTACCCACAGTAGTTTCCACTGCAGAAGAGTTTGTTGCTCATTATGTGATTTTTTTTTTTTTTTTGTCATAATGTGATATCCATGAGGAGCTAAGATGAGAAGGGGAAAGGGCGGTGGATGGGAGTGGAATGGGTGGGAGTTGGTACGTTTGTTTGATTTGGCTACCCCCCTTATAAGGAGGAAAAAGCTCTTGGTATATAGTCAGATCATGTGATATACTTTTCTTGTCTGTATTCGTTTCATTTTTAATATGTACTAGGTTCTCAACAACAAGCGGTAAATTTACAGAATTAAAAATATATTGAAGTGGTGAAAGACTTCTAAACCTCAGTTGTACATGTACTGCATTAAAGAAAAAATATTTCATAAAATACTACACCCTTAACACTTATCCTTCCTAATTCGTAAGATATAATTCAGTAACTAAATTCAGTAACTTAGCAGTAATGTAAAAATACCTATAAAAACAGTATACTATTTGCCATTTTTTGATAGATTTCTAAGATATTTTGCAAACATTAAATGACTATTACCCCATTTATTAAAGTTTAATTCCATTCATTGTCATTTCTTCTCTAATAAAAACACGAATATAGAAAGAAATATCAATATCTCAGGTTATTGCTAAGAGCATTCCACGTCTGATTATGTCATTAGCAAAGACGAGTTTATCGACTATTAGGCGTATATCTTCATTCTTCCCAAAAGGGATCTCTGATATTGACGTATGATGATAAATATTTAGAAAACATAAAAGGGAGAGGCATTTGCGCACCAACGGTCCTATAGTTATGATTATTTGAATATCATTTCACACGACATTGCCTACCATAATTGAAGGGAGATCCGAGGCAGAGGGGTGTCTGTCTTCTTCCTGTAGTTTCCAACATGGAGCCCTTATCACATTGGGCTGTTTTTCCTCCGGAAAGGGATCTAACATGCTGAAGGAAAATAATTTTCCTCTTGCATATCAAATGACATAGTAAGTAAATTGTTGAGAAAACAAAATAGTTTGCCACAGTATTTTTACAACGGAAAAAATGGTGGAGGGGCGGAACCGCCGATTAATTGGAGGTTGAAGGAAAGATAGCCTAATGTGATAACGCCTATAGAGACGTGTTTTTCCTCCTCGTTGTGACTGTACACTTCATATATTCTATTATGGTTAATTCCCAACAAATCTCCTCCAATGAGAACTTGATACCTCCCTAAAGGGGATTGGATTCTACGAATGGGATTGGATAATTCTTAATGGGGTTGATCTCCCCCTTAAGGATCCGAATCCTCTAAAAAAAATCCAATCCCCTTAAGAAGAATCCAACCCCTTTAAGAAGGATCCAACATCATTAGGAAGGATTCAATCCCCTTAAAAGGGTTTAATTAAGTAACACATATTCGACGAAATTCTTATTCTTTCACGATAACATCAGTCGTATCTTTTGCTACGATAATAAACATTTGGTTTAGTCACATAGAGATAACTTTGTTCATTTTAGAACACGTTATTGTGTTGAAATTGTAAAGACTACCAGCCTTGTGTGGGTTACTTTTTCCCACATCCTCTGTGCCCTTTCCACCCAAAATGAAGTGATTTCCTCCTTGTTGTGTTTATCTTCTTGGATTCATAAGGGTCTCCCTTGACTGAATAAAGTCCTCTGGTGCCATACAGAACTAATTGTCATTAGTGGTGAAATAATTCACTGTCATAGGATTAAGGATATAATGCATGTTCCCTTCATTTTGGGAACCAATTCTCAGCCGAGTTAAATGATTTAGCTCTAATTAGAACAAGAATTACATTTTTGGTTGTGTTGTTCTTTCTGCTCCTGTTGTTTTGTTGTAGTTGCTGTCACCGTCGTTGTTGTTGATGATGTTTCTGTTTTGTAGGCGTTATTTTGCTGTTGCTTTTGTTTTGTTGTTGTCTTTTTGTTGTTATTTTGCTGTGGTTTTGCTGTTGCTGATGCTGTTGTTGTTGTTATTGTCGTGGATGTTGTTGATATTATGTTTGTTAAGTCCCAGTGTCGTTGGCTTGAGATACGAGTCCCAGGGGAAACCAATGGCTCTTTGGGGATTTTGCCGAAGATCCCTCTTCCTAGATATGTTGTGATCGTGTAGTGCTGAAGAGTCGGAAGAAGAAAACATGACGATGGCTGTCTATCGTTCTCCCCTTCCTTCCTCGTCTTAGGTCGCATTTCCGCCCCCTCTTCTTCCCGAGCCATAACTCCTATGTGTATTTCGACTTACCCTTTATTTTTATTTTCTTTCTGTTTTTACTACTTTATTTCATATATATATATGTATTTATATATATGTAAATATGTATATATATGTATATATATATATGTATATATATATAAATATGTATATATATATAAATATGTATATATATATATGTATATATATAAATATGTATATATATATAAATATGTATATATATATATAAATATGTATATGTATATATATATATAAATATGTATATATATATATATATGTACATATATATATGTATATATATATATGTATATATATATACATATGTATATATATATGTATATGTGTATATATATATATATATATATGTATATACATATATATGTATATATATATATGTATATATATAATATATGTCTATATATATGTACATATATATATATGTATACATATATATATATATGTATATATATATATATATATATATATATATATATAGTTTTTCAGCGCCATTTTATTTTTCCTTTTGTCTTTATTCTTTTTGATGCTTGATATTATTTTCTTTCTGTAGCTTCTCTATAACCATTTAGATATGAAAGAGTTTTCTCTCCACTAAATGAAATCACCAACTAGCAACTAGAACAAAACTGCCAACATTTTTCCACTCAGCAAAAAGGTAAATCAAAGTAGACTTGAGGGACCTTTATACCAATTTGCTTAGAATGGGAGGTCCCTCAGCTGAATAAAATCGTCGAGCGACAAATAGAATAAATGACTAAAGTTATCATAAGTAAGTAATGATTGAGGAGACTGGAGTTACAGGCATACTGACCACATCATGAACGAGAGGTTGAAGAGAAAATAGATGATGAAATTAAATTAAATAATTTTGTTTTGTGTCTTCTCACTCCCTTCCCTATTCCCTCTTCTTCTCTTCTATTTACTTTTCTATTCCTTCTTCATTCTTGTACATCTTTCCCTCACCTGCCGTCCCTGTCTCCTTCTCGTTTCTTTTTCAGTTTTATTTTACCTTCCTTCTTTTCTCTTTACTACCGTCTTCTCCTCTCCCGCCTACCTTATTTCAATCTTCATTTCCTCTCTTGCTCTCCCCTTCGTCCATTCCTCTGTACCTTTCTTCTTTTTCTCTCTTCCTCCGCCTCTTCTTCTCCTTCCTACCTCATTTCAGCCTTCCTTTCCTTTCTTACTCTCCCCTTCGTTCTATTCTTCAGGTCTTCCTTTATTCCCTCTTGCCTCTTTCCTTCTGTGTTTTTATTCGTATTTAACCCCACGACACAGTAAGACATATCAAATCAAAGCCAGGGAGGGAACTTCTGCGATTAGTCTTGGTTTCAACTTAGAACTTCTCCAAGGAAATGTACATTTGGATTCAAAATTTCGTGAACAGTTTTGTGGTATGAATTAATCATTACCCTTGCTATCATCCCCATCCATAAAGTTACCTAAATCTTCTTTTAAAACAACCAATAGTTTCAGTTCTCACTACGTGGTTATTGAATTAACCCGTTTGTTATTTATTCTGCTGGTAAACTAGGTCTTGCCTATTTCTTTCTCAAAACTAGATTTGTCCAAGAGAGAGAACTGGAAGCATGAGAATTCCAAACTGGAACCATGAGAATTCCAAACTGGAACCATGAGAATTCCAAACTGGCACCATGAGAATTCCAAACTAGAACCATAAGAATTCCAAACTGGAACCATGAGAATTCCAAACTGGAACCATGAGAATTCCAAACTGGAACCATGAGAATTCCAAACTGGAACCATGAGAATTCCAAACTGGAACCATGAGAATTCCAAACTGGAACCATGAGAATTCCAAACTGGAACCATGATTATTCCAACTAACTCCTTTAATTGTACCTCTCCCCTTCGCCAAACCCTTTCTAATCCTCTTCTTACATTTCTCTTACTTCCCTCTTTTCCCCCTTCCCACAATTTGTTGTGGTTTCCGTTTTCCATTCATTTGCGTCTTCCCGTTTTCCTTCCCCCTTCTCTTCCCGTGCTCTCTTTCCGCCTCCTCTTCCTCCTCCTCCTCCTCCTTCCATCCCCTTTCTCACTAGCTTCGCCTCTTCGTTGTTTTCTTCCCATTTCTCTCTTTTATTTAATTTTTCTTATTTCCCTGCCTCTTCACTTTTCCAATATGCCTTTCTCTATCTCCCATTCCTTTATTCTTTCCCTCTCCTCTCTTTCGCTCCCTCTCCTCTTCTCCTCTCATCCTCCATTACCTCCCTTCTCTTCTCCCTCTTCCCCCGTATGAAACACTGACAACATGAATTTCAAGAAACCAATACTTTAGAGTATTTGATGACAACCCTACGGACCAGAGTCACACAGCATCATTTCACAATTGGAGACTAATTTCAGTTCAAAGAAGAATGATAATCACTACCTTCTTTTATCTTTCCCCCACCTTCTGATCCCCCGCCTTCGCTCTCTCCCTTAACATCTCTATGGCTCCAACGCTGCAGCACAAGATTATGATTATCATGTATTATCATTACATAAGGGGGCGATGGGCGAGATGTAGGTATGGAGGAGCCAAGAAGAGAGGGAGGGAGGGAAGAGTGGTGAATGGGGGTGGAGTGGGTGGGGATGAAATGGGTTGCAGTAGAATTTAGCTTTTTGACTTTGGCTACCTCTCTTGTAAGGGGGAAAAAGCCCTTGGTACATGTACATATATGTATCATTATAGAACTATCATCATCATCATCATCATCATCATCATCATCATCATCATCATCATCATCATCATCATCATCATCATCATCATCATCATCATCATCATCATCATCATCATCATCATCATCATCATCATCATAATCATCTTATTATTATTATTATTATTATTATTACTATTATTGATATTACTATTGCATTATGTGTCCCTAAGAATAGAAATACTAATCTTGGCCAACTCACTGATCGAAATATGCCACCAGCGTGTTGGACCAGGGGCATGGTTCATCAAATTCCACGTTACAAAATCCCTCGTAAAGGGAGCCGCCCTATCCTCCTTATAGGGGGAATTCGTGACGTTAAATCGAATCAAGAATAGAAACAGATCAGCGGTGACAAGATAAAAATACATTTTTTCTTCCTGGGTCCCCTCACCACCAAACCCTCTACTCATTCCCAAGTCTCACCTCCAAACCCTCTACATATCCTCAAGTCTAGCCTCCAAACCCTCTACACGTCCCCAAGTCTCACCTGCAAATCCTTTACTTATCTCGAAGTCTCGCCTCCAAACCCTCTACTCATCCCCAAGTCTCACCTCCAAACCCTCTACATATCCTTAAGTCTATCCTCCAAACCCTCTACTCGTCCCCAAGTCTCACCTCCAAATCCTTTACTTATCCCCAAGTCTCGCCTCCAAACCCTCTACTCACCCCCAAGTCTCACCTCCAAACCATACCCTCAACTCATCCTCAAATCTCATCTCCAAAACCTCTACTCATCTCCAGGTCTCACCTGAAAACCCTCTACTCATACCAAAGTCTCACCTCCAAACATTCTACTTACCCCCAAGTCTCACATCCAAATCCTTTACTTATCCCCAAGTCTAACCTTCAAACCCTTTACTCATCCCCAAATATCACTGTAAATCCTCTACTCATCCGCAAATCTTACCTTCAAACCCTCTACTCACACCCAATTCTCACCTCCAAACCCTCTACTCATCCCCAAGTCTCACCTCCAAACTCTCTACTTATTCCCAAGTCTCGCCTCCAAACCCTCTACTCACCCCCAAATATCACCTCCAAACCTTCTACTCACCTCCAAATCTCACCTCCAAACTCTCTATTTATCCCCAGCTCTCCCCAGTGTTTTTCGTTCATCGAAAAGTTTGCAGTCCCTACCCATCATTGATCATTGTTTGACAGTGTAATACATTTCGCAAAAAAAAAAAAAAAAAAAAAAATACAAAATGCACAGAGGTACATTACTCGTGAAAATTGTTTGGACGGTGACTGGCTGAATCGGAGTAGGTTAGGTTGAATTATGTTAGGTTGGGTAAGGTTGACCTGGTTTTGATTGGTATGAGGTTGGTATGAGGTTGGGTTTTGAGTTAGCTTAGATCGGGTCAGGTGGTGTTAGGTCAGGTTAGGTTAGGCTAGGTTGATTTTGGACACAAATGCTGATTAAATGTTTGAAAGGCCTTACATAAAAATACAATGTATCTGAACCCTTCATTTTTATTTCAATAGCATTTATATGAAGTAAAAATTTAAGAAATATTATAAAAAATTATACGATTTGGTAAGTGCCCTTAGACTGGTGGCAGCTATTCCATATAATGCTTTCCCATACATCTTGACTTTACGTCTCAAAGTTTCTTCCTCATCTTTCCCCCCAACGTTCTTGGATCCTCCATAATATTCTCAATTTGTCCCGTTCAACTTGGTTCCTTCCCAACTTCAACTTTCTATAATGGTCTCCATCTATTATTGTTCTTCAAGATCTTGTTCTCCATCGCCTCATGTCCTCCTCCACTCTTCAATGTTCTTTGTTCACCTTTGTTTACTCGTTCTTCATCCCCTCATCCTCATCGTTGTTCATTCTTGCAAATGGTCACATTGGCATTGGAAGAGGTCAACTGAAGACCTGTATCAATAACACGGTCAGCTGTAAGACAAAAGAATCATGAAGGAGGAAGCAAACACAGAGATGTGTAAACAAATCCCGCTGAGCGGGAGCAGTTGTCTGAAGTGACAAGGAACTTCAGTAGATGGCACGTTAAAATGTCAAGAGAAACGATCATAAACATTGGTCATATTGGACACAAGTTTTGACGAATTGAAGCCTTGAATGAAAATCACACTTTACACCAATTTGACCTTTGACCTTGATCTAAAATAATTGATATGGTTATTTTTTTTAATAATGTTAATAAGGTAACAAAGTATGGTTTTGACCAAAGCAAGTTATGAGGCCAAAACGTGCATAACAACGTTACAGACAGACAAACGTCTAATAGAACAAAGTAAACGTGCTTTAAACGTTCACCATGTTCCCTGGAATGAATAAGATCACCTGACGACAATAATAACAGATACATATGTCATCATTAACAGTCTATAGCAGTGATTCTTAACCTGTGGGGAATTCCCCACTGGTGGGGAATGGTGGAGTTGCCAAGTGGGGAATGACCGGTCGGACAGAAGAACCAGTCTTTTTTTTTTTTTTTAATCGATGTGTTTTTGTTTCTTTTTGTTTGTTTCTGGTGTCTTCTTGTTGTCACCGATGCTGTGGTGGGAAATGGAGAGTTGGCTCACTAAAAAGTGGGGAATTGGAGAAAAAAGGTTAAGTACCCCTGGTCTATAGGATGATCGACACCCGTCCAGAGATGGAGAACCTTTCCAGAAAGACGAAGAGTACGAAGTAATTCAAGGGGCTTTAACAAGGGTGGATGTGGGCAAGGTCATCATATTAAGACAGCAGGGCAGGATTCGTAGTATTAGATTTATATTGAACGAATTTAGGTTTAGAAAGAAAATAGGGAAGAACTGGTATACCAACAAAGTGATTAACAGATGGAATAGACTCAATAACCATGCTGTGACCGCTTAAATAGTTGATTATTTTAAGAGGATATTACATATAGCTATGGATAGGAATGACAGATGGTCAGGGACAGAACTGCTTGGTGTAGGCTTTATGGTCTCTTGCAGTCTCCCCCATTTTTATGTTGCCCTAGTCAGTGGGAAAGGACAGAAGCTGTGGTAAACTACAACTACAACTACAACTACAACCGCTAACGGAGTTTCTCCTTGGCTGAATAAAATCGCCTAATGATTATAGAAAAAAATTCAAGGCAAGAAGACCAGTGAAGATGTCTAAGGAAATGCATTTTTCTAGCTCCTTCGATGTTTCCTGTCTTCTACTTCTTCTTTATTTCTTTTGCGTCCATGACTCTCCAATTTTTCTTTATTCCTTCCTCGTTCTCAGCAACGCTCACTCTTTTCTCCCTCACCGTTTTCCGTTTATTTCTATTCCCTCCCGTCTTCTTCCATTCCTCCTCGCTCCTCCTTTATCCCCTACTGCTTCCTATTTCCCCATTCTTTCCCACCTTTTCCTTCCCACCTCCTTTACCTTCCCCTATTTTCTGCTCTTCCTTACCCCTTACCCCTTACCCCTTACCCATTTCTTCCTCAACCTCTCCTTATCCTTCTTCTCTTTGGCTTCTTCCCAATAATCCTTGCTCTCTAATAGTCTAACATTTCTCTCCTCTCCATTCTTCGCCTCTTTCACCTGTTTCTCTCCTCTCTTCTCTTTTCTCCTCTTTCCTCTCTTCTTTCTTCTACGTCCCTCTCCTTCCCTCTTTACTCCCCATCCTTACTCTCCATTCCTCTCCATTCCTCTCCTCTCTTCTCCGTTCGCTTCTTTTCTCCGTCCCTCTCCTTCCCTCTTTACTCCCCACCCTTACTCTCCATTCCTCTCCTCTCTTCTCCGTTCTCTTCTTTTCTCCGTCCCTCTCCTTCCCTCTTTACTCCCGACCTTTTCTCTCTATCCCTCTCCTCTCTTAACCATTCCTCTCTTCTCTTTCCCGTTCTTCTCTTTTCCACGTCCCTCTCCTTTCATCCTAGTCCTCTCATCATCTCTCCATTCCTCTCCTCTCCTTTCCCGTTCTTCTCTTTTTCCACGTCCCTCTCTTTTCACCCTAGTCCTCTTATCATCTCTCCATTCCTCTCCTCTCTTTTCCATTCCTCATCTCTCTTAATCATTTCTTTCCTCTTTCCAACTCCTTTTCTTCCTCTGTCTTATCTCCTCCCTATCCCCTTTAATTCCCTCCTCCGTTGTTCCGGCTCTTTCCCTTTCTTCCCTAAGGTTACCCGTTCTTCCCCAACTTCTTCCCCAACTTTTTTTTAACGTTTGTCGTCCTCCCCGTCCCTTTCTATATCCCTCACATCCTATAACATTCGGCTCTGTTTCTCCTTAAGTGTTCACTGCTTCAACCCATTCCATTCCTGTTCTTCCCCATCTCTACCCGTTCTTCCCCATACTTCCACATTCTTCCCCATCCCTCACCGTACTTCCCCATCCCTCACCGTTCTTCCCCATCCCTCACCGTTCTTCCCTATCTCTCCCCGTTCTTCCCCATTCTTCCCCGTCCTTTCCCATCCCTCCCTGTTATTCCTCATCTCTCCCCGTTCTTCCCCATACTTCCACATTCTTCCCCATCCCTCTCCGTTCTTCCCCATCTCTCCCCGTTCTTCCCCATTCTTCCTCGTCCTTTTCCATCCTTTCCAGTTGTTCCTCATGTTTTCCCATTCTTCCCCACTTCTCCCCGCTCTTCCCCATCTTTTTCCGTTATTTTCCATTCTTGCCCATTCTTGCCCATACCTCCCCGTTCTTCCCCATACATCCCCGTCCTTCCCCATACATCCCCATTCTTCCCCATTCTTCCAGTTCTTCTCATCCCCTTCCCGTTCTTCACCCTTCCCCACTCTCCCCATTCTTCCCCATCCCTCCCCGTTCTTTCCAATGTCTCCCCGTTCTTGTCCCATACCTCCCCGTTCTTCCACGTTCACCCCAGTTCTTCCCTATACCTTCCCAGTTCTTCCCCATCCCTCCCCTTTCTTTCCCACACCTCCCCTTTCTTTCCCATACCTCCCCGTTCTTTCCCGTCCATCCCTGTTCTTCCCCATCCCTCCCCATTCTTCCCCATCCATTCCCGCGTTTTCCCATACCTCCGTGTTGTTACCCATAACTTCCCCGTTCTTCCCTATGCTTCCCCATTCTTTCCCTTCCCTACCGTTTTTCCTATACCTCCCTGTTCTTCCCCATCATTTCCCGTTCTTCCCTATGCCTCCCCATACTTCCCATTCCTTCCCGTTTTTACCCATACATCTCTGTTCTTCTCCCATCCTCTTCCGTCCTTCCCTACGCTTCCCCCTCAGTATTTCCTATCCAGTTAAATATATATATATATATATATATATATATATATATATATATATATATATATATATATATATATATATATATATATATATATACCTCTTTGTTCTTCCCCACCATCTTCCGGTCTTCCCTATGCTTACCCGTTTTCCACCCATACCTCCCCATTCTTTCCCATCCCTTCCCGTTTTCCACATATTTCCCTGTTCTTCCCCGTCTTCTTCCGTTCTTCCCTATCTTTACCCATTTCCCCCCATGCTTTCCCACTCTTTCCCATCCCTTCCCGTTTTTTCCCACATCTCCCTGTTCTTCCCCATATCTCCCTGTTCTTCCCCATACCTCCCCTTCTTCCCCATATATCCCTGTTCTTCCCCATACAACCCGTTCTTCCCCCATCATTACCCATTTTTCCTCATGCTTTCCCACTTTTTCCCATCCCTTCCCGTTTTCCCCATACCTCCCTGTTCTTCCCCATACCTCCCTGTTCTTCCCCATCCTTCCCCGTTTTTTCCCATGACTTCCCATTCGTTCCCATTCCTTCCCGTTTTCCCCATACCCCTCTGTTCTTCCCCATACCTTCCGTTCTTCACCATCCTTCCCCATTCTTCCCCGTTCTTACCTATGCCTTCCCATTCTTCCCCATACTTCCCCGTTCTTCCCCATATCTCCCTGTTTTTCTTCATACCTCCCCATTCTTTACTATGCCTTCTCGATTTTTCCCATACCTTCCTGTTCTTCCCCATCCTTTTCCCTTCTTTCCCATCCTTCGCCTTCCTTCCCCATACTTCCCCGTTCTTCCCCATATCTCCCTGTTTTCTCTATACCTCCCCATTCTTTCCCATCTCTTCTCGATTTTCCCCATACCTCCCTGTTCTTCCCCATCCTTTTCCCTTCTTCCCCATCCCTTTCCCTTCTTTCCCATCATTCCCCGTTCTTCCCCATACTTCCCCGTTCTTCCCCATTCCTCCTTGTGTTCAATCTCCTGCCAATACCTTGATATTTAGAAGATGAATCCCCATCTCATATGGGTCCATCGATCTTCTATTTTTTTTTTTTTTTTTTTTTTATCTTTTCTTCCTTTACTTTCTTTTCAAGGCCTGCCCAAGTTGTCTTTAATATCGTCTAAACTGCACGCCGAAAGTATATCACTAATATTAATAACATATTTTGGATTTATTTTTTATTTTTTTATTTTTTTAATCTGTTTTTGTTATTATGGAATTTGTGTTTGAATTTACGGGGGAAACTCGTTCAAATGGATTTTGTTAATCGGATTGGTTTTGATAATATAAAGGTATGGTAGTGGTGATGCCTCTGATAACGATATATCATCATCGTCATTGTCATCGTCATCGTCATCGTCATCGTCATCGTCATCATTGTCGTCATCGTCATCTTCTTTGTCATCGTTATCGTTATCTTCTTTGTCATTGTCATCGTCATCGTTGTCATAGTCATCGTCATCATTATCATCATTGTCATTGCTATCGTCATCGTCATTGTCATTGTCATTGTCATTGCCATCGTCATCGTCATCATTATCGTCATCGTCATTGCCATTGTCATTGTCATTATCATTGTCATTGTCATCGTTATCGTGATCGTCATCGTCATCGACATTGTCATCGATATTGTCATTGTTATTGTTATTGTTATCGCCATCGTCATTGCCACCGTCGTCGTCACTGTCATTGTCATTATCATCGTCATCGTTGTCATAGTCATCGTCATCATTATCGTCATTGTCATTGCTATCGTCATCGTCATTGTCATTGTCATTGTTATTGCCATCGTCATCGTCATCATTATCGTCATCGTCATTGCCATTGTCATTGTCATTATCATTGCCATTGTCATCGTTATCGTGATCGTCATCGTCATCGACATTGTCATCGATATTGTCATTGTCATTGTTATTGTTATCGTTATCGCCATCGTCATTGCCACCGTCGTCGTCACTGTCATTGTCATTATCGTCGTCATCGTCATCATCGTCATCACCGTCATCATCATCACGATCAGCATAATGATCATCATCACCGTCATCATCATCATCATTACCATCATCATCACCGTCATGACCATCATCATTATCATCATCATCACCAGTGTTGTCCTAGGAAAATATTTCTGTTATCTTTTTCCTCAAGGTGAACGACCTTCATTCCGGTGAATCTTATTTCACGTTTCCTTCTAACTAACGCAGGACGATTTCAGGTCTGAACGAAACCTTGATTGATCGAGACACCAACACCAACACCATCAACACCATCTCACCACTACAGTCATAACCACAACAATCAGCACCATAACCACCAGGCCACCATAACTACTTCAACAACCACAACAACCACTACGACCAGCAGATGAAACACAGTTGGATGTTCTTTGGTTATTAAGATGAAACGCGTGGTTCTCCTTGTCAGAGCCTCGCCGCCGGCGGAATAGAAACACTTCAGTACCAAGAATGTGATTATATCAGATGAGACTTCCACGAAGGATATTCAAGTGATCACGTGACTTGGCGACGCTCCACCGAAGAAGTCACGCGATTGGATGATTCAGAAACTCGTCCTCAGTGTGCTCGAGTGGAGTCCAGAGACGCAGAGAATGCCCGCGGCCTGCCTGCGGTCTGCCTGCGGTCTGCCTGCGGTCTGCCTGCCTGCCGAGTTTCTGTGCCCGAGGATAAAGGAAGGAGTGTAATCTTTTAAAGTGTAATATTTTACCCACACGTGATCTGACAAGTGGGCTGGTCTACGTCCGATACACGTGTAGCGAACTAAAGCTTCTGGCAGATGGGGAATGCCCGAAGTTTGCTTACGGTCCCTGTTGACGGAAACTGCCGAGTTTCTGCGCCGGAAGGATATACGAATACGTGTAATCTTTTACCCACACATGATCTGACAAAAGAGACAGTGTATGTCCGATACACGTTTAGCGAACTGAAGCCTCTGGCAGATGGGGAAGAAAACAAGAGTGACCTTTTTTTACTTACCACTGCTGCAGGCACCTTTTCCCAAGTCCGGAAAGGTCAACAGCACCACCACTAAACACTTCCTGTACTCCCAAGGGCCCCACTAACACAATTTGCGATGCCACTGACTGTAACCACCAACAAATATGATCTCCACTCTCTGAAGGCTCACCATACGGAGGAGGTTGACGAATTGATCTATTATTTCATTTCTGTTCCAAAGGCCTCACGGTTCTCCCCTCCATAACCTTCCAAGTGCTTGAATCAGTTCTTCCGATTAAACCGAGAGGGGAGAGAAGAGGAACAGAGGGGAAGGGGCTGGGAAGTGAAAGGGAAGGGATGGAGATGGAAAGGAAAGGAAAGGGAGTGGAAGGGAATGGAAAGAAAGGGGAATGGAATGGAAGGGGAATTGGTTGGGAGGGGAAAGGGAATGGGAGGGGAAGGGAACGGAATTGGAGGGAAATAGAACTGAATGGAAAAGGGAGAGGGAAAGAGAAAGTGAAGGGAAATGAAGGGGATGAAAATGGAAGGGGGTGAGAATGGAAGGAGATGGGATGGGAAGGGGGAAGGGAAAGGGGAAGTAGGAGGAGATGAAAGGGAAGTGAGGAAGTGGAGGGGGAAGGGAAGTGGAAGGGGAAGGGGAGGGGAAAGGAAGGGGAAAGATAAAAGGAAAGGAATGGGTTGGGAAAGTGAGGGGAAGAGGATGGGAAAGGGAAAGAGAAAGGAGGAGGAGAAGAAGGAGAAAAAGAAGAAGGAGAAGGAGAAGAAGAAGAAGGAGAAGGATAGAGGGAATGGGAGAGGAAGGGTGGGGGAGGGGAAGTGGAGGAGAATGGGAAGGAGAGGGTGAAGAGGAAGGTTGAAGGGGAGGGGGGAGGGGGAGGGGGAGGGAGAGAAGGAAGGGGAAGGGGAAGGGTAAAGGGAGAAAGAACTGGAAAGGGGAAAATGAGGGGGAGGAGGAAGGGGAAAGAAAAGGAAGGGTAGGGAAGGAGAGGGGGAAGGGGAGGGGGAGGGGGAAGGGGAGGGTGAAGGGGAGGTTGAAGGTGAAGAGAAGATTCTTCCTCGAAGTCGTTGATGAAGTCGTTGAACTTGTAATCTTTCTGGACGGCCTAATATAAGCACACAATTGACTTCCATGGTTTGCTCAGCTTCTTCCTTATTGACTTCCAATATTCATTTTTCTTTCTTTGTTATTCCGTTGTTGTTGTTGTTGTTGTTGTTTGTGTTTCTTTTGTATTATTATTACTGTCTTTCCTTTTTTCTCTTTTTTTCATTTCCTTTTTTCTTTTTTCTTCTCTTTTTCCTTTTTTATTCCTTTTCTTTTTCTTCTTCCTCTTCCATTTCCTTTTCCTTTTCTTTATCCTTTTTTTTTTTTTTTTTTTTTTTTTTTTCTTTTCCACTTTTTTCCTCTTTCCATTTCCTTTTCCTTCCTCTTCCTCGGAGGTCTCTTTGAGTTGATGGAATCCTCCATTTGGCCGCCAGAATTAATATCCTACCCGGAGACCCCAATGTTGGTGAGACACCATCGGCATTGGCCTTCCTTGGACCAGGAATTCCTCAGAGCTGAATAAAATCATCTTTTTGGTAACCAAATAAAAATAAATCTTGAGACTTGCCATACATAATCCAAGGGTTCCATAAAAGGTTAATTTTTTAGTATAAACTTTTTTCTTATCTTCTTCCCCCCCCAAAAAAAAAAAAAAAATAGTGGCAGACATAATCTTGGTTGAATCATTAGACATGCCACATATTTGCCAAAATTAAAAGAAAAAAATCTAGTTTTTGAGTATGAAAGATTTTCTTATAAAAATTAAATAAAAATGAAATAGAATAAATAAATAAAACAAAGTAAGATAAAAGAGAAATTTATCAGTGGTAATCAAAATCAAGGGCGAATCTTAAGGAATGTTCCTCAAGGAAGTTAAGTTATAGCTATATTTTGATAATAGGGTCAGCTCTAAACTGACCAAAATTGTTTGTCGTGAAACGAAATAAAGTCTGGAGAAGACGTCATCGTAGTGACGAAGTTAACTGAAATATATTTAATCCTTTTGGTACAAGCCCATGACCTAATCTGACTTCAGTTAGAGCAAAATTAGTGATTTGCTTCATCGTTGCGAATTTGTAAAGGCTTTAAATAGGGAAGTTCCCCTCAGCTTGATGAAACTGACGGTGGTATTTAAAAGAAAAAAATCTTTCCTTATATAAATCTTATATAAATCCTTGGAAGGGAAAGATTTATATAAGGAAAGATTTTTTTATACCGTAAGAATCTTACGGTGGTATAAAAGAATCTTTCCTTATTTAAAAAAAAAAATTGGGAAAGATTTATATAAGGAAATATTTTTTTTCAATACCATCTTAATATTCTTACGGTGGTATTTAGAAAATATTTCCTTATAGAAATTTTTCCCTTTGAAGGATTTGTATAAGATTTATATAAGAAAATAATTTTCTTTAAGAATGCCACTGTGACTGACGAGTCAAAACTGATTAAACGGCTTGGCACAATCGCTTAAAAGGGTATAACTTCGTTTTTCTTTTTTTTTCGTCTTATTATTAGTTCTATTTCAGTTCATTTGACTTTATCCATTTGTGTCAACTGATGGATTGGTTTGGAAAAACAACGCCGACCGGCAACCGTTGCCACTGCACATTGTACAGATGTAGTTACGCACAGTCGCGAGCAAAAAATTTTACCCACTCTACAGTCATCACAACGTCAGTATTACTATATATATATTTTTTCCGAGTATGTGATATAATTTCCTATTTAGTATTTAGCTTATAGTTGGTTTATTTTCTTGAATATATGAAAAAAAACCAGACGAAGAATCCGAATTTTGTATTTTGAAAAACTTTGGGTGTGTTAAAACTTTTGCTCGCATGGACTGTTTGATCTAATTAATTCCGTAGACATGACCTCACCCGAACGAAACGCGGGAGTAGGGTATTGTTTTTGGACAGACTTGTTTTCTTGTTAAGAACATTATGACAGTTGACATTGTATAACCCAACAATGTTTTAAGATTAATTGGGTTAACGTAAAGTAGGCCACCGATGTTAAAATCGAGTTTTCACAAATTTCCTCAGAAATTGTCAAACTTGCTTCCACTTAGGACTAAAATTATCTTCATCCTATTTCTCATTTGTAATAATTTTCATCGTGGTGAGAAGAACATAGTTTTGATAATCTGTATTTTCAGAGAATAGAGAGAAAGAGAGAGAAAGAGAGAGAGAGAGAGAGAGAGAGAGAGAGAGAGAGAGAGAGAGAGAGAGAGAGAGAGAGAGAGAGAGAGAGAGAGAGAGATACATGTATTCATGTGTTTCTTTGTAATAACCAAAAATTCTTTTCGTCATAATTTGCCATTGTATGGATATGTATATAATCATAAACCAAAGAAGACGCTCCAGTAAGAAGAACAAGAAGAACAAGAACAGGAACAAGAACAAGAACAAGAACTAGAACTAGAACAAGAACAACAAAAGAAGAGGGGCAAGACGACTCATCGTTTTGCTGTTGTCAGTCTCTGTCCGGCGGTCGTAAAGCTCAAGTGGTTAAGTCTGACGACGTGCAAAGGACCGGCAGAGCATTTGATGAAGATCAGAGGTGACTGAAAGGAGCATTTCCTGCAAAGAATATTAAGACGACGTCTTCAAGACGACCTGAATTTTTTTTTTCTTTCTTTCTTTTCTTCACTCGTTGACAAGGGAGCATTCCCTATAAGTAAAATTAGGGTCAAGTCTTCAAGACTTGAGTATTTTTATTTTATTTATCAGATTTTTTTTTTTTATTTAATCTTTTATTCATTTTGTATATGTTTATACACACACACACACATATATATATATATATATATATATATGCAACAGTAATCACAAAAATCACGTGAATAAAGATTTTTGCTTGTAACCACTAGGAAATTAAAGATCGGAATACTGAACGTTTTCCTCTATTAAGACATTTTCAAAGTACATAGTGTCACAACAAAGTATGACTTAAATACAATAGTATAGAAAACAGGAGAGGTCACTCAACGTAAATACGTAAAGAAACAAAAATATAAATAAAAACAATAAATAAAATGGGTGAAAATTTAAACAGGTGATAAAATGTCACTCAGCATAAATACATAAGGATGACAATTGACAAGGTGATAAAAGGACATTCAACATAAAACATAAGAAATATCCTATCTTTGTAGGATATTTCTTATGTTTTATGTTGAATGTCCTTTTATCACCTTGTCAATTGTCATCCTTATGTATTTACGCTGAGTGACATTTTATCACCTGTTTCAATTTTTACCCATTTTATTTATTGTTTTTATTTATATTTTTGTTTCTTTACGTATTTACGTTGAGTGACCTCTCCTGTTTTCTATACTATTGTATCTAAGTTATACTTTGTTGTGACACTATGTACTTTGAAAATGTCTTAATAGACGAAAACGTTCAGTATTCCGATCTTTAATTTCCTCGTGGTTACAAGCAAAAAAAAAAAATATATATATATATATATATATATATATATATATATATATATATATATATATATATATATATATATATATATGTATATGATGTGTATATATATATACATATATATATACATATATACATATATATATATATATATATATATATATATATATATATGTATTTATCATTCATCATTTACCAAGGCTTTTTCCCCCTTCCAAGGGAGGTAGCCAAAAAGGGAAAGGCATAAAAACACTCCCACCCATTTCATCCCTAAATACACTCCACACCCCTCCCACCCGAGCACCTCCTGGATGACGGGCCATCCCTGCACCCTGCCCACCGCCCTGGGTCAGAAGCAGTGCCGCAAGACACAGCACATCCATAGCAAGGCCGCTTCATTTAATCGGCGACCCCCCCCTCTCCGTCCCCCCTTGCATATAAGGAGAGGACGGGGAGAAATCCCTTCGGGCTGCGTCAAAATTTACTCACACACACACATATATATATATATATATATATATATGTATATATATAAATATGTATATATATGTATATATATATATATATATATATATTTTTTTTTTTTTTTTTTTTTTTTTTTTTTTTTTAGTCGTCCCCAGAGTAATATTTCACACAAGAAATATTAAGACCAAGTCTTCAAGGCGACCTGAGTTTTTTTTTTTTTTTTTTTTTTTTAAAGAGAGAAACAGACGTCGCCCTTTCTTGCTCCTGGACCCCATTACGACTCAAACGAGAATTCGTATGGAGAAGAGTAAAATCAAACAAAACTGTTCAGGCTAACTTGAAGAAGGGTCTCCAGTGTCTAAAGTTGAAATTACAAGATTCACATTTTCTGTTGAAACAGACATATTAGCATGGAAAGTGGAAGAGACATAAAGAGAGATCGAATGATGATGACTTTTTTTTTTTTTTTTTTTTTTTTAGAATAGCAAACTAGGAACTCAACATCACCTGAGAAAAGAATATTCATCTTCTTAGTTTGGGCAGAGAGAGAAAAATGAGATGATAGGAGTTTTATTATCTGTTTCTTTTTGTGCAGTAATACGTTACGGATAGATAATGTTGCCAATCCTAGACGGTGACACCCCTTAGCTGTTTTCTTGAAGCAAACGCCAAGCAACTTTATTCAGCTGATGATCGGATCCTTGGTTAAACGAGGCCTTACCTCTCCCACCCTGAGGTAGAATAATATATTAAGATCTTAAAGCACAGTTAACGTGTTAACGAAGATAGGCTTAGAATCGTCATTCTTCTGCTACGGGAAAGGTGTCCCTCAGCTGAAAAAAATCGCCTGGCGGAAGCTCTGAAACGCAACAAGTAGGTCCAATCCCTCTCAGTCTAAGCGCAAACTGAGACGCAGGCGACACAGGTGACACAGGCGACGCAGCACAGACTTCATGTTGCTGAACTGAAGCACAGTTTGAACTTCTCTTTCACTTGAAATGCTGGGGTAGTACATCTAGAAACATTTCAATTGAGAGAGGAGTTCAAGTTGTACTTCAATTCAGTAACAGGAAGTCTGTCTTCGTTCTGTGCTGCGTCGCCTGTGTCGCCTGCGTCTCAGTTTGCGCTTTGGCTTATGAGGTGACCTCCCGGCAACTGACTGGAATGTTCTGTCACTTTTATCCAAGGATATCCCCTCAACTGAATAAAAAAGTTTCGCCTTAGATAGAATAAAGTTTCTAAATCCGATTCACACTGGGTAATATGTGATGAGAAGGTATTTTTTACTATAGTTAGTATAATATAGCAACTAGAGTTGAAAAATCTCGTCACCCTGTGGGCCACTGGTCATCCTGCGGGCCACATTTGGCCCTTTGGCTAAGTTCGCACCGCAGGCCATAAGTTTGACATTCTAAAGGATCAAGAAAATCGAAAAGGCTCATGTTTTATATACTGTTATGTATTTATCTATTGTCGATATAATGATTTTATTTGAATATTTATTTTTTCTCCTATTCTGGTTGTTTCTCTTTAATTCATTTTTGCCAAGATTTTGACGAATTATTTTAGTTTCAGAGGTACAAGTCTCGCTTCATTGCTGAAATTCTTGACAGAATTAATTTTGGCCTTGCATTTTCCAAGGCCTTTTGATATTCAGGGAATTACATTTAATTTATGTTTATGTTTATGCCGCTAAAGTTTTAGCCCTTAAGCGAAGGGATTGGGGATGAGGTGGTATGTGGGGATTAGGGTATGGTGGTGGGGGTGGGGAATTCAACAGACAACTAAAATCATATTACAGTAGTTGTATAAACACATGAGAACAATCACAGACGTCAAAGGGTCAAAAACATGTTAATTCGTTTTCTCGGATGTTAGGTCAAATACACATGCTCTTTGTTGGGAATCTTTTACATTACAATCTTTTTAGTATTTGGAATAAAATAATCGAAACGAGATTCAACTCTGAATATGAGAAATACTATAATTTGGAACATACTAGAAAGGAGATTTTTTTCTAGGTATTATAGATTTTCCTGTCCTTCCTTGCTACCGGAAGGTAGCACGTTTCCTGTCTATTCTGTCTCTATCTCCTCCGTTTGTTTGATTTAATTCCACACACTCTTGACACTGTATTTATTCGCAGAGCCAGACTCCGAAGGGAAAGATTGTTGCCTTTCTTCCTCTCTTTGTAAACAACATCAGCTTCAATCCAGTCCACCTCGAGCTGTGTTTCCCATAATACTTGGAAATTGCCGAGCTTAAATCTCTCCCGTCCACTACCCTCTAATGTTTTTGCAATTTTGCTCTGAGTTTCTTATTTTGGGTCAATGCTCCGTGTAGTGTTCCTGTCTTCCAGCAAGACTCTGCTCCATCCCATACAGCTCACACAACCCAAGAATGGATGGCCACCAATTTTCATGACCACGTAACCCCCAACATGTGGCCCCCTAGCTCCCCTGATGTCAATCCTTTGGACTATTATGTTTGGGGCGTAGTTGAGAGGGAGTCTAATCGTAAACCTCACAACACTATAGCATCTCTCCAAGAAGCCATTGTCGCTGCAATGGCTAACATCCCCAAGAGTCAACTCATTGGTGCTTGCCAACGATTTAGACGTCGCTTGGAAGATATCATTGACAAGGATGGAGGTTTCATTGAGGGAAACAGTGCATTTGCTTTGTGTTAATGTATAGAATACAATAAATGCTAATTTAGATATATACTAAAACGTTAATAAACCTTATTACAAACAATCTCCTTTGTTCTCAAATACCTGCCGCACCCTGTACACCCATTTCATTTCCCATATATTCCACTCCCCTTCACCTTCCTCCCTCCCTCCAATCTTGGCACCTACTGGATGACGGGTCATCCCTGCATTCTGTCCACTGCTCTGGGTCAAAAGCAGTGTCGCAAGACACAGCACATCCACAGCAAGGCCGCTTCATAAATTCAGCGACCCCTCCTCTCCGTCCCCTCATGCAGAAAAGGAGAAGACGGGGAGAAATCCCTTCGGGCTACGTCATTTTTTTTCTCATACATACTTCCTCACCCCCCATCTCCCACCCACTCCCCCTCAGGCAGCACAGCCTCATCTATACACATATATATGTATTTATATATATATATATATATATACATATATATATATATATATATAATGTGTGTGTGTGTGTGTGTGTGTGTGTGTGTGTGTGTGTGTGTGTGTGTGTGTGTGTGTGTGTGTGTGTGTGTGTGTGTGTGTGTGTGCGCAAAAATAATCACAATAACGCGTGACTAAATAATATTGCAGAAACCAGAGGGAAAATAATGTCGGAATACTAAAAAATTTCGTCTATTACGACATCCTCAGAGTTTAAGAAAGAGAAATAGAACACAATATTTATACAGAAATAAGAAAACTGGGGAATGTTACAGCCACAAAATTTTCGTACAATATACATACACACACATTCATATACAAATGGAACTAATAATAATAATAATAAAACAATAAAGCAGCAAATGCAAGGGAGCATACCTATATGGCCGAAACGTCCAGAGGACATCTGGCACAATTAGGAGCCATGGTACTGCTTTACTATCCTATTAATTATGAAATTGTCTAGTTTAAATAAACCTAAACTCAAGTTGATATTGTTATCAAAAATACTCTTTATAAAACTGGATTCAATGATGTTCCTTTCCAAAAACAGAATTACAAACAACAATCTTGCTAACATTGTCCCAGTCAGTACTATGGTTAGTGTCTCTTACATGGACAAAAACCCCACTAGACATTTGGCCCGTCCTTATAATATATCTGTGTTGATTCATCCTAATATCTAATTCTTTAACAGTTTGGCCAATGTAACAGGAGCTACAGTGTTTACAAGGAATACTATAGACACATCCTACATTATCGCAAGGGGAATTTTTAATGAGGCGTTCTTTGATGGTACTGTTTTTGAAAATAACATTAATATTGAACTCCTTAAGGATACGAGGAAGCCTTACAAGATTTTCATGAAAGGGAAGAACTAAAAGATTTTTCTTACAAAAATTATCTTTTTTGGATGTATTAAAATAAGACTTCCTGGCCCTATATTGTGCTTTATCTATAACATATTTAGGGTATTTCAAGCCCGATGCAATGTCATATATTTTTCTTATTTCTTGGTCTAAAGATTTTGGACTGCAAATTCTATAAGCTCTTAAAAATATAGATGAAAAAACAAAAAATTTAGTATTAATATGATGTGCAGAATAGAAATGGACATATGACAAGACATTGGTTGGTTTCCTAAAAATGTTAAACCTAAAACATCTATCTTTTTTAATAATGGAAACATCTAAAAAGGGCAATTTGTTATCTTGTTCTACCTCAGTTTTCAATTGAATAGAAGGCACTAAATCATTTAATCTAATAAGAAAAATTTCCAAATTAATATCCGTGGGCCAAATATATATATATATATATATATATATATATATATATATATATATATATATATATATATATATATGTATATGTATACGTATGTATATGTAGATGTATATATTTATATATATATATAATATATGTATATAATATATTATATATATACATATATTTATATATATTATATATATATATATATATATACATGTATGTATGTATGTATGTATGTATGTATGTATATGTATATATTTGTATACACGTGACATTCCGTCACTGCCCGAAATACCAGGTGACCTCCCAAAGTGATTAGCAAGTAAAGAAAACTCTAGTATAAAACTTAGAAATTTAACTAGACTCATCGGATTAATTCTTATCCTGATAAGAAAGAACATCCTTATAGCTACTGAAGAAGGGTCTTGAACCTGAAATCGTGATCTAGCTAATATGACTACATACAGCCAAGTCATAAATTTCCTTTCTAAGGAACACAAATCCATGATAAGGTATGTGGAAAATACCTTTAACAAAATAATTAATGCATAACTAACCATCACTTTTAATGATACATATATTCGTATATATATATATATATGTGTATATATATATACATATATATATATATATATGTGTATATATATATATATACATATATATATATATATATATATACCTATATATATACATGTATATATGTATATATATATATACATATATATACACACATATATATACATATATATATATATATATATATACATATACATTATACATATATATATATATATACAAATATACATACATTTATATATATATATATATATACATATATATATATATACATATACACACACATATATATATATATAAGTATATATATATAAGTATATATATATACATATATATATACATATATATATACATATATATATACATATATGTATGTATGTATATACATATATATATATACATATATTTATGTATGTATATACATATATATATATATATATATGTATATATATACATATATATATATATATACATATATATAGTATATATAATGAATGGAATAAACTTCCTGCACAGGTAGTGCAATGTAGTTCAGTTCAAAGCTTTAAGAATCATTTAGATAAACACCTAAGCAAGATGCTGTAATGATTATAATTTATTTTATATTATTTGTTTTTGTTTTATCATTTGTCTGTTGATTTTCATTTATTATTAGTTATATGTCAATTCATTATTATTTACTATTTACCTGTTTGTTTATTATTTAACTATACCTATGCATTTATTTATGTATTCTATTTGTTATTTACATTATTGTAGTTTTTATTTATTATTTTATTATTATTATGATTTTTTTCGCATCCGACCTAGATATGGACCAAAATGTCTCCTGTCGGCAAGCTCCACCTTTGTAACCCTTTGTAATATACAGTATATATATATATGTATATATATATATATATATATACATATATGTATATATACATGAGAAATCACATATACTCGTGATTCTCAAATATGCAGAAAAACCACCAAGGAAAAAGAAAAACTGATGACCAAGCGTTTTCGTCTATTCAGACATCCGTGTGTGTGTGTGTGTGTGTGTGTGTGTGTGTGTGTGTGTGTGTGTGTGTGTGTGTGTGTGTGTGTGTGTGTGTGTGTGTGTGTGTGTGTGTGTGTGTGCGCGCGTGTAGGTGTGTGTAATGACAAATTCATCAGTTGTTGTACCTACGATCTCATTCGCATATCATGTATGTTAAATAAACATTGTTTAATTTGGTTCTAGCACATTGCAGTATTGTAAATCCTGCACTATTGATGTTATTTCCACAGTCATTTTTCTTGCGCTGTGATTTATTGCATTTCTGTGAATATGTTAAATATTAGTTAAGAAAACGAGTTCGTTCAGTTGAATGACAAAGCCTGATGGCCCCCACAAGAGAGAGAGAAAGAGAGAGTGAGAGAGAGATATTGATAGAGGCGGGTAAGGAGGGGGCATTTG
>NC_134779.1:18330933-18338433 GCF_046742065.1 Oratosquilla oratoria | reverse complement strand
CACTCCCATCCATTTCACTCCCATCCATTTCACTCCCATCCATTTCACTCCCATCCATTTCACTCCCATCCACCACCCTTGTTTCCCTCCCATCTTAGGAGAATAAACGTAAAGAGAAAACTGTACTAGGATGGAGTGAATTTAAGGTCGATGGACGAGATGAAAAAAATATTGGATGTAAAAGAAACCGTATTGAGAGCAAGAGCGTATCAAAATCTGAAACCTATATTCCCGTAAAACTGTTGACTGAATGAGCAGAAAGTTCGTTTGTTTGTGGAAATTTCATCTTAAGTAATTTGAATTTATTCTAATATCATATTGATATAATATTGATATGATATTAGAATGAATTCAAATTACTTAGGAAGAAATTCGCACAAAAAATGAACTTTAAAATTTCTTTAGAAGTACCACTATATTCTAAAATCTTTATAAAATTCTTTGGCTTTTTTCCAACGGTTTTGTGATTCATTTTATTCCAGATGGTGTTTTTCTGATGAATACAGAACCCAAGTTCTCGACAGTCGTGTCCAAACTGTCCAACGGAGAGCTGGAGAGAAATTTAAGGCAGAATACTTAAAAACTTCCATCAAGTTTCCTCAGAAAATTATAGTGTGGGGGGCCATTTTAGTGGATGGTACGTGTCCCCTACACATTGTAGATGGCACTATGAATCAAGACAAGTATATTAAAGTTCTGGAAATGGTATGGAAAAGATCCATGGATTTTCCAGCAGGACTCTGACCCATGTCGCACAACAAAGAAAGAAAAGACACGGTGTACCCAGAATAGTATTCAATTGCTACCATGGGCTGGAAAATCAGCGGATATCAATCTAATTCAGACTTTTTAGGACGAACTGAATGACGAAATACATCGTGTTAATACATGATTGGTTCCATTCAGCTAAAACATCGTGTTTATAACAAAATTCAATTCATATAGCAACTGATACATGATTGGTTTCATTCAGCTAAAATCAAGGAGTTGTATCACTCTTACATTTCTTGTTTGCATAGACGTGTCCGGGAACCTCTATCAACAAAAGGTGCTCAAACTAAGTACTACGCAATGAGGATTTGTAGATTCAACAAAATAAAGCAATATTTTGAGCTGTTCATGGGCCTTGTTTTCAATGGTCGATATACCAGAAAAATTCATAATAACTTTTCTAAATCTGTAAATATATATATATATATATATATATATATATATATATATATATATATATATATATATATATATATATATATTTATATATATATATATATATACAGTATATATATATATATATATATATATACAGTATATATATATATATATGTATGTATATAATATATATATATATGTATATATATATATATATATACATATGTATAAAGTTATATACGTATATACTGTATATATGTGTATATCTATAAAATGTACATTTGTATATACGGTACACATATGTATATATATATATATATATATATATATATATATATATGTGAGAATAAACACCTTGTGAGATCGAAACCTTTATTAGTACTACGTTTCGCTTGTTACAGCTTTTTCAAGTACAGACATGACACACACTCTGAGCACATATAAGCCAACAGGGAAGGAACTGGGAGAGATTATCAGGGAGGGGGGGGTGGGAGGTGGAGGGGGAGGGGGGAGGGGGGGGACGGGAGGGACTTGGTGGAGACAAAGGAGGACATTTCGGACAGTTTGTTGAAGTGGACTAAGGGGGACATTTCATACATAAATATAATGCGGGTAACAGATGTATTATAACAGGGGCGATGTTAAACATGCCTCTGTTCTGCTCAATGGTTTTGAAGCTTTGAATGGCGGCCGCTTCGAGGCATTTTCTCCTCATCCTGTCTGGTTCACTAAACAGAAGTTCTGCGTTATCCCAATCCATCAGGTGGTCGTTGGTGTTCCGGTGGATAACACAGGCGTTGGTGGTGATGTTGTTCCGGGAATCGTAGCGATGCTCCCGGATCCGGGTCTTCAGGTCACGGGAAGTCTCGCCGATGTATACTTTATCACATCCAGCACAGGGTATGCGGTAGACACCAGCGTTTTTTCCACACATCTCGTCCTGGCTGTCATTCCTTCTTGAAAGCTCTTTGATAGTTCTGCTGGACTGGCCCACTACCTGAATGTTGCAACGCCCAAGTGTCCGGGTGAGGGTGGCGGTGACGCTGCTGGCTGGAAGGATAAGCCTCCTAGCTGGATCTTTTGTTGGTTCCCGCCCTTCCATTATTTTGAGTGCCTTTTTCTTACACTGGTGGATGATGCACTCTGGATATTTTAATTTATGAAAAACCTCCTTTATGTGCCTAAACTCGTCCTCTAAGAATTCAGGGCTACATATTCTGAGAGCTCTGAGGTAGAAACCTATGACTACACCTTTTTTAATACTGAGGTCATGGTGGGATAGGAAGTGAGTCAAATCGTCCTTATTGGTTGGTTTCCTGTAGACTGTAAATTTTAAAAAATTATCATGTTTGATAATAAGGGTATCCAAAAATGGAAGGGAATCGTTATGAGTTTAGGCACATAAAGGAGGTTTTTCATAAATTAAAATATCCAGAGTGCATCATCCACCAGTGTAAGAAAAAGGCACTCAAAATAATGGAAGGGCGGGAACCAACAAAAGATCCAGCTAGGAGGCTTATCCTTCCAGCCAGCAGCGTCACCGCCACCCTCACCCGGACACTTGGGCGTTGCAACATTCAGGTAGTGGGCCAGTCCAGCAGAACTATCAAAGAGCTTTCAAGAAGGAATGACAGCCAGGACGAGATGTGGGGAAAAAACGCTGGTGTCTACCGCATACCCTGTGCTGGATGTGATAAAGTATACATCGGCGAGACTTCCCGTGACCTGAAGACCCGGATCCGGGAGCATCGCTACGATTCCCGGAACAACATCACCACCAACGCCTGTGTTATCCACCGGAACACCAACGACCACCTGATGGATTGGGATAACGCAGAACTTCTGTTTAGTGAACCAGACAGGATGAGGAGAAAATGCCTCGAAGCGGCCGCCATTCAAAGCTTCAAAACCATTGAGCAGAACAGAGGCATGTTTAACATCGCCCCTTCTATTATCCATATGTTACCCGAATTATATAAATGTTTGATATGTAGATCTTAGTCCACTTCAACAAACTGTCCGAAATGTCCTCCTTTGTCTCCACCAAGTCCCCCTCCTCCCCCTCCACCTCCACCACCACCCACCCCTCCCTGATAACCTCTCCCAGTTCCTTCCCTGTTGGCTTATATGTGCTCAGAGTGTGTGTCATGTCTGTACTTGAAAAAGCTGTAACAAGCGAAACGTAGTACTAATAAAGGTTTCGATCTCACAAGGTGTTTATTCTCACAGTCTTGTCGGCTTTTGCCATTGTGATTCATATATATATATATAATATACAATATTCGTTTGTATGTATGTACATATATATATATATATATATATATATATATATAATATATATGTATATGTATATATATGTGTGTGTGTGTACATTGTGTGTGAAAAATTATATACTCATTAATAACTGGGTGAATAACACAGCGTACTCGGCGTAAATCATCTTTTCTCGGTGTCTTTAAACTAATGGCCTACCTGAAATTGGAACTAGGCAAGGAAACGGTATTGATAAGGAAATACTGCCCAGCAATTTATGTACAACAAATAATGTGTGAGACCTTGAAATTGATTGGAGCACATGAGACACATTCATGGGGCCATCGCCAACTTCACCGGGTCTCTGAAAATTTAATGAACAAATCCAATTCAAAATATTTTAAGCTTGTACTGTGCTCCTTCTACCTGAAGATGCCCAGTGCTACGGATGATACGTTGTAAAGTTTGTAGATGCTGTAGATGCTGAAATGTCGACCAACAAGGTTTCATTTGGTGATGATATATGTTCAGTTCCTCCTACAAATAATAGAGTGTCAAGGGGAATTAAAGACATCAAGAAGATCATTAGGGCTAAGTATGCTGTCTTTCAACCAGCAATGTACACAAATAACAAGATTCCAAAATCTAGGTATACATATACAGTATATGTATATATATATATATATATATATATATATATATATATATATGTGTGTGTGTGTGTGTGTGTGTGTGTGTGTGTGTGTGTGTGTGTGTGAGTAAACTCAACTTAAACTTCTATGCACTCCTGAATCAACACACACACACACACACACACACACACACACACACACACACACACATATATATATATATATATATATATTGTGTGTGTGTGTGTGTGTGTGTGTGTGTGTGTGTGTGTGTGTGTGTGTGTGTGTGTGTGTGTGTGTGTGTGTGTGTGTGTGAACTCAAAATTTAAACTTCTATGCACTCCTGAATCAACACACATACACACACACGCACGCACACACACCTACACACACACACACACACACACACACACACACACACACACACACACACACACACACACACACACACACACACACACATACAAACAGACACACACACACACACACACACACACACACACACACACACACACACACACACACACACACACACACACACACACACACACACACACTCACACACACACACACACACACACACACACACACACACACACACACACACACGCGCGCGCGCGCGCGCAAAGAGAAACAGGAAGAGAAGGGGAGGGATAGAGAAGGAAAGAGGGAGGGAGAAAATACACCATAAAACACTTGGATACATCCACAGCCGGCAACATTGCACTATACACTCATCCAGCTAAGGCAAGTTGCAGCCACCAGAAAGGGTCTGATCTCGAGCACAGGTCACAGATATCATGAAGAGACTTTTAAGCCAAGACGTCACGGCAGTTCACAACTCGAAGGCTCCAGACGGCTGAAGTCACGTGACTAAATTAACGACTAAAGGGAGTAGAATAACAACCACAGTGACTAGAATAATGGCTGTCACTGATGAAATGTCAGTTGATCTTACTTAGAATAGATAAATCTTCTGAACTATTAGAGCGTCTGAATACGTGGGGGAAACAATTACTCAAGAAGGTCTGGTATAGCCGGGTATTCAGTGACACGTTTCAAATTACAACAGTAATGAAATCGATGGAAACTGATATTGGAAAAGGCAAATTAGATAGAAGATTCAAACAAGTGCAAGACAGAATGGGGACGAGGTAAGAGAAGAAGCAAAAAACACACATAAAGAAGAGGGGAAAAAGAGGAAAAAATATATGAAAATAGAAAAGAGGGAAGAAAGAAAATGTAAAAAAAAAACGGTAGAAGAGATGATATTATCAAGAAAGTCAGAAAATGTGAAGAATAAAGAAAAAATACGAGAGTGGGAAGAAGAGCAAGCTCCAGAAATCATGTGAATAAAAAGAAAACGGACGAGAAGGAGAAGAGCCTGGATTAAAAAGAAGGATAGGAAGGACAAAAAAGGCTAAAGAAAGAGAATGTAAAGAGAAAGAAAATGAAAGACTAGGAGGAAAGATAGAAGAGGGATAGGAGGGATAAAAGAGGATCAAGGAAGATATTAAAGGAGAGAAAGTTGCATGAATAAAGTGAAAGATTGTAAGGGTGATGAGAAAGTGTGAGGAAGAAAGGTAAAGGTAAAATGAAAGAGGTATACAAGGGTAAAGGCTGGAAGAGGTATAGGAAGGATTGAAGAGGGGAAGGCAAAAAAAACATAGGAAAGAGAAGAAAAGAAAAACGAAAAAAGTGAAGAGGAAGAAAAGAGAGAAGATAGAGGGGCACAGAATATATGAGGATTAGGAGTAGTAATAGAGAATAATTGATAATAGGAGAGGGAGCTGAATGAAAATAAGTGAAATAATGAGAGGTAAAGAACGAGGAGGAAGGGTAAGGCAGGAAGAGTTATAGAGTGGTAAAGGAGGAGAGTTGATCTCGGACCCCACAACGTGGTGAAAAATCAATCATGAAATGGAAATTGAAAGGAAGAGGCGATTTGGCTCAGATTACATGCAACTGGAGGTGAACGTGGGAGGAAGGGGGAGAAGGTGAGTCGTACTGAAGAAGACGTTGTTGAGGGAAGAAGTGGCGTAGGAACGAGGAGGATGAGTCGTTGAGGAAGATATTGAGGGACAGCTGGGTGAATTGAGAGAGAATTGAGTGGATGATGAGGTTGAAGTGTAGGAGTTGATGGTTGCAGTTGTAACATTAGAGGTGGGAAAGCAATGATGAAGTTTGTTTAAAAATATACTGACAAAGCATACAGTAGTCTTAGCAACTTGGTAGTATACTTTTGTTTTCCTTACTCAGTTTATCTAAGTATTGACACTCTACCGGTCGTGTTGAAAAAGTGTAGCAAAAACTGTTGAACGAATGTCCAACAGAAACGACGTAAGCATTCAGGATGCTAAACCTAGAGAGTGATCAAAATCCAAGAACACACAGTCATAAAAAACGTTTAATATTATTGATTTATCTAACAACATTCTACAACAATGTCGAACATAACGTGATGTAACTCTGTTGGAGGTACAATGCCACTTAACTAGTCATGTACGCGGAGTTCCCATGAGCTAGTTGGGTAATTTGTCTTATTTAGCAAAGATTAAGTTATGGGAGTGAATGGTTTGCAGAAAAAAATCCTCTGGCGGCAGCTATGATAAGAGGAAAAGTACTACCCGATACACAAGGACATTTTCTTTCCCTGCCCTTCTAAGGAGGAAAAGGTCTTTTAATCTGAACAGTTGAACACTGAGGCGAGTAAGGTTACGGAAGTAACTAGTATTGACGTTGCGGAAGTTACCAATACTGTCGTTACGGAAGTAACTAGTACTGACCTTGCCTACTGGTCGACCACAGAGAGAGAAAAAACAATAAAAAAGAAAAGATGGCAACGGAGAAGAAATTCTACTTGACATTCATGGACCTGAAGAAAGCGTATGAAATGGTATACCGAGTAGTATTGTGGGAGAGAATGAAAAGGCTCAGAGAAAGAATTTTTTTAATAAATGCTGTGTAAAGTACATTCATGAGGAGAATAACATGTGTTAGGATGGAAGGGAGGTTAAAACAAGCATGTTATGTTGTACCACCATGACACTGTGATATATAGTCATATGCAATAAACACTGGAACCGTGTGTTCCAACAACGCATAATTAAACAAGTGAAAAGTTAAATGAACACACCAGAGTAAGGGTTGCGAATGTGTGTATTTAATGTGATTTGCTCCCTCGCCAAGCTAATTTGTTGCATAGGTATGAGCCCAGGCAATTTGTACCCACATAAAAGTGAATAATTTGCTTACAAAATTACGGATTTTCTGTAGGTTTTATTATAGCCAGTGGTCTGGTGTGTGCGCCAATCAGAATACAGGATTATGATGTCTTCTTTATATGATAGTGAAACCAAGCCCCAATCACAGAGTAGCTAAGATACTGGCCATTACAGAAATTATATATTTATACATGATTAATATTATTTTATAGTGTCATTTACATCTATGTTATAAACTATGA
>NC_134779.1:18270933-18288433 GCF_046742065.1 Oratosquilla oratoria | reverse complement strand
CTGATAATTAGATTTTTTTTGACGTGAAAAACGTTTCATCTTTTTCTAGAATCTTGTTTGCTCTCTCTGAGGCATAAAGACAAAGCTTGGATAATTTAATATCATTACTGATAATTACACCAAAATAATTTTTCTCATTATTTTTGGTTCAGGGTTATCCAAATAACATTTAGACTTGTTCGGTACTATTTTTACCTGTGTGAGTTGCGTGAGTTAGAATGAGTAAAGTATATCACTAAAATGCATACATGACTTGATGCTTTGATGCTTTGATTTTGTTGTTAGACTGAAGATGCTAACAAAACATATACGGTTACATGATAATTCTATGTGGTTCTATTTCTCTGTAGCAAGTTGATCTTCGATCTCGCTTTCTTTGTCAGCTTGATTTCGATCCACAAGAACTACTGATGACTGCCACTTTCACAGTAAAATAAATAGATAGATAAATTTAATGAAAATTAATAAACAAATAAATAGATGAATAAATGAGTAAATAAATATGTAAATAAATAGATAAATGAATAAATAAACAAACAAGTAAATAGACATAACATTACAGAGGACATAGGTTTTGTTTGTATGATACGAATAGAAATTGTCTATTAAATTCCCAACGCTAGTCCTTATTTTCACCTGAATGAAATCTTCTGGTGGGTAACGTAGAACAAACCTGTTACGCATAACAGCTAAACTACCCGGGTTCCCTATGTCTTGCTTCACTAGCGTTCCATATCTCTGTGGGTGATTGCTGTAAGTCCCTGCGTCATATAATCCTCTTTCGTGGCGTTTATGTCCCTATAGTACCGAGATCCCGTTACCTTTTGGGAATTGGACAGCTGTCTGTGCAATGCTCTCCGCATTTTCACTCAACCAATTCATGGACTATATATTCTGTTTGGTTTATTTTGGTCTCCATTAAGTAGCGTTATTTATTTATTAACATGTTTATTAATTTGTTTATTCTGTTTGTTTTTTGTTTTGTTTTTTTTTTTGCTTATGTATCTATTTTTGTTCGTTGACTTGTTCATTCAGTTTTCGTTTAGTTATTTTCATTTATTTATTTTTCTAATATATATTTACCTATTTATTCATTTATCTACTTAGGTATATCTTCTAATTTTCTGTTTCTGTTCGTTTATCTATTTATCCATCTATTCATTTTTATTCATTTATCTATTTATTTTTTGTGTTATTTTCATTTATTTATTTTTCTAATATATATTTACCTATTTATTCATTTATCTACTTAGGTATATCTTCTAATTTTCTGTTTCTGTTCGTTTATCTATTTATCCATCTATTCATTTTTATTCATTTATCAATTTATTTTTTGTGTATATATCTATTCTTTATTTTTCCATGTGAGATGGTCTATCACATGCATGCCCACGCTCTTAGACCTCCTCGCATACTGACATTCGCGTCCGTACAGACTGGAAAACACTTGCAATATATTGATATAAACACAACATATATGGGTCGGAGGAACTATGGTGAGAACCCAAGATGGTGATCCTCTTGACTCAGATGCTATAATCTAATTAGTTTTAAACAAACAGTTGAATAAAATATTCTAGTGGTAGCCAGAGCTGAATCTTATATTTGCAGACCCTATTCTATGTGTTGAATTTAATTCAGTTACTCTGCAGTGTCTTTTATTTTACCATCGATCCTTTCTTGTTGTAAGAAGCGCCAAATGATTTTATAATGAAAAAGAGAAACCAACCCTACAACATCTCCGGTGTCACGTGACCAAACAAAAGTACTTAAACCAAAGCAACCTGCTAGTGTTATTACGCTTGAAAGAAATATGATCGGTAATTACCTGACTGGCATCTCGGCGTGTCGTGTTGAACTTTGAGCTTCCGACCAATGACGGTTATTTCCGTTATTTCAAAGTTTCCGTCACTGAAACGGTTTCCACGCATTTCTGGCCTCGCTTGAAACCCTCGGAAGAGGATACCTTTGACAGAGTTAACGGAAGTTGCCGATGGAGAGAGAAAACACGTTAAAAAACCTTTCAGAGAAATTTGAAACTGGTCTCCCGTCTAGGTTTCTTAGAAAAATTCACTTTACTATCAACATTAGATAATTGCACAATGTGGGAACTGAACTACAATGCTCTGAGAGACTCTCGTTCCAAAGGTTAGATTTGTGTGTGTGTGTGTGTGTGTGTGTGTGTGTGTGTGTGTGTGTGTGTGTGTGTGTGTGTGTGTGTGTGTGTGTGTGTGTGTGTGTGTGTGTGTGTGTGTGTGTGTGTGTGTGTGTGTGCGTGCGTTGCGTGTGTGCGTGTGCGTGTGTGTGTGTGTGTGTGTGTGTGCTCGCGCGCGTTGTGTGTGTGTGTGTGTGTGTGTGTGTGTGTGTGTGTGTGTGTGTGTGTGTGTGTGTGTGTGTGTGTGTGTGTGTGTGCGTGCGTATGTGTGTGTGTGTGTGTGTGTGTGCGTGCGTGCGTGTCCAGACTCTCTCATCGCAGACTAAGGATATGTATGGCAAAGCCATGTATCCGTGTGCACTCATCTGTCGGTATCCCCCTATTTCTACATTATTGGATTGAAGCAATCTCTTACACAGTCTCTCTCTCTCTCTCTCTCTCTCTCTCTTATGTCTCTCTCTTATGTCTCTCATGTCTCTCTGATCTCTCTCTCTCTCTCTCTCTCTCTCTCTCTCTCTCTCTCTCTCTCTCTCTCTCTCTCTCTCTCTCTCTCTCTCTCTCTCTCTCTCTCTCTCTCTCTCTCTCTCTCTCTCTCTCTCATTATCTCTCTCTCTCTCATCCCTCGTTATATTTCGTAACTGTAGGGACAGTTCCAGTCTACTTTTTGTTATTGTTGCCAAACCATTTAGATATTTTTCTTTTGGTTCCTACACCCCTCTGTTTCATTTACGTTGAACAACTTTTGTGAAAGGGTGTGTTTCCATTCGCAGAATAAGCTCACATTAGGCCTTGGATTTTTTTTTTTTTTTTTTTTTCATCCAGTCAGCCATTACCCGCAAAATGAAGTGGTTTCACAATAGAAAATCCTCACCAATTTCTGTTGTATGTATCACTTTTATTCTTTCCCACTTTAAATCATGCTACGATTGTAACTTGTTATTTCCCAAGCAATATTGCCGGTGTATATAAGAACATAAGAATGAAGGAGGCTACAAGAGACCATAAGGACTACACTAGCCAGTTCCATGTCTATTACCACATATCATCCCCGTCTATAAAGTTATCTAACCTCCTCTTAAAACAACCATTAATTCTAAGCTCTCCCTATATTGTTACTAAGTCTGTTCTATTTGTTGACCACTCCACTGGTAAACCATTTCTTGCCTATTTCCTTCTTAAATCTAATTTTTTACAAATTAACCTCATTACTAGGAGTGGTGACCTGTTGTCTGAATATGATGACCTTGTTTGTTTCACCTCTATGAACCCCTCTCATGGATCTAGAATTATGACGTCATATCCTAGTAGTTGTACACATACAATTCACGATCTTCTTCTTTTCTTCTTCTTCTTCTTCTTCTTCTTCTTCTTCTTCTTCTTCTTCTTCTTCTTCTTCTTCTTCTTCTTCTTCTTCTTCTTCTTCTTCTTCTTCTTCTTCTTCTTCTTCTTCTTCTTCTTCTTCTTCTTCTTCTTCTTCTTCTTCTTCTTCTTCTTCTTCTTCTTCTTCTCCTTTCTTCTTCTTCTTCTTCTTCTTCTTCTTCTTCTTCTTCTTCTTCTTCTTCTTCTTCTTCTTCTTCTTCTTCTTCTTCTTCTTCTTCGTCTTCTTCGTCTTCTTCTTCTTCTTTGTCTTCTTTGTCTTCTTTGTCTTCTTTGTCTTCTTTGTCTTCTTCTTTTTCCCTCCTACATATATGTATATATATGTGTGTGTGTGTGTGTGTGTGTGTGTGTGTGTGTGTGTGTGTGTGTGTGTGTGTGTGTGTGTGTGTGTGTGTGTGTGTGTGTGTGTTTGTATGGTTAGATTGTGAGAAACTGTGGATCAGTTGTTGTACTCGTATATGTTTAAGTAGAGTGCAACTGTGATGGGAGACGGGTTTGAGGACTTTTTGCCTACCATTCTCATGCACTGCGCTATGGAAAGAATTTTGGTTTCTGTGAAAAGTGATTAAACATTAACTTGGGTGGCACGCCCCAAATGAATAGAATTATCTGGCATTTGTCTACACCCTCAGAAACTGCCTCCTTGCCACATAATACCTGTCACATGTTATCCGAAATAACATGCATAAAACAGTATTAATGTAGCTCATTATATACGCGAACCAGTTTTACCTTACTTAACGAGATGCCATGTCTTTGGCGTCGGCGACCATGGAACTCCATTTTTTTCGATCTTGAGCCAATCTCGTCAGGTCTTGAATATTCATTCCCCCTTCAATGTCCTGCAGTAAGCTACCCATATAAGTCTGTTGCTGTCTACCACGATCCCTTCTCCCTTCAATCATTCATAGTAGGTTGACTTTTTTTACTTCTCCTGCGCGGATTATATGGCCAAGGAAAGAAAGTTGTCTACTTCTGATATTTCCTATAAGTGATCTTTTTGTCCCGACTCTTCTTAAAACTTCTTCGTTCGTTACCCTTTCAGTCCAAAATAGCCTCATCATTCTTCGAAGACACCACATCTTCACTGTCTCACGTCTCTTTTTTTTTTTTTTTTTTTCCATGATTCACACCCGTAAGTAAGTGTCGACCACACTTTTTCTTTTATAAATCTTAATCTCAGGTTTCAGTTCATATTTACGTTTGTTAGGAGCTTCTTTTCTTTTCCAAGTGCTCTTTTTATTATGCAGATTCGTGTTTTAATTTCCTTTCCCGATCTTCCATCCTCGTAATGGCCACAAACGTACCATCCGCCCTTATCTGAACAAAATTAATAAATGTTTAGCCATAAGAGAATTTATAAAGTGTCAGCATGCTGATTTTTTTTTTTTTCTTTTTTTTTTTTTTTTTTTTTTTTTTTTTTTTTTTTTTTTTTTTTTTTTTTCTTTTTTTTTTTTTCTTTTTTTTTTTGGCACACTGGGTAAAATTTCCGCCGTCTCATGTGTTTCTACTACCATAACTCCGAAAAACAAAAGCGTTCCAGCGGCACTTGATTCCCCATCTGGCGTTCCATTTGGCCACCACCCAACTCGCGTAATGGGATTTTAATCCTTTCTTTACAAAAAACTTTCTCGATATGGCAAACTTCCGTTGCCTCAATACTTTTTTTTAAGGCGTGATTTTATAGACGAAGGTGCCTGGAGAGAGTCTAGATCGATCAAGATTTCTTTCAGAGCCCCAACAGCACTCATAATCCGTCCCAGACCCTTCCTCTTTCTAGATAAGTGTCCGTATTGAAGGGAAAATTAGTTTGCAACAAATCTTACCACAATTTGGGCTGACACCAAACTGCCTTTACCCTCTTTCTCCCAATACCATCCTTCACTTTTTTTCTTTCTTTCTTTCTTTTTTCAGGGGCAGGCAATTTCATTTAGCTGAGGTATCAAACTACATTTCCCCCAAGTCTTATTCACCTTGACTGAATAAAACTGCCTGTAGTCAATCAGAATAAAACCTACAAAGAAGGTCATTGTAATGGAAGGAATGAAACTGTTTTCAATAGCACAGTTGCCGCGCGGTAGCCCAGTGTATACCATCTTGAAGTGACGAGCAAATGGTCGTGAGTTCGAGTCCCGGGGCCCGATGCGGGCTTGCTGCATTGGTTTCCAACAGCCCTGGCTAGGCAGGGAGGCGACATAACGTCGACCTTAGAAAAATAAATAAATAAGAAACAATATAGAAAATGAAAAACGGCTCACCGGAGCTGACAGAGCTTTGCCCTACCACGGGTTTCTTACTTCCCACTGCGTGGGAGTGGAATGGTGGTGGTGGTGAATCATTTTCTGATCACGGGCACTGGTGGCGTAATCGGAAGCGTGCTGGTCTCACATTTGCTGAGTCGTGGGTTCAAGTCCCGCACACCTCTCTAATTCAGAACCGTTCAAGAGCATAAAGCAAAGGTAACGGTTTCGGCCACAGCTACTCAGCGCCTCCTGGCGTAGGCTCTATACCACCTTGTCCTGGTTCTTCTACTAAGTTCGTATTTTGGCAGATACCTGACTATTTCATTCAGCCGAGGAACTCGACCACATTTGAAAGATTTAGGTAAACAGTATTGCTGTACTTGGGTTTTAGACGAATGTATCTAGTTAGTCATCTCTCAAAGTTAAAACGTTAAAAATTACGAATTTAATACCTAGATGAATAAACTAATAGGTGAATAAATACATAGATAAACAGATAAGAAATGAACAAGTAAATGGATAAATAAATGAATAAGTAAGAAATCAATAGATGAATAACCAAATAAACAAATGAATAAAATAATGTAAAAAGGATAAAAACATGCGAAGTTAGCAACAAAAGTGGCCAGAAAACAAACTAAACTACTTTGCTCAGTACAGCCTAAACTTGTTGCAATAAAGTTTAAAGTTGCCAAACTTAACTTGGCTAACCAAAGTAGCAAGTGCACTGCATAATTTTTCTTCGTTACCTTTTATATACTGGCGTGTGTGTGTCTTTTATTTATGAAGATGTGTATATATTTATCTTTTTAAAAACAAGACCTTTGGCCTTGAAGCTCCTGGCTGCTGTCAAAGCTGTGTTATTGTTGTGAAGAAGAAAGCCTTTTGAAAATAATGTATTCCTTTCATTTCCACGGCCCAGCATGGCAACAAAACCTCTTGATTTGGAAAGCTAACGTCACATGTGTACAAGTATCTACAAAGGATTACAAAGTTAGAACATACCGACAGGAGACCTTTTGGTTCATAACTAGGTCGAATGCGGAAATAAAATAGATATATAAAAATAAATTAAAATAGATAAAAAATAAATAAAAAAAATAAATAGATAAATAATGATAGATAATAAGCAAACAAGTAATAATTCATAATAAAAAATAATGAATAATAGAAAAATAAACATATAAATGTTAAATAAATAATAGTATCTAATCTATTTGATTTGATTTTGTTTTATATATATAGTTTATTTGTTTAATCATTTGTTCATCTAATTTGATTATTCATTTGATGAGTTTACGTGTTTATTTAATTTGCTTCTTTTCGTTATTAGTTTAATCTACTTATTTATGTATATATTTACCTTTTCATCTACTATTAAACTATATTTTCTTTTTATTACACAGAGAGAATTATCATCCCATACTATTTTCTATACGTTCCGGAAAAACACACATTAATATCAAAAGCTGGACACGTGAATTTCGAATTGCTATCTTGCCATGTATCCTATTTCGAGTGACGTTATTAGTTTTCGATATCATGTTACTTACCAAAACAACATGACGTGCCCGAGCGAGCCCTCTGGAGAACCCAATTCGGCACACGTGCCAGAGGTTGCCCACCAGCACCCATTCTAGAAATTCTGGCACAAATAATGTTATTTTGATCATGGAGCGACGAACATGAGCACTCTCCGTGACAAATCAGGCGGACCAATTGTAGATGATGGGTCACATAAATAAAAAAATAAAAAACACAGAATAGGATAAAATAGAATGAATAAATAGATGATGCAATGAACAAGAAAAATATGTAAAAAATATATTTGTGTGTGTGCGTGCATGTGTGTGTGTGTGTGTGTACGTGCGTGTGTAACTAGTCATGCATTCATGCACTACGGTTTCATTTACTGTGCGGATTTTTTTTTTTTTTTTTATATACTTGTCCTCCAATTATGATTTCCATAGGCCACTCCTGACGAAATAAAATAGACAACGCTGCGACCTCATTTAGATTCCATTGGGAAATGCAAAGCAACCATTGTTGTTATCTTTATTATTAGTGTTATTGTTAATGTTAGTGTTAGTGATGGTATTGGTGTGATGATGATGGTTGTGGTGGTTGTGGTTGTGGTTCTTATTGTTACCTTATAGTTGTCATCGTTGTCGTTGTAATTGCCATTGTCGTCATCGTTGATGCCGTTGTGTTTGTTGTCACCGCTCTAGCGCTGCCATAGTCTTTGTCTCTTTCCGCTTGCCGGTTCCCACAGTCACCGTCTCCATCACTGTTACCGTTACTGTTGTTAAACACATCTATCTCAAAAAAACACTCTAGAATATCTAATAAAGACTGCAGAAAATATATTCTGTGCAAGAGAGAAAGGGAATCTTATAGTGCCAGAACAAGGACAACATCGTCAAATTCCCGACTGGTTTGATATCGTTTAAGAACTTTACTGTTCTACGAGCTTTCTTCCTTTTTTCTCATCATTCGTGGTGGTGGTGATGGTGGAGGTGGTGGTGATGGTCGTCGTGGTCGTCGTCGTAGTGGTGGTGGTCGTGTTGGTGGTGGTCGTCGTCGTGGTTATGGTCAAGGTGGTGGTCGTGTTGGGGTTGGTCGTGGTGGTGGTGGTCGTGGGGATGGTGGTGATGGTGGTGGCGGTGGTCATGATAGTGGAGGTGGTGGTGGTGGTAGTGGTGCAGATGGTAGTGGTAGTGGTGGTGTGGGGGGTAGGGGTTGTGGTGGTTGTCGTAGTGGCCATGTTATACTTTAAACCATGCATTTCATACTTAGAAATATGCGTACACACACATAGACAAACATACATACGTACACACAAACGTATGCGTCTTGCCACCACAAAAGCTCCATAAATATTCTCATTTCCTGTCAGACAAACAACAGGCTACCATACTATTTACATTTACGTAACACTGTATCTAGAACATTCACATATTCACATTCATTAGTACACACGAGTATATATCATAATTAAATTACATGTAATTTTCTTTTTTGTAAATACCTTATGTTAAACATGCAATGTAACTAGTTCCCATACGCATTTGCCAATCAGTTTTATGGTATAGGCCTGTGCATGAATAGTGTATTCGACCCGCTTGGGTATAAACTTTTTTAATTTAACAGCCCTTGAAGAGACCAGTTTAAATTTCCATTAATCCCGTAGTCGCATATTTAGACTACAACAGTGGTGGTGGTAGTGGTCGCCGTCGTTTTTGTCGTCAGAGAGTTTTTATTCCAGTCTAACTCAGACGGTTTTATTCAGCGTAAGGCTGACCCAAAATGAATAATACAAATAGTTAATCAAGAAACCCCAGAATGAAATGCTGAAGAGGTTCTTATAATTCTTTCATGTCTAGATGATCTTTCTCGTAGGAGACCCAAGTCCATTGTCTCAAGTAGAAGCCAACAGAGTCGCTAATAAGATCACACACGAAAGAAATAATAATAATGGTAATAATAATAATAATAAGAAGAAGACTCATATTGGTGCATCACTTGGGACAATCTAACTAATTAAATATAGAACTTGAGCCTAATTTACTCTGCACATATACCAGAAGACCACTTGCTTCTAATCAATTTCTTGATTGGGGAAAAGTTAGGCAGGGGTCAGCCCAAGGGTCGGAGCGGTCCTGATCCTATTGGGAACTTTCGGGAAGTTTTCGGGAAGTTTTGGGGGAATTTTCAGCCCCCTTCTCCCCTCACTCTGTCCTGTGTGTGTGTATGTGTGTGTGTGTGCGTGTGCGTGTGCGTGTGTGTGTGTGTGTGTGTGTGTGTGTGTGTGTGTGTGTGTGTGTGTGTGTGTGTGTGTGTGTGTGTGTGTGTGTGTGTGTGTGTTTATGTCTATCTGTCTCCTTACCTCATTGTTTGTTTGTCTCCATATCTTTGCCTCTCTTTGTTTCTTTCTCTTTTTTTTTCTTTTTCTTTCCCTTTCTAATTCTACTCTGCTCTATCTCACTGAAGGCCATTCAAGCCTACCACTTTGAGCAATCTGGGTACCCAAGGCAAAGGTGAGATTGTCCGTCGCAGTCGACCATTTCCCGGTTAGCTTTTCCTTCTCTTCATCCGAATAATCAATTCAAGGTCTGATGGACATGTGTGGTCGCCGTTCTATGACAATCTTGTCATGATTTTTTGAACCACACGGAATGGCATAGACATCAAACCATCGTTTGCAATTGAACACTGGTTTGGTGTCATTATGGTTCCTTTTTTATTTTATTTTATTTCATTTTATCTTATTTTATTTTTTATTTTTATTTTTATTTTTTTCATTTATTTATTTATTTTTTCATTGGGCCTGACAGCATGAGGGGAGCAAATATCAACTTTGGAAAAAGATTACTGAAATATAAAAGCGCCTCTGTTCCTGTCAGTCGATAATGCTATGCAAGCGAGGCGTGTGTACACACGCACACACACGTAAAAACACACACACGTAAAAACACACACACGCACACGCATATACACATGCATACACATACATACATATATGCATATATACACACTCCCGTGCACACACATACAGAAATACATGTACACACACGCACATACACACGCACACACGCACGCACATACGCGCGCGCACACACACATACACACGGACACATACACACACACGCACGCACACACACACACACACACACACACACACACACACACACACACACACACACACACACACACACACACACACACACACACACACACACACACACACACACACACACACACACACACACACACATGTACAAGCACATGTACACGCACGCACATACACACGCACACACGCGCGCGCAAACACACACACACACATGTACAAGCACATGTACACGCACGCACATACACACGCACACACGCGCGCGCACACACACACACACACACACACACACACACACACACACACACACACACACACACGCATACACGCGCGCACACAGACACACAGACACACAGACACACATACAGACACACACACACATACAAACACACACACACATACAAACACACACACACATACACACACGCATACACGCCCGCACACAGACACACAGACACACAGATACACATACAGACACGCACACACATACAAACACACACACATACAAACACACACACACACACACACACACACACACACACACACACACACACACACACACACACACACACACACACACACACACACACACACACATGTACAAACACATGTACACACGCGCACACATTCATACACACACGCGCGCGCCATTCGATGGTGTAGTGGTACCGTTCTCGACCGCTGTCTCTTGGTTCCGAGTTCGAATTTCACCCACGGCTGAAAAAAAAAGAATAATAAGCATCACTGGACTATGAGCTGACACTCCAGCTCTGTTGGGCAAGGAGTTGATCACAGCACTATCAATTGATCGGGCCATACATGAGCTCTGAGCTTTTATACGGGAAGGTAATAGCTGTCGATCACAAGTCCAACACGTGATCCAAGACTGTGGTGAATCACACACACACGCGCGCGCGAAAGCAGCAATCATCATTCATGTTCCATTTCGAGTATTTTTCTTTCGCATCTCAAGAATGTGGAGGTTTGAGAGGTTGAGTGTTGAGGAGGAATAGAATTGGAGGTTGAGAGTGATGGGGTATTTTTCCATTTCGCTTTCTGTTTTCATCATCGTTATTGTCATCATCATCGTCATTATCTTCGTCATCATTATCGTCATCATCGTCGTCGTCGTCATCGTCGTCGTCGTCGTCGTCGTCGTCATCATCATCATCATCATCATCATCATCATCATCATCATCATCATCATCATCATCATCATCATCATCATCATTATCGTCGTCGTCGTCGTCATCATCATCATCATCATCACCATCATCATCGTCATCATCATCATCACACTATCACCACCACGATCACAACCGCCACTATCACTACCATCACCGCCACCACTATCTTCAAGTGTTCTATCTTGTTCCCCAATTTTTTTCTCGTAAAATCTTTAATATACTCTGCCTCTCTCTTTTTTTTCCACTATATATTTTCATCTAAGATGAATTTACATTTTTCGGATTCTTCTGGCCCTCCTCACTCGGGCCAAGATTCGTCTGTGTCATTCTTTCGCGTGTACATTTCTTACTGTTTCCCTTCCGTTTTGCCTCTCTTATGACCCCTCCCTCCTCCTCCTCCTCCTCATCATCATCCTCATCCTCTTCCTCCTCCTCTTCCTCCTCCTCCTCCTCCTCCTATTCCTCCCCTTTCTCCTCTCCTTTCTTCTCCCTTTCCTCTTCCTCCTCCTCTCTGCCGCCCTTTTTCACACATTGAGGCGTTCAAGGCTTCGGCAGACGCTACCGGAGCCGAGACGTCGAGGAAAAATCGAAGAAAAAGAAAATAAAGCGAGCAAAACCAAAAAAGATAGCGAACAAGAGGAAGCAGAGGCGGAGAAAGAGGAGGCGGAAAAAGGAAAGGAAGATGAGGATGCGAAGGAGGAGGAGGAAGAGAAGGAGGAGGAAGAAGGAGAGGAGCAGGAAGGAGAGGAGCAGGAAGGAGAGGGGAAGGAAGGAGAGGAGCAGGGAGGAGAGGAGCAGGAAGGAGAGGAGCATGAAGAAGAGAAGCAGGAAGGAGAGAAGCAAGAAGAAGAGGAGCAGGAATGAGAGAAGCAGGAAGGAGAAAAGCAGGAAGAAGAGAAGCAGGAAGGAGAGGAGCAGGAAGGAGAGGAGCAGGGAGGAAAGGAGCAGGAAGGAGAGGAGCAGCAGGAAGGAGAGAAGCAGGAAAGAGAGGGAAAGGAAAGAGAGGAGCAGGAAGGAGAGGAGCAGGAAGGAGAGGAGCAGGAAGGAGAGGAGCAGGAAGGAGAGGATCAGGAAGGAGAGAAGCAGAAAGGAGAGAAGCAGGAAGGAGAGAAGCAGGAAGGAGAGGAGAAGGAAGGAGAGGAGCAGGAAGAGATGAGCAAGAAGAAGAGGAGCAGGAAGGAGAGGAGCAGGAAGGAGAAGAGCAGGAAGGAGAGGAACAGGAATGAGAGGAGCAGGAAGGAGAGGATCAGGAAGGAGAGGAGCATGAAGGAGAGGAGCAGGAAGGAGAGGAGCAGGAAGGAGAGTGGTGGTAGTAGTGGTGGTGGTGCTCTAGAGTGTCGGTGTGTGAAGTGGGAATGTGGGGGGAGGGGGCGTTATGGGGAGTGGGAACAGAGGTTGGGGGGGGATACAGAGAGACAGAAAAGTGAACTAAGTGCGGGAGTAAATGATGGTGACCTAAAGACAACGAGGAAAAGATGAGGACCATGGAACTTGGAAGAGTCCGTCATGCCTCGAATACATGGTTCTAATGAAGCTGCTGGAAATGGGGAAAGGAAAAAGAACTGGAAGAATTTAAAAGGAGGAGGAGGAGGAGGAGAAGGAGGAGGAGGAAGAGGAGGAGGGAACCAGAAGAAGGAGAGAGAGGAGGAGGAGGAGGTAATGAAGAGAAAGGGAGAGATGAGGAGATGAGGAGAAAGGTAGAAATGAGGAGGAGGAGAAGAGGAGGAGGTGAGGTGAAGGGGAGAGAGGAGGAGGAGCAGGAGGAGAAAGGATAGGAATAAAAGAAGAGAGGGGAGGAAGAGGGAGAGGGGAGGAGGAAGAGAAGGAGGGAAGGAATATATAGGAGATAGAGGACCTTGATAGTCAATAGCTAGTTCAATTTGAGCCAACATCACCACGCGAAGGTATAGAGATGGAAATAATATATGAAAATGAAGAAGGGGAGGAGGAGCAGGAGGAGGAGGCAGAGGAAGATAAGAGGGGGGAAAGGAGGAGGAGGTGGAGGAGGAAGATAAGAGAGGAAGGAGGAAACCAGAAGAAGGAAAAGGGGACGATAAAGACAAAATTGTAAGTGATGCGGAGGGAAAACTGAAGGTAAGAGGGAGGGAGGAGAGGGGAGGAGAGGATGTGAGAGATAGGTTTGAGAGACTCGATCTCAGGCATTAAGGTCGAAGGACATGTACAGAGTCATCGTGTATTCATCCTAAGACCCTGTTAACACTAGCGGTTTCAACCGCGCGGAAACCGCGGCGGCTGAAACCGCTAGTGTGAACAAAGCCTTACGCTCCTGAAAAATAATGGGCATCATCAAGGAAAGATTAGAGACGGGAAAACGCGGAGAGAGAGTTAGAGAAAGTGAGAGAGGGAGAGAGAGAGAGAGAGAGAGAGAGAGAGAGAGAGAGAGAGAGAGAGAGAGAGAGAGAGAGAGAGAGAGAGAGAGAGAGTTAGAGGGAGAGAGAGAGAGAAAGTGTAAGAGACAAAGAGAGTATGAGAGAGAATAAGAGAGAAGGGGCAGAAAGGGAGAGGGAGGGAGAGACGATGGTGATGACGATGGTGATGACGATGGTGCTGATAGTGGTGGTGGCGGCTGCGGCAGCCGCAGTCGCGCGGACAACAAGCGGCGATGTCCTCATCTCGGGAAGTTGGGGAATTCATGAATTTTGAGTTGAATAGCAAACAAGCAAGCAAGCCGGAGGACTAGACCGTAACAAAGCCAGTTAGTGAAACGGGATTGCGACCTTCAAGGTGGGTAACGAGACCAACCGAAGAAAATGAATAAACAAATGGCTTAACAAATGAAGTAATAGAATGGGATGAAACTGAGTGATTTATATATATATATATATATATATATATATATATATATATATGTATATGTATATGTATATATATATATATATATATGTATATATATATATATATATATATATATATACATATATATATATATATATAAACCTAGAACATCTAGCCGGAATGGTGAGTATTTGGAGAATAACTTGTAACAATTGAATAATTGGAGGATTTGAGGGATGTCTTAGAACGAAATATCTGAAGACAAATAGCCAGGGCTTTGGTGTGATGTCCTGAAGATGATATACATGTAGAATCTGTAGGATTATAGTTTGCGGAAATTAGATAGTCCAACACCGTAAATCTTAGTAACCATGTAGTGAGAGCTGAAACAACTAGTTGTTTTCAGAGGAGATGAGATCACTTTACAGATAGGAACGATCCTATGTTCTTATATCTGAAAATCTGCTGTCCTAATACTCCTCCCACTCCCCCTAAAACTCTATAATTTCTCTTTAGTGGGGGAGGGGCCTCTTCCCGAGTTAAAACTCCAAAACTAGAAAACGTTCAATCCATTCCCTAGGTTCCGTCACTGCCCACCCATCCCTCTCTTCTAGTTTCCATAAAAATTAATTATTTTTCCATTGGTGTAGTTGAGTTCCAACCAAATGTAAACATGGGTTTTAATCACGTTACTGTACTGTACAAAAATAAGTAAAGGAATAAATAGTCAAGTTCAGTATTAACATCCACATGTTTACGAAAAATATATCAGTAGAATTTCAGACAGATTTCCACGAACGTAATGATGTTTCACTGTTCTGTCTAGTTCTGCTGAACAGCTGATTTATAATTAATCAAGTTAAATAAAAATCTACTAGTTTTACTAAATTTTTTGTCATATTAACAAGTAAAGTTTAAAAAGCATCTATCGTCTGTCAGAAAATTTCCTGTTGCTACTATAATGAAGTCGTGCAAAGCATTTGGTGAGCAGGCGTATACACTAATATGGCTATAGAACATGTATGTATGTATGTATGTATGTATGTATGTATGTATGTATGTATGTATGTATGTATGTATGTATGTATGTATGTATGTATGTATGTATGTATGTATGTATGTATGCATGTCTGTCTGTATCAGTATATGTGTACGTACATATGTATCCAGGAGGTGCCAAGATAGGAGGGAGGGAGGAGCGTGGAGGGGAGTGGAATATATGGGAAATGAAATGCGTGGGAGTGATTTCTATACCGTTTTCTTTTTGGCTGCCCCCTGTGTAAGGGGGAAAAAGCCTTTGGTATATGTATGTATGCACGTATGTATGTATGTATGTGTGTATGTATTTATATATGTATATATATACATATGTATGTATGTATGCTTGTATATATGTATGTATGTATATATGCATGTACATATGTATGTATGTATGTATGTATGTACGTATGTGTGTATGCACGAACACATTTCCACTGAGTTAGTTTGAATAGACCCTACAGGAAACGTGGAGTACTCAAACTATTAACCAACTTTGCGAAATTCTGCCCTCCAGATAGTTGGTATTCTGAAAGCTATATACAGTACATGTTGTTACATGTAAGACAACGTGTAAGTTGATCAAATGTATAACGGGGTAAGGTGTTTATAAATTGGAAGATCTTTGTAAGCATTTAAGAATGGATTCAGCCAACCACAACATATTAGAGAAAAGTGTTGGATTATTCCCAATTTTCTATTCAAAATAATCTAAAAGATTTTCAGCGAGAGTCCAATACGTTATTGAATAAAGATTAGATAGAAGATTTTTTTCTCTCCTTTGAATCTTCATGACAAAAGTAAATTATCCAAATCAGTGCTAAAGTGGATCTCTCTCTCTCTCTCTCTCTCTCTCTATATATATATATATATATATATATATATATATATATACTGAGTGCATGTGTTTATGTGTATGTATATATATATATACATACATATATATATATATATGTATATATATATATATATATATATATATATATATATATATCTTCAGACTAAAATGGAACATTTTAGTCTGAAGATGTAATATACGAAAGTACTTACTGTCTACAAGTTTCCCTTCTCCTGTGGTTATTTTGCATTTTTGTATCACGGTGATGTGATTGCTTGCATACATATATATATATGTATATATATATATATATATATATATTTATGCAAGAGTACAGAAGACAGTGGTGAATGGAGAATGGTTGTATATGGATGATGTGATGCTTGAGGTGGAATAGGCGGGGAGATGGGGGGTGAGGTAGTATGTGTGAGCAAAATTTGACGCAGCCCGAAGGGATTTCTCCTCGTCTTCTCCTTTTATGCATGGGGCACGGAGAGGGGGGGTCGTCGATTTAATGAAGCGGCCTTGCTGTGGATGTGCTGTCTTGCGACACTGCTTCTGACCCAGGGCAGTGGGCAAGGTGCAGGGATGACACGTCATCCAGGAGGTGCTAAGATAAGAGGGAGGGTGGAGGGGTGTAGAGTGTTTTCAGGGATGGAATGGGTGGGAATGTTTTTATGCCTTTTCCTTTTTGGCTATATATATATATATATATATATATATATATACATATATATATATATATATACATATATATATATATGTATATATTTACACACATATATGTATATATATATACATACATACATACATATACCAAGGCTTTTTCCCCCTTCCAAGGGAGGTAGCCAAAAAGGGAAAGGCATAAAAACACTCCCACCCATTTCATCCCTAAATACACTCCACACCCCTCCCACCCTTCCTCTCATCTGAGCACCTCCTGGATGACGGGTCATCCCTGCACCCTGCCCACCGCCCTGGGTCAGAAGCAGTGTCGCAAGACACAGTACATCCACAGCAAGGCCGCTTCATTTAATCGGCGACCCCCCCTCTCCGTCCCCCTTTGCATATAAGGAGAGGACGGGGAGAAATCCCTTCGGGCTGCGTCAAAATTTACTCACACATACTACCCCACCCCCCACCCCCCCGCCCATTCCTCCTCATGCAGTCACAACATCATCCATATACAACCATTCTCCACTCACCTCTGTCTTCCGTCCTCTCCCTTCCTTCCTCAAC
>NC_134779.1:18255933-18258433 GCF_046742065.1 Oratosquilla oratoria | reverse complement strand
AAGGCGACAGGTTTTGGTTGTTAACAAAATTCGAGATCCAGTGTTGGCGTAACTGAAATTTTATTTCTTTGCTTTTCTCGCTTTGGCTCCTTCATCTGCGTCAGGCTAATGTCTCTGCTTTATTTACTTGAGTTACACGGAAACCTTTGCGTAAATTTAATTTCTTTGGGCACCCAGTTTATTATGGAATGTGCTTAAAGAAAGTCATGGTGGGTTTGATTTACATCACCTAAGGGAAATTGTGTAAATATTTACTCATGAGATTAAAAGAAAAAAAAAAAAAAAAAAAAAAAAAAAATATTTTGACTTACAATTTTGAGATGGATAGCTGTAGACAGAGAATAATTCAGCTGGCTTCTGACAAAAAAGCATAAACAGATAGATAAACAGGTCGAATAATCCCTCCTCCCTAAGATAACTCGATACCAAAATCCTTGGGTCACCTAGTCGGAAACACTGTCAAACTAGAAATATGATCAATGTGAAAAGTTGGTGCCCGTATTACCAAAGCGTCTTCATATTTCGTAGAAATATAAGTCTCTCTTTGTTATTGTTGTTCAAACTGTCGAAAAAATACTCTATCTTCGGTGAATCAGTACTATTTTTGCCCAACTGGACACGTGGAACGTAGGTTTAACTTACGAGCGCATAAAGCTCCTTTAAAAGAACACAAAAGGTTACTTTTCAAATTTTATCATAAGTAACTTATACATAAAAACTTCCTTTTCTTTCATTAATAAGTAACAGAAAAGTATGAAAAGGGATTGATTTGGAAATGGGTAGAAACAACTTCAACCGTGTAGTCAATGAATGGAATAAACTTCCTGCAAAGGCAGTGCATTGTAGTACGGTTATAATTTTTAAGATTCATTTAGGTAAACAACTTCAACCGTGTAGTCAATGAATGGAATAAACTTCCTGCAAAGGCAGTGCATTGTAGTACGGTTAGAAGTTTTAAGATTCGTTTAGGTAAACACATAAGGAATATACAGTAATACCTACCAATGGTTTGGTTTGCTTGTTTACTTGTTTCTTTGTTTGACTGTCTGTTCTTAATATTAGACTTAGTTATGGACCAAAAGGTCTCATGTTGGTATGCTCTTTCTTTGTAATTCTCACGGGTGAAGTAAGTCTTGGGTTGTTATTAGGAAATTTGTCATTCTCACGTCTATCATTCCTCACGATGTACCAGGTTAGGGGTTAGTGTTTACCAAATATATCATGGATATGACTGTACCTAGTAAATTGCTGAAAATAAATTACGATTCATTAAGTAAAATATAGCCTAAGTCCACCATCACTCATAAAAGATTGATGATTATCTTTAGTGATGGGACAATGTAGAAAAAAATTATTATTTCGCACGAGTCCGATACCGCTCTAAACTTCCGATTCCGATTCCGATTCCGATACGATTCCGATACCTGTAATGATTGTAATTCATAATTACTTTCATCCCTTACAGTTTGTATGGGAAACAAACACTTAATGAACAAAGTACAATTAATAAATCATTTATCGGAATCGGAAGTTTAGCGCAGTATCGGGTCTCGTATAGGAATCGATGTAAGTTTGGTATCGTTCTAGCTCTGATTATTTTTAAGATCTGCTGTTCTTCCTACTTGCTGCCTACCTTAAGTATTTTCTGTATTAAATCCATGAAGACTTAAGAAGGAAATAGGCAAGAACTGGTTTACCAATAGAGTAGTCAGCGAATGGTATATATATTTAGTAACCATGTAGTGAGTGCTGAAACTATCGGTTGTTTTAAAGAAAAGGTTAGACAACTTTATGGATGGGGACGATAGGTGGTAATGGACATGGAACTGCCTAGTGTAGTCCTTATGATCTCTTGCAGTCTCCTTCATTATTATGTTATGTTCTTCACTTTCTCTGTGTTGTTGTTGTTGTTTTTTCAAAGACAGAAGCGCTGTTCTGCAGCGGCAAAATTCTGAATAAAAACCACCGGTCACAGACCCACCACAACAGCCAACACCAACACGATCACCCGAGAGCAACACCAACATCAGCACCATTACCTCGACCGCCATCAGTAACACCACTATGAACACCTACACCACAATCACCATTATCATCAATGTCAACACTTCTCGCCCTACAAGTCCACATTACCGAGCCGCCACCACCATCACCACTACCCACCACCACGCACGTGACTAGCACCTCTTCGTGCTCACCCCCGTCCCCACCCCGGCCCCCACTGCCATCCACAATCAAACCTCCGCGTTAGTGTCTGCGGCCATTGATCTACACCAGTCTGATGGATCGCCCTGCGAACAACGTGCCCACGCAGCGTCGCGGAATATTCTCTTCGGGGGAGGCACGTTTTGTTAGGAAATATGTGTACACAAAACATGTTTCACGAACGGAATAGACTTAGAAATCATGTGGTGAGCACACAAATAATTGGTTGTTTTGGAGAAGATGAGATAAGTTTATGGATAGGGATGAAACTTGATAAGGGATATTGAACTGCCTA
>NC_134779.1:18238433-18250933 GCF_046742065.1 Oratosquilla oratoria | reverse complement strand
GTGTGTGTGTGTGTGTGTGTGTGTGTGTGTGTGTGTGTGTGTGTGTGTGTGTGTGTGCGCGCGTGATTCACCAGGGTCTTAGATCACGTATTGGACTCATGATCGACAGCTATTTCCTTCCCGCAAGAGAGCTCAGAGCTCATATATAACCGATACATGGGTAATGTTGTGACCTTACATGCACACACACACCCAACTCCTGCCCACGAGAGTTGGAGCAACGACTTGGAGTGCAGCGATACTGAAATTATTTCAGCCCTGGTCGGAATTCGAACCCGGACCGCCGTAATGACAGCCGGGAATTCTCCCAACTGCGCCACCGAGTCGTGTGTGTGTGTGTGTGTGTGTGTGTGTGTGTGTGTGTGTGTGTGTGTGTGTGTGTGTGTGTGTGTGTGCGTGAGCGTGTGTGTGTGTGTGTGTGTGTGATTCACCGCGGCCTTTATATCACGTGTTGGACTCGGGATCGACAGCTGTTACCTTCCCTAATGAGAGCTCAGAACTCATATATGGCCCGATCTAATGGGTAATGCTCTGACCTTACACACAACGGACCCAACTCCTTGCCCACCAGAGTCGGTGTAACGGCTCACATTGCAGTGGTGACGAACAGTATCATTGCATCCTCGAGCCATGTTTGTGTGTGTATGTGATTCACCATGGTCTTTGGATCACGTGTTGGAGTAGTGATCGACAGCTATTTCCCTCCCGCAAGAGAGCTCAGAGCACGTATATGAACGATCTATGGGTAATGCTGTAACGTTACACACACACACAACTCCCCGCCCACGAGAGTTGGAGTAACAACCCGTAGCGTAGTGATACTAAAATTATTTCAGCCCTGGGCAGGATTTGAACCCGGACCTCCGTAGTGGCAGCCGAGAACTATACCAACTGCGGCAACGAGTTGTGTGTGTGTGTGTGTGTGTGTGTGTGTGTGTGTGTGTGTGTGTGTGTGTGTGTGTGTGTGTGTGTGTGTGTGTTTGTATGTGTATTTGTGTGTGCGTGTGCGAGAGAGGGAGGGGGAGAGAGAGAGAGAGAGAGAGAGAGAGAGAGAGAGAGAGAGAGAGAGAGAGAGAGAGAGAGAGAGAAAGAGAGAGGGCGTGAGAGCGAGACCGAGAGTGTTATTGAACGAATGAATGAACGATCGCGTCTTAGACAAAAAGACGAGCTGCAGTACACGAGAACCATCAATTGCTCGGGTCAGCAACCTACCTGGCGCATGTGTCAGACTTGGCACGGACAAGGGTTTATCTTGGCACGGCAGGTGATTTTGAAAACATTCTACAATATCGAAAAACAATATTACAATTTCTGATCAAGTGGCACCAGACCCCGTGAACTAGAACGCTCACCTTTCATTTGTATCGCCTCACAACTTGTATTGTCCCTCTTCATACACATGAACTACAATAAATGTCAATAACTACCATATAAATACCGTTGGCAAGCAGGTCTGTGTAAATGAAAGGATACTGCCTACCTTTTATTGGTTGCAAGTCTTCATGTTTGTTCGTTCGTGCGTACGGGCCGGAACTTCAGACCTCTCGCTTTCGCGTGAGTAGTCGTTGGTCTTCACAAACGACTACTCACGAGACCGACTCAGGGGTCTATGACGTGGTAAGATACACGTTCAGTCCTGACGTCATTAGCGCGGTAAGAGGTCGGGTCACGGTCAGGTCACTTACAAGCGCGAGGTCAACGGCTCTGTCAGCGATTTGGACGAAATGTATAGTAACCTAACAGCTTTAATTCTAAATGCACAAAATAAAGTTATTCCCCTCAATACGGAACAATAGTAATACTCCTAAATGGATGACGGACAGGCTGAAATATGAGATCGAAATGAAAAGAAGACTTTATGTAAGAATAAAAAAACGAAGAAACACACCTTAGATCCAAATATAACGATATGGCAAGACTGGTTAAAAAGAATGTGCGCACAGCGAAACGTAACTTTGAAATTAAGGCTGCCAGACAAGCGAGATCCAACCCAAAGGGCCTCTTTCATATCTACAGAACAAAAAATGAATGATAGGCCTAATTAAAAATGATGAAAATATCATGATAAAATCGGAGGAAAAATGAGTGAGGCGTTTAACAAATATTTTCTTTCGGTGTTTCCTAAGGAGAGGTTAGATAAGTTACCTGACTGCAATCCTATTTTCAGTGGCGATGAAGAAATTAGACTAATATCAGCATTAGTAAGGTAGACGTAGTCAAGCAGATTGAAAGACTTAAAGCTACAAAATCCCCGGGTTCAGACGATTTTTTCTTTTTCGAGAATACTTAAGGAGTGTAAATTTGAAATCTGCGACCAGTAAACAGAAATATTTAACAAGTCGATAGACGCTGGTTTTGCACCTTTTGCTTGGGGGCAGGCAAACGTTGTTCCTGTTTTCAAAAAGGGAGATAAATCGTCTATATGCAACTACAGGCCAATTAGTTTGACATCATTTGTAGTTAAAATGCTTGAATCATAGTTAATAGACTCAGAGATCACATCGAAAGACATAATTTGATTACGTGACTCACAGCATAGTTTCTCTAAGGGTAAGTCATGTGTGGCTAATCTTCTATCTTTTTACACTAAAGTATATGAGGCGTCAGATAACAATGATAGTTACAATGTTATTTACCTTGACTAGTAAATCGTTCGACAAGGTGCCCCACCAGAGACTACTAAATAAAATCAAAGCCTGTGGCACAGGAGGAAAAGTGTTAGAATGGAGTAGAGACTGGATTAGTGACACAAAACTGTTGGTCACCATAAATGGTGTAAAATCCAAATGAGGTAGTGTTTCTGGTGGAGTTCCCCAGGGTTTGGTTTTGGGTCCCTTATCATTCATTATGTACATAAACGGCTCGGACAATGGGATTAATAGTGATGTTAGTAAGTTTGCAGACGACAATAAAATAGGACGCCTAATTAGGTCAGGAGACGATGCCGAGATTCTGCAGGGTGATCTTAACAAACTGTTCATATGGTCAGTGAAATGGCAAATAAACTTCAGGTACAGCTTAGATAACACGGTTTTAAAGAAAACCGAGTGCAAGAGATACTTGGGAGTCCTGACCTTCATTCCAGGAAACAATGTATTAGCGCCAGGAATAAAGCTAACAGAGCATTAGGTTTCATTGCTAGGACGGTTACGGAAAGAAGTGCAGAAGTAATTATCAAACTCTAGCGTTAGTTAGACCCATCCTTGTCTATGCAGTACAGTTCTGGTCCCCGTCTTATAGAAAGGACATCAGTTCACTAGAATCAGTAAGAAAAGATTTACCAAAATAATATATGGGCTCAGAAATTTACCTTAGGAAGAGAGGCTTAGGCTCCTTAACTTACACTCTGGAAAGACGCAGGGTGCGGGATGATCCAATAGAGGTGTTCAAGTGGATTAAAGGCTTTAACAAGGGTGACACAAACAAGGTCGTCATATTAAGACAACAGGTCAGGTCTCGCAGTAATGGATTTAGATTGGACAATTTTACATTTATGAAGTAAATAGGCAAAAATTGGTATATTAATAGGGGGGGGTGAACGAGCAGAATAGACTTAGAAACCATGTAGTGAGCGCTGAAACTATCGGTTGTTTTAAGAAACGGCTTAGGCAACATTATGAATGGGGATGACAGGTGGAAATGGGCATGGAACTGCCTACTGTAAACCTTATGGTCTCTTACAGTCTCCTTCATTCTTATGTTCTTATGTTCTTAACGTATACTTCGTGGTTGTACAGAGTTATACAAGTGCACATAACCGTTACAGAATATACCGTTAGAATACTGACATTTTCATGATGTTATGTTGTGACTGATTACAGTGTTTATCTTAATGAATAGATATACTTAATTACAACGGAAAAAGTATATACAGCATATGTGGTAACCTCTTGGCTATAACAAGTCATAAGGTAGATCACTAATTCTTTCCCTGTTGTCCATGAAACCCTTGATGGACCGCGAAGGATCACAAATGGGTCAACAATTCGAAAACTACTAATAGTGGATACAGAACGATTAAATTTAGTGTTGAAGTCGCCTCCAGAGGGTTAAACAACAGCAGTTCATAAATACTGGGTATGTGCAACAAATATATTTAGAACCTCTGTGGTAAATGCTTCTACCCTATCGTGTAGTCCAATAATGACACGTTTACTCTCGCTGCTCTGACATACAAGTTATGTTCTCCTGTTTATTGTGTGAATTTACAGCCTATATAGGAAGCAAGTTACAGTAATGGAAATGCAATGCTAGATTTATCACCAAATATTTTCGGGACACTATTTGATGCACAAGCTATGAGCTCTAGTTTTCACTGTATGAGAGTGTTGCATGGATGGAAGTAATTTATAGTAATGGAGATTTAATGCGAGTACTGGAAATAAAACTGATATACTGGCTTGTTTGACGTCATTGCCTTACGGTCCCTGTTCAATATGACAAATCTGCAAATGTAGCTGACAAAAACGGGACTTTAGAGAAAAGTGAAATGTGGCGTGGTGAGCATGCCCAGACTGTGCTGTCGGATGTATGATGGATGTGCTTTCAGATAATACCTTAATCCAAACTAACCCAACCCAACATAAAATAGCATAACGTACTCTACTCCAATCCAACTCAACCTAATCTAACCTAACCTAACCTAACCTGGTCCAACCCAACCCAACACAACTCACCCTGATCCAACCTAAACTAAAAGAAACTAAAATTAACTGTTACCAGTAACCAGTCCGAAAACGTACGAGACAAAATGGGCCCTCTGAGCACGCGCAATACTTTTGCCTGATTTTTGCCTCCTATTGCACACGAGTGTGGCATAAATGGATTGAAGTCGATTCACATTGATCATCATGTCAACGTCTTGTCACGGATCGTCACCATTGCATTTTGATAGAAACGGTGATCCATGACGAAATTTGATGTGATGTATGAAATGGCGTTTTTGCAACAAGTGTCACTGGGCAATTCAGTTTATTAATGTCGATTGGTGATTGTGGATAACCCAAAAAACTGACTTGGAAAACCGGAGTGGGCACATATGCATATACACATGCATACCAGTGCGCACATACAAAGTGAAAAAATACATATATGAATTTGTAATTAAGGATGAACTGCTTCATCTCTTGGACTTCTGTTTTATCAATCTACATTTACTTCACTACCCTATGAGTGCCGTGCAAGGAGTGAAGTGGGTTTCGTTTATGATTTCCTGATTATCTTTTAAGCATTTGAAGATATCGGGCATCTATTCTCCAAAATCTTTATAGATAGCGATGTATATCTATAGGAAAATAGCATTTACGAATCTTTCTAGTCCCTTTAGGGTTGGGATTCATATATCTGAATCATGATTTCTCCCTGGCCGAGCGGTTTAGAGCGTCGCTACTTGCGACGGAGATCAAGAAGACGGCAATTCGAACCCTGCCACCAGCGAAGTTGGACCAAGGGCATGGTTCATTAAATTCCACGCTACAAAACCCTCAGAAAGAGGCAACGTCCTAGCCTCCTAATAGGGCGGAGTTCAGATATATATTAATCTAGCCTACGATTTGAACTCACCTGACCTGACCCAACCTGAAATTAAATTAACTAACCATACTTAGCTTATCCCATCCTCACCTAGCCTTATTCTACCCTACATTATATTACCTTACCTTACCTTACATTACCCTACCTTGCCTTACCTATCGTTACGTTGCCTTACATTATATCACCTTCCCCAACCCAATTTTACCTTACTTAAAGCTAACCGTACTTTACCTTACCTAACCTTACCCTAACTTATGAATTTTACTTACTTTGTATAAAGTTGGCAGTTGCCGACAAGTCTATCGACATAAACACCTGAATTTGAGGACGGAGTCTTTATAAGTAGGACGTTTCGTCTGTTGGAGCTTATTTCAAGTTCATGGTGTTTATATCGATTAATTTGTTTTACCATATTCTACCTTTACTTTTTCTAGCCTAACCCAATCTTACCTGACCTTACTAGTTTTGCCTTACTTAATTTTATTATGCTCCCTAATGTTATCTTCCTTTACCTAACCTGCATTGTGGGTGCACCTTACAAAACAGGTATCTACCGTAACCTGTAATCCATTTAAAAAATATTAATGATAAAATGAAAAACAAAGAATGAAAGGTCATATGATAACATACTGTAAAAACTAAATATTGATAGATATTAATAAGCACAGAGCTTAGGTAACTCTATGTACAAAACTACCAAGGATGAAATGCAAATTGGGTCAAAATATTGATATATAATATGACGTTATTTCTGATTATAGAGTCGTCCATGCTGCACAATACTTTTCGTATAACCAAAATATCCTTTATTGCTTAATATAGTTTTATTGGAAGCAAACGAACTAGAACTTTTATTAGTTTTCGTGCAATAGTTATTTGGGAATAGCAATCCGGCCAAAGCTTAAACATATTGTAGTTATGGACGTTATGTGCGGTGGGCATAAAACACCCATGACAAGGCTGGTTTTTTTTTTTTTTTTTAATCTAATTGGTGTGCTTTCTTATTCTTATATATTTTTTTTTTCATTTGTTTACCTTTTTATCTTGTTATTTACCTATTCTATTATATATTCATTGTGTGATTATTTATGTTTATTTATTTATTTGTTTATTCAGTAATTATATATTTATTTATTTACCTATCTATTAATTAATCTATTTATTTATTTACATGTGTGATTGTCTATCTGTTTATTTGTTTGTCTTGTTTTTTTAATGTAATTCATACCCAGTGGCACACAGAAGACAGACGAATTTCAGCTGGACGAATGATGAAAAAAAGGTTTCTTTGAAGAAAATATAAAACCCTTTAAAGAAATTCTTACAGTAATGGCAAAATATCAGGCATAGAATAAATGTTTGCTATAAGACTTTATATATTATTTCCTACTGATTGTGTGATCAACTGTGTCCTAAACGTTCGCGTTGATAAAATTCTGCATCAGCAAGATTTCTTTAGAATAAATGTGGCCGTTCTGTGTGTGTGAAAGCGCGCATTTGCATATGCGTATGAGTGTATTGTACATGTGCGTGAACGTGTATGTGTATATTTGTGTGTGTCAGCGCGTGGACGTACACATGTGTTTGTATACCGTACCACAAACATATCTATGGAAAATCCACATATGCTAGAAAAATAGGACACCGCAGGAACAAATACGTACACTCAATACCAGAAGTTGACAGCACCACATAAGTTATCCAGCATTCACCCAACGAAATCGGAACGTTGACCTTTGAATCTATTCTGCCCATGACACGTAGACCAGACACAATCAAAACCTTACTGTTATATTACAGCTACATCTGAACTTGGCTTCAAAACTTAAGCCATGGCCAGATCTTTCACCTTTACCGTATGAGCACAAACAGCCAGGGTCAGTGGTGGTTACCAGATAGGTAGTAAGGATCAAACTAAAGAACTTGTGACTATGAAGTAAAAGTCAAATTCTACAACACGACAGGAACGTTCAAGTGCAACGATTCCATAATTCTTTATTCTTTTAGATATTTGCTACTCGCATAAATATGAAAGATGAATCTAGTGACTGCTTCTCATGACAAAAAAAAATAGATTTGCTTCTAGTGACACAGAAATAGTGATATATATGTATGTATATATATATATGTATATATATATATATATATATATATATATATATTATATATATATATATGTATATATATATATATATATACATATACATATATAACACTGATATGGAGCCGGTGTTGATTACATCTGCCAGGTTTTGTATACAGTTTTACTAAATATTCATGACAAAAAGCAATCTGTAAGGAAGTTCATTTGACCTAGCTGGTGTGGTGAATAAGATGCCTGTGTTTTGTTCCACCTAATTTAGTCTATCACTGTCATATTATTTTTTAGAAACTTCCTCTGGTCAATTGAATTATTAGACTCCATACACATACACATGGCACATCGAGATGTTATCAAGACAAAGGAAAAGTTAGTCTTTGCTTTTATATGTTGCTAATTGTAGATTACCAGCGTTTTTATCCATGTACAGCAGATTTATTTTTTCATCATTGGTGAAGGAGTTAATATCACAGTGTAATAAAGGTAACTGAAAGATTAAGAAAAAAAAAATAGAAAGCCAGCAAAGCACCTTTCCAGGTAGAAAAAATTAGATACTTCTAAATCAAACGCTGAGCATGTAGGCCTTGGATCATTAGTTGTTTTGTTTCAACAATTAGTTTTCGTTAACTCAGGCATATGTTTATCTTCATAGCCAGAGACATGTTGAAAATTATCTTAAATCTAGGGTAGCTACATTCCTCGATTTTTTTTTTTTTTTCAGGATAATGACGAGTCCAAGGTGGTCCCAGAGAATATGGCTGTTAATGATGTGTTTTAGATCATTCTGTTTATGTTAGATTCAGAAAGCATCGTTCACAATACCTCAGTCTTTCTAAGTGAAGACTTACTATTTTTTCTTTACACTCCAAACGAGACTAAACTGAAGAATGTGTCCGTTGGGGTGTAATAAAATGTTAAGTCATTATAGTGTAACACTGACTGAATTCCTTCTCTTTTCTTCCAGGTCATGACTCTGGACAAGGATCAGCAACAACAGCAACAGCAACACCACCATCAGCACCAAAAACAGCAGCCGCAACAGCAGCAACAAAAGGAACATCACCAGCAGCAACAGAAGCACGGGGAAACAGGGTCGGATGATGGGACGCGGGTGTACAAGTCAGGGAAGACGTCACAGGGGAAGAGAGACTCCCCAGTCCAACGCGTCTCGGGCCACACGCCGATCCACCGCGTGTCCGGCCAGTCGGGGTCAGGATCGAAGTCGCCGAGGCTAGCAGCGGGCCAAAAGGGCACGAGCCAAAGGGTGGTGGACTTGACCGGGGCTAAGGTGCATCACACCAGCCCCACGCAGATGTCACCCTTAAAGAGGAAGGACAAGAGCCTGAGTCCTTTTAGTAGTGGTACTTCTTCTGGAAAGATCTCACCTTCCTCTCGAAATACCTCTTCCTACGATCCAGGAGTGGCATCAGCAATTAGTAGTAACACTAAAACGTTATCACCTGTGGATCCCAAATCGTTTGGTCAGGTTCGTGTCCTGAAAAGCGTCTCACCGACACCGCGGCAACGACAGCACAGCTTCAGTTCGAGTGACGCCTGGACACCCATCAACATTCCGCCGCCCGAAAGCAACGTATACACAGCTCGACAACATGATCCGTTTTCTGCATCGGCAAGCAGCAGGATTCCTCTTCGACCAGTTCCTGTGAGCGCTAGCAGCAGTGGTGTTGGTGATTTTGGTAGTTTCGGAGGTGGCGATGGTGGCGTTCCTGATAGTAGCAATATTCAGACACCCGAGGATATGCCTTCTCCTGTCGGTCAATTTACATATCAGCCTCTTGAGCCCTGTCGGTCGGTCGCCAGCCCAGTTACTAGTCCATCCGTCAGCCCTCTTGCATATCAATCCCGCAGGCCAAGCTCTTCAAGTCCTCAGTTTATTCTTCAGCCAACTAAATCCTCCACTAGACTGCCCGCATCCTCAGCCTTCGGTAAGCAGGAGAAACAAGCTGAAGAGCAGAGGCCGTTGGAGAGAACTAAATCGTACTTTAAGGAAAAGGACTTTGGAAGTCCGCCGAATAAGCAGGATATTTCCTGTGATGTTAGTAGTGCTTTTGTACCCGTCAGCTCCACCGCTAAGATTTCAAACAATTTAAAGAAAAGTTCTGCAGACGACTCGGGATTCCTGGTCCAGGCGCCCTCTCTTGGGGTCACGCCAACCGATGAAGGGACACACTCCCGCATGGCGGAGAGCTCTGTCGCCGACGGCAGCGGTGACGACGGCGGAAACTCTTCTTTTACCTTTCCTGTGCCTTCTCTTATACCACCTCCCCCCTCGCACAACGTCCTCACCTCCTCTGCTTCACTGCCACCCTCGACAGCTCACCTGCATCACCAGGGGCATCATCATAAATATGATAAACAACCACCGAAGTCCGCAGCAGCAGCCATTTCCGTGACTCCCACCTTCGACCTGATGGAGGTCAACGGGTTTTCGGGAAACAAAGATACGGACACTACGAAGTCGGTATTATCCCCGGAGACGGGAGCTCCACCCCTCATTCCGGTATCCCCTAAGCAGGTCCTCAGTCCGGAAAAGATGGACACACAGTCCGGTGGCAGCAAAAGCAAGCTGACGCCGGGGGAACCCGTCAGGAAGAGCTCGGGTCGAAGACGGGCTGGCGGAAAGGCTGCATTTCGACGACGGGACTCTTCGCACCTTTGTCGATCTCACCCGAGGGTTAACGTTGCGCTGTCGACTCCCGATCTCAAGATAGACTTCTCTGACAACGGTAGCAGCCGGTCCTCACGGAGGACAGGCGCTTCCCTCTTCGACCGCTATTCCGGGGACACGCACTCCCGAATGGAGGTCGTAGGCTCCCCTCCTCCTGTCCTATCCGGCTTCCCCTGCATCACACCGGACGATCTCACGCCGGCGGAACTGCGCGAGTTCGAACAGAAGTACGGATCGCCTCACCACGCAAGATCGAAGTCTGTGAAGGGACTCAAGAGGCCCAACCTCCTGGCTCTTCCGGTGTACCGACCACGAGTGACGTCACTTCCGGGGGAAGCCCCGGGGGAAGAGGAATACTACCGTCTTCGCCACTTCAGTATTACTGGTCGGAGCGTGATCAACCGAGGGGACTCGTTCAAATCTAGGCGATCAAGATCCAATACCAGCATGGCGTCTGACGCATCTAGGTGAGTTTAGATAGGATCTGGTTAGAATACTTTATACCTTTTCAAGCGAATTTAATGTTTTAACACATTCGTAAGATAAGCTGTTAATCCTACATTTGGAGAAAAGAAACACTTTTGAAAGATAATCCCTATATTACGACCACAGTCTATGGTCCTTTTCAACGTGAAGCGTTTCTTTTTTTCAGAATTGAGGTTTACAGATTTGATACCATTTTTAACAATGTTTTGTAGTTACTGTTACATTTATCATAATAATTAGAATTTAGTACCCTAAGTTCATATTGGGATTTTTTTTTACACCAATGTTTTAAATTGTGCCATAGGCCAGACTATAGCGTAGGACGTTAATGTCATGTTTACATGACGACATATTCCATCTATAGATAAGCGATTTTGTTATTTCATTCACGTTTTGCCTCGTTACTATAGAAAAAATAAATTTACATATCACGACACAACACCAATATACATTAATATGTGTACTGCTATGAAATGTCATTCAAATTTCTGGAAGGTCGGCGACGGGCAAAAACAAAAACTGGTAATCATGTTACCGCCGAACAGAGGACGTACAGTTGCCTTCACTTATGAGTACTACAGGGAACTACTAGGACGGACATATTTGAATCACAAATTTACATGAATGACTCTTTTATGTTCTAATAGATTTGTTCGCATGTTGAATTTTGAACGTAAATAAATATGTTTCATACAGCTTTGCAGAAGAAGCCAACCACCTTAGGACGTATAAGTGAAGCCAGTTGTACATTGCTTTACTCTTTATAACCGCGGCAGATGGTATGCTCGTAGCTGACGTCAAACCATTCTATTGTGAAATGAGAATCATTCACCGGCCAAAACGGAGTCTTAACCTGCCCTTCGGCAGCACAAAAAAAATATATATATATTTGGTACAGTACAATTTGTACAGCGCACCACGTACTGCGAGTGTTAAAAGGAAATTACGTGTCTCTCTTTTGGATACTTGTATTCCTTTATATATCATGCGTGACTAACAACTTAATTATGAAGTCTCAAAATAGCAAATTTGATCTTTGTGTGTTAAGTTACGACAAATGTATTAACAAGCTCTGCCACTTGGATTCAAACCCTTGACTGAACGACTGCTTACCACGTTGCCGTTGCGCCACGCTGATCATCTAAAAGGAATGATCTGTAACTTAACCTGACCATTCCTCAACGGCACTCACTTGTTAATCCATGTTTGGTTTTCTTGCTAGTTTCAGTCTGTCTTGTCAGACTCCCCTGACTATGAGTCAGGGTGGAAATTATATAGATTGTTTAATATAAATACACGAAGTTTTGAGACCTTTGTCTCATTGATCGGGTGCAACAGCATATTGAGGGTTGTCAGCAAATGAAAAGAACTAGAGGCTCAGTAATCAATCCGAAGACCTACAAACTTTTTCCAACGCATGAATGACTCCAGCCGTCAATGAGTCACCGAATAGATACAGACCACAGAGCAGTACATGATCTTCCCTACTCGCCATGCCTGGCGTACTTTAATCACCTGTGTTTTACTACGAATATATACACATATGTGTGTGTGTATGTATGCATACCTGTTAGCTCCACTGTCACTAACAATTAGTCACTTATGTTATTCATCTGTAGGCCCCATGCCTCTTCCTTCTCTTAAGTATGTTCCTATCAAAGCTTTGGTCACGAGTTATCAAAGTTTCTTGAT
>NC_134779.1:18218433-18225933 GCF_046742065.1 Oratosquilla oratoria | reverse complement strand
CACATATATATATATGTATATATATATATATATATACATACATATATATATATGTATATATACATATACATATATATACATATATATATATATATACATATATATATATATTGAATTTTTTCATGCACAATTCACTTTTAATTCCATGCCATCGCAGACGAGACTAGCGAGGAGCTCGATGGAGACATATTTTGGAAATTGAAACGTGGTCGAGGAATAAAAGTATTCCCCTCAGCCCGTGTTCCCTTTACCTCCTATCCACATTCAGTGTATGTATATGTATATATATATATATATATATATATATATATGTGTGTGTGTGTGTGTATGTGTGTGTGTGTGTGTGTGTGTGTGTGTGTGTGTGTGTGTGTGTGTGTGTGTGTGTGTGTGTGTGTGTGTGTGTGTGTGTGTGTGTGTGTGTGTGAGTGAGTGTATGTACAGAAAAACCTGGGAAATACGGACTAAAAGGAGGACTACTGGTCAGTTAAAGCCATCTATCCGTAGGTTCCGTATGTTGGCCTTAACGTATATAAATAAAGGGTTCTAATTATCAAGAACTACCGTCAACTCCAATGATATTTATTTATTTATTTATTTTTAGTAAATACTGGCATTAATAAGTTGAGATACATTTCATCGCATCTGTAAGTTTTAAAGCGTTTGGACTCATCGGTATCGAGATTAGGATGTTATATACCAAGGTCTAAATAAACAGGTCAGACCGTTTGAATTATTGTGCGCAGCTTCTGACGTCATTAGGCTGGGTCCGTTTTCTCTTTGTGAAACACTGAAGAAAACTGTGAAACGCCAAGGAAGACAGGAACTATAATATTTTATATATATATATATATATATATATATATATATATTATATATCATACATATATATTCATATATATAGACAGGAACTATAATATTTTATATATATTTATATATATATTTTATATAATATTTGTCAGAATATAACTAATTGCGTGGAGCGGTGCGAGCGAAGGCAACAACATACCCGAACGACGCACCAGCTTCAACTGACAGCTATAGGACCCGCGAACCCCACTTTGAACAGCCAGGTGACGTTCACGGGCCCGCTGCGCCAACTCCCTCGAAATTCGGTCGGAAGTGGTTAGACCTGTTATTCCTTAGATCTTGTTATATACTACCGAGAACCCGTAGCTCGACGCGAGCTTTGAGACGCCATGTGTTTTTTTAAGGCGAACAAACAGAAGTCTGAGGATGGAGCTATGTTGAATGTTGAGTGGTAGGAGTAAGAGTAGGACTAACTACATCTTATACGAGTACATTTATATTTTACCGAAAAAAAATAAGCTACGAGGCCTTACTACTGTTAACTCCCATCATGTCATTTTTTGTACCATGTTTTATCATATCTGCAAGTTTGAAAGCATATGGCCTCCTCAATATTGAGATATTAACTAAGATTTCCTATATGTTTTGGATTTGCTGACTTGACCAACAAAGCGAGCTAAGAGCTGAGTTGTCTTGTTGTCGGTAGTGAATCTCATCTTGATTATCTCAATGTAAATGCGGCCAAAAGCTTTAAATATTACAAAAGCACTAACTATGACATAAATGATATATTCATACCAATATTAACTATAAACAAAATCATCGAAGTTGTCGGTAGTTGTCGGTAGTTAGTACGACCGTAAATATACATATAACCATACCATAATTCTTAGTACAGTATTCATGTTGTTAATGTTATTATTTAAAAGATATATATGAGCGTGTGGGACAGACTAAACTAATTCAAGCACCGAAATCGTTGCCACATTTCCACAGTAATTTTCATATTTCAGTGTCCGTAGTTTCAGGGTTCTTCAATCTCTCTCTATCTCTCTCTCTCTCTCTCTAAATATATATATATATATATATATATATATATATATATATATATACACTGTCTACATAATATTGTGTGTGTGTGTGTGTGTATGTGTGTGTGTGTGTGTGTGTGTGTGTGTGTGTGTGTGTGTGTGTGTGTGTGTGTGTGTGTGTGTGTGTGTGTGTGTGTGTGTGTGTGTATGTGTGTGTGTGAATGTGTGTGTGTGTGTGTGTGTGTGTGTGTGTGTGTGTGTGTGTGTGTGTGTGTGTGTGTGTGTGTGTGTGTGTGTGTGTATGGGTGTGTGTGAATGTGTGTGTGAGTGAGTGTGTGTGTGTGTGTGTGTGTGTGTGTGTGTGTGTGTGTGTGTGTGTGTGTGTGTGTGTGTGTGTGTGTGTGTGTGTGTGTGTGCGCGCGCTTGTGTGTGTGTGTGTGCGTGCGTGAGGTATGTGCGTGAATGTATGTGTCTGCGTCTGCGTCTGTGTTTGTGTGTGCGTGCGCGTAAATGTGCGTTCGTGCGTGTATTTCTATTTGTGCGTATCCATTACCCTCGTCAAGCTTAAGCCATCTTATTATCCCGACATGCATTCACTCAGGCCCTTGTCATCCGTGTGACAGAAACAGGATTCGGGTCCGTCTGGAATTTGTGATTCTTGTAAAGGAGTGAGTCAGGCTCCATGATATATGTAGCAGAATGGAAATTAATCATGTAGTACGCAAAGGAGTTGAAGTAAGATCGAAGGAGGGAATGAGATGCAGAGGACGGGGGAAAAATGTGGAGTAATAGATAAGACATGTCAAAAGTGTTGGTGCAAGAAGGAAGAGAGTGGAGAAGATACAGAGGAAGGAGATGTAGTGTAGTAGAGAAGACATTATAATTTTATTATTATTGTCATCATCATCGTCATCCTCGTCATCGTCGTCGTCGTCGTCGTCATCGTCGTCGTCGTCGTCGTCATCGTCATCATCATCATCATCATCATCATCATCATCATCATCATCATCATCATCATCATCATCATCATCATCATCATCATCATCATACAAGAAACAATGGTCTCAAACTGTCCGGAAATAGATTCAATTTGGAAGTGGGTAGAAACAACTTTGCCAACCGTGTAGTTAATGAATGGAATAAACTTCCTGCACAGGTAGTGCAATGTAGTTCAGTTCGAAGCTTTAAGAATCATTTAGATAAATACCTAAGTAAGATGCTGTAATGATTATAATTTATCTTATATTTTTTGTTTTGTTATCTTTTGTCTGTCTGATTTTCATTTATCATTAGTTATATGTCAATTTATTATTATTTACTATTTACCTGTTTGTTTATTATTTAACTATACCTATGCATTTATTTATGTATTTTATTTGTTATTTACATTATTATAGTTTTTATTTATTATTTTATTATTAATATGATTTTTTTTTTCGCATCCGACCTGGATATGGATCAAAAGGTCTCCTGTCGGTATGCTCCGCCTTTGTAATCCTTTGTAATCCTTTGTAATCATCATCGTCATCGTCATCATCATCATCATCATCATCATCATCATCATCATCATCATCATCATCATCATCATCATCATCATCATCATCATCATCATCATCATCATCGTCGTCGTTGCCGTCGTCGTCGTCGTCGTCGTCGTCGTCGTCGTCATCGTCGTACTTTTTGTTGTTGTTGTTGTTGGTATTGTTATTGTTATTACTGTTATTATTCTTGTTATTGTTATCATTGTTATTATTGTTATTATTTTCTTCTATTGTTCGTTTTATTTGAGTGATAAAGAAAATAGGCCCAAATTTTTGCTTCCGTTTGATTTAAGAGTGAGAATATTCACCTCTGGTGAGTGGTTTGGCAAACAATATTCGTGCGAAAGGCCCGGAGGCTTTTTTTTTCATATTTGTATAGTACCTAATTGTAACGGACGTGAAATCCCGTGTCTGTGCTACCATCAGTCAAACTTGGCTTAAATTAGCTTGCATTTACGTGTGTAGTGTGTGTGTGTGTGTGTGTGTGTGTGTGTGTGTGTGTGTGTGTGTGTGTGTGTGTGTGTGTGTGTGTGTGTGTGTGTGTGTGTGTGTGTGTGTGTGTGTGTGTGTGTGTGTGTGTGTGTGTGTGGTTATGCATGTTTCATTCGCACAGACATTATCTATACCTTTCTGTTGATGCTCATCATTTTAATGTCAAAGCACTGCTAATAATATTAATTCAAATTGTTATGAATAATGTTACCCGATTATTACAATCAACCCCCATGTACACATGATACGTAATTACTGTCGTTCATCAAAATGATATTTGATAAACATTGATGTCTTTTCTATCATTTTTCATCTCCAAGATTCTTTTGTTAATAGTATCCTACAGCTGTCTATCATTTCTCCTTATTCTTTGACATCACTTTCATAACCTAGTTGATGATATTCTTCCTTGATTTGTTCCTGACCAATATTACGAGTGTATTACTATTACTAATTATGAGAACTAGTTTTGTCTCAATTCTAGATTTCTCTTGAATCAAGAAAAAATCTGAAAGTCTCGCCGCTGGTGGAAGGGTTAAGACCAGATCGATTTTGGTTCGCTTCCAATTAGATACGAGGGTCCAGAAACAGAGGGCCATCCCCGCCACTTTCACGGATTGTGAAAGACGGAAGCCTCCTCTATATCTCTCTGTGGTTAACTCGAAACCACTAAAAGTGGCGGGGATGCCCCTCTGTTTCTGGACGCCTTGAATGTCTTTGGTTTGTACAGATGGGTCAGCTTCCCCCTCACTACTATTCCCTACCTACCATTACCACTATCACCATCACCCACCATCCACCCCTATCTACCACTCTGTCTCTTTTCCACGAACGACACGTAGTCTAAGGACCCGTTGCAGGATACGTTGCAAAAATAATAATAATATAAAAAAAAAAAAATTTATCTATCTACATACCAAAGGTCTCTTCCCCCTTAAAAGAGAGGTAGTATTACAAAGGAAGCACCCCAAGCAAGATGAAATATCAAACATCCCCTTTGGCTGGTAGGCTCGGGTTTGGCCATTAAACTAGGCATAATGCGAGATTAGGTACCCAATAACAAGAAATAGATAAGTAGATAATGAACAAAGTCACAGAAACCTGAACCATCGCTTCCACTACTGAACTATCGACCTTCACGTCTCTTTTAGCCTCTTCTGAAAGCTTTAACCAGAAAAAACGTTCTTCATTTCCACTGAGAGACTCTCAAACTCCTCTGCTTTCAGACATCTTTAGTAGTCTCAGAAGTTTTCCAGAAGGAATGTCTTCGTAAGATTATTCGCTGGAAGGCTCTATAATGATCTTCATCCAGACATCTTTAGGTCTCGGAAGGTTTCCATAAGGAAAATGTTCATAAGCTCCTTCGCTGGAAGGTTCTGTAATGGTCTTCTTCCAGATATCTTTACGTCATGGAAGCTTTCCAGAAGGAAACTGTTCATAAGTTTCTTCCCTGGAAAGTTATGTAATGGTCTTCCACACATCTTTAGGTCTCGGAAGCTTTCCAGAGAGAAAGGGTTCGTAAGCTTCACTGGAAGGTTTTGTAATGATCTTCTTTCATACATATTTAGTTCTCGGAAGCTTTCCAGAAGGAAAGTGTTCATAAGCTTCTTTGCTGGAAGGTTCTGTAACGGTCTTCTTCCAGACATTTTTAGGTCTTGGAAGCTTTCCAGAAGGAAAGTGTTCATAAGCTTCACAAGCTGTACGGTTCTGTAATGATCTTCCATACATCTTTAGGTCTCGGAAGCTTTACAGAAAGAAAGGGTTCATAAGCTTCTTCACTGAAAGGTTCTGTAATTGTCAATATTCCGCAGTGTACAATATTATTGACAGTGTAGGGGTGGTATTAATGAATGTCACAATATATTGAAAACATCAAATGTACAGGCCAAACATGTGTACCTCTTTAATAATATCACTACACTCTCAATGATATTGTACAATACTGAATATTGCGCAATAATCTTGATTGTTTATGGCTCGCTTAAGGGAATGAGGGGAAGTTGTACAATGTGGTCAAATCCTGTCTGAAGGCCCCTTCCTCTTCCCCTCCACCCACACCCTCTCCATGATCGCAATCCCGCTCTTCTTCTCTATTTCCATTTCAATTTGTAGCAGTCTGACACCCTGGCATTTCTGTGTAACAGCGGTATACCGTTTCTTCCTGCATAGCCTATGACTAATTCTCTTCCTTCTTCTTCTTCTTCTTCTTCTTCTTCTTCTTCTTCTTCTTCTTCTTCTTCTTCTTCTTCTTCTTCTTCTTCTTCTTCTTCTTCTTCTTCTTCTTCTTCTTCTTCTTCTTCTTCTTCTTCTTCTTCTTCTTCTTCTTCTTCTTCTTCTTCTTCTTCTTCTTCTTCTTCTTCTAAAATATAAATAAAAGATCGAATAAAAAGCCTGGCAATGCCTGGTCATAGAATATCAAATTCAATCTCAACTGCCAATTAAATGTTTCTTTGTTTTACCGCGCCTAACGAAACACCATTTCCCCCAAAGACCATTCACTTCTCTCCATTCAGTAAATGTGAGTAAAGAAACAAACAAATACAACAACAAACACTTCACTAGACGACCATTTCTTTTTTTTTTAAGTAACACCAGAGGGTGTTATTCATGAAAGATTTGGTCTTCAGCGTTACTTTCCTGCTCTTTTACTCCGTTGCTCCATTGTCCTGTTGTAGATCCACGACCCTTGACACGTGTCCTCATCATCTTTCCCCTCTTTTTCACTATGTCCTTCCATCCTTGTCAGTCCACTCTCACCTTATCCAGATCACCTAAGTCTTCCCACCTCCTCCGAGGCCTTCTAGATCCTTAAGTCATCCCAAATACACCAACCTAATGGTCTCTACATTAATCGATGCTCTTGCATCCAGGTGACATGTCCAGACCATCTAAGGATCCCCCATCCACGTTACGATCTGGCCTTGAGGCCGCCGGGCAGATCTGGTTGGATCTAACCAGATTAGATCTTGTATATCGGTCGGACAAACTAAAATTGGTACATAAACGATTCAATCTGGTCGAATCCGGCCAGATGTGTCCGGCGACCTCAAGACCAGGTCGAATAGTGGATGGAGGGGGGTGGCCCTTAGTCTTCTGCCTTCCACCACATCTGTTGCCAAGAGCTTTGCATACATTTCCCTCAGTTTCCAGTTGTGTCCCTCGCTTCCACATCAAGGATCTAAAATCTTCCTCAACATTGCGTTTCAAAAAATCTTATCCTGTATTCCATTTCTACTGTCACTCTCCACGTTTTGGATCCAAACAAAAACGGCAGATTTTTGTACTGCCTTTATATAGTTTGAATTTTGTCTTATATTTCTTGATTTAGTATATTCTGTACATCATGGGTACATCTATTAATTACAATTTCTTTACTTATATTATTAAATTTTTCAATTAGAATGGAATTAATTTTAGGTGTCAACATATCAAAGCCTCGATTCACTTGAAGGTGGAGGGAGATTCCTCCTGAAATTTAGCACAAAAAGAAATATATTTCCATATCCTCATGACGACGTCTTCCAAGGTGACCAAAAACTTCTGGTCTCAGTCAAAACTAATCCAAATGAAACACTCTATCATGGCAAAGGGATCAATCGAGATGATGAATCTTATACGACCTTTCCCTC
>NC_134779.1:18190933-18203433 GCF_046742065.1 Oratosquilla oratoria | reverse complement strand
ACCTTTTGGTCCATTACTAGGTTTGATACGAAACAAAATATATAATAATGTTAAATAAATAATAGATAAGATAAAAATTATAACTATATAGATAATAATAAATTAAATAAAAAATAAACAGATAAAGTTAAATAGTAAACAAACAGGTAAATAGTAAGTAATAATAGATTGACAGATAAATAATAATAATAATAATATATGTGAAGGGAAGATTTTTTTAAGAACATAAGAATGAAAGAGACAGCAAGAAACCATAAGGCCTACACTAGGCAGCTCCGTATCCATCACCACCTGTCATCCCCATCCATAAAGTGTGTCTAATCGTTTCTTAAAACAACTGATAGTTTCAGCGCTTACTGCATGGTCACTAAGTTTATTCCATTCGTCGACTACCCTATTAGTAAACCATCTTATTTTATTTTATTTTATTTCATTTCATTTTATTTTATTTTTATTAATATTATTTTTTTTTCTATGGAGAGATGGGTTAGGAATGAGGAGGGTGGAAGATAGATTACCTTTATCGCTATCCCCTTCCTCCGGAAGATGTGATATCAGCAGGAGAACAGGGAAGGAAAGCTTTGGGAGTTGAAAACAACATTTAGAGGAGATAAGTGAGGAGGGGAGATGAATAGCGGCAAAAGCATGATAAGGATTAGATAAAGAAAAAATATTTTGTTAAAGTCTGTTTAAAAGGACACAAAATGAAGCTGAGGACACTGTTTTTAATATTTAAGGAAGGATTTAAATGGATTATATATTAATACGAACTGAAGTAAAATCTATCAAACTTTATTTTGTTATATTCTATTTTATTCTTTCTTATTTTGTGTCATTTAATTTTGTTACATGAGTTTTTTCTATTTCACTTTATCTTGTGTTATTGTATTTCATTTCATTTTAATTCATTTTATTTTATTTTATTTTATTTCATTTTAATTCATATTATCTTATTTTATTTCATTTTATCTCATTTTTCTATTTCACTTTATCTTGTGTTATTGTATATCATTTCATTTTAATTCATTTTATTTTATTTTATTTTATTTTATTTCATTTCATTTTAATTTATTTTATTTTATTTCATTTTATCTCATTTTATTTTATTGTATCTTATTTCATCTTACTATATTTCTTCATTTTATTTTATTTTATTTTATCTTATTTCATTTCATTATATTTTATTTTATATATTCTACCTCATTTTATTCTATTTTATTTATTTTATCTTATTTCATATTATTTTATTTTATTTTATTTTATCTTATTTCATTTCATTTTATTTTATTTTATTTTATTCTATTTTGTTTCGTTTAATTTTCATTTCGTTTCACTTCATTTTATTTTAATTTCATTCTGCTTAACTCTATTTCAATACTGCTTTATTTCATTTTTCATCTTGTTCATTTACCCATCACCTGCAAAACAAGATGACAAGGCACAAAAGGAAAACCTCCCTTTCGGTCTTTCCTTTTCAAGTCGGCCAAGACTGCGGAAAGTAGAGCAAAGAATTAACAAGTTTGGGCAAAAGGAAACCACTATACTGGAAATTTCTTCAAGGTGGAAATGGAGGCGAAGAGGGAGGGGAAGGAGAGATTTCGACTAAAACAAAGGTGAGATTATTGGAGGCTATCCTTGAAACAGTTTTGCTAAATGGAAAGGAATCGTTAACGCTGGAAGCTGCGATATTGAGGAAAGGCGACAATTACGAAACAGAGTGTTTGAAGAGTGTGTGTGGAATGAAAGGAAATGATGAAATGAATTATGAAAAAAAATGAGAAAGGGAAAGAGAATTGGTATATAAAACATGGGTAGAGGCTTGTTTGAGATGTTTTTGGCATGTGGAAATAATGAAGGGAAATGTAGAGTGAACAGAATTGATGAGATAAATTATGAAAAAAAAAATGGAAATGGAAAGAGAGTGGGTGTATAGATCATGGGTAGAGATTTATTTGAGATGGTCTAGGCATGTGGAAAGAATGGACGGAAATTTAGATAGATATCTCTAATGAAAATCTTAGAAACTAGATCATATGTATTCTGATTGAAAGATCATACCATTTAGAAAGATGTTCTTGTTCCAAATAATAAATATTTTTAATATTTACAAATTTCTAATAAAGAAAAAATATATATCTTTGGGTGGAAAAGCATGAAAGTTAAAGGAGTGAAAAAAAGAGAAAATAAAATAGATTCCGAAAAGAGAAAGGAAGGAAAATGTGGAGGAGTACATGTAGAGAAAGGAGATGAGTGAGAGAGAGGTAAAAAGAGTTGACGTGAGTTAAAGAGAGCGGAGAAGTTATAAACAAGGAAAGAGAGTAAGAAGTAGGACGCGAAAATGGGAAAATATATGCAAATAAAACTTGGTCATAGATGCGACTCAGGTGAGTTTGGACCACATAAATATTCACATAAAATTGCGTCCCCTTTGACACTGTTGGTTGATGTGTGTGTCTCTCCTTCTATAAATTTCTGCTCTACGTAATAACGACAGAATTTTTTTCTCGTTTTTTCACTTTATTGGGAAATGAGGGTCAGGAATGGGGGAAGCATCCTCAGAGGTTAGGTCGGTTTTCCTATTCGCAGTAATAGACTTTATAACCCTTATTGCTACTGGTTCTTCTAAGCTGAACAATGTTACCTGGTGTTAAATAAATTAAAAAAAGCACACTCATAATAGTTGAAATACACACACACACACACACACACACACACACACACATATATATATATATATATATATATGTATATATTTAACATATAAATATATATATATATATATATATATGTATATACATATATATGTATATATTAAGTATATGTATATATATATATATATATATATATATATATATATATATATATATATATTGTATTCGTTGTAATTATGTCGGAAACGTGGGTCTGCGTTACTTAGTCAAATCGACATTTCTGTTTCGTTTCCCAGAATCAATTAGACCGTATTTGTTTCTTCAACTCAAAAGTTATCAGAAGAATAGATTAATATATTTATTCATACTATCTATTCTAATCAATATTTCCTTTTCCGAGTGTATGGAAGCCATTTTGAATCTATTTCTGCCATATCGGGCTTTTAAGGCTTTATTAAGGTGACAGACGATTCTTTTCAGTTGATGAGGACCTCTGGAAACGAGTAAGACGATTAGTAGGAATAAGGTTAAATGATTATCGTGTTTTCTCGTTGTCACGAGTTCGGCCACATGCAATCCGAGGCGCTACAGAAGAAATACCATTAATTTATAAATTGTTTATATACTTCTTACACAAAAAAATAAGGAGCCAACGCCATGAGACGCTGAGTAGTTGTTTCCCTTGCCATATGCGCTTCTTGGAATGTTGGGACAGGTATAATAGTCACTGCTGCGAATAGAAGAGAATGCGGGAATCGAACCCGCGACTAGGAAAATGCGAGACCCGCGTGATTCCGATTGTCACCGGTGTACTTATTGTCTTAGATTTTTGGAAGTGAGACTTTTCATCAAAGTGTTTAGAGATTTTATGACATACGAGTACCAATACAGACTCCTTCGGATAATCTATACATGATAGTGCTGGAAGACAATGTGTCTAAGGAAATAGTTCTTGACCATTCTCAGTGCCCGTATCCCTTGATATCTCAGGCAAATTTCTCCTACCTCCATCGAATACAAATACAATGCAAACGTATAAAAAAGGATTAGTGATACAAACCTTGCTTTGCTTTCTATTAGTGAATATACAGTACCATGCACTGGCTGTCTTGTCCGGTATCTCCAAGTTCAAGGTTTCGTATCCCAGGTTAAGAACAACTGGTCTAAGAAGAGCTCTTCCTTACTGAGAGGAGAAATCAGTGTTGTTTCATTTTGGTCGAGGACGTTATTGCTGTTATGGAATTGGAGTTTACCAGTGCTTCTATCCTTGTGGACAATCTCATCCCGCTATCAGGTGTCGGTCACCAACCTTAGAGAGGAAAAAGAGCGGAATCGAAGAGGATTATCTTAGTCTAAAAGAAGTATGTATTTGATCTGAAATTGATTTGAGAAAGAAGCTAAAAGGTGTCTTAGGCGATAAAATTAGGAGATATTTGTACTAATTTTGTTACTTCTAGGTGATTTAATTAATGTCTTCTTACTTGTTTTAGATAGTATACTGGTTTACATAGTAAATTTGTAACCTAAACGAACTTACGAGGTCATAAGAGACAGCTAATGTTGTATATATAGGACATAAGATAATACGTTTACTTCAGTTACCCAGAATGCATCAGTCACTGCTGTACTCAGAAGTGAAGGCAACTGTACAGTTAAGGCGGATTGCCTGTTGGCACGCAACCGGAGTGAGGGCGAGGAGAGGAGATTAGAGAGCTAAGAGAGAAGAAGGAAAGAGAGAGGGAGGTAGAGGTGAGAGGCCTCAAATGGAGGATGAAGAGGAAGAGAAGGAAAGAGGATGGGGGACGGGGCGATGGAAGGAAGGAGTGATGATTGGAGGTAAAGAAATTATGATAAAGAAGATGTAGAAGGAGGGAGATTAGATCTTGAAACATGAGGAGAGGAAGGCAGAGTGAATGGAGATGGGAAGTTGGTTCAGGAATAGGAAGAAGGGTTAGAGTCAAGGCTCAATATAATGAGGAGAAGGGAGGAAAATGAATGGAGGAAGTTAGAAATCGACTCAGAATAGGGATTGAGAAGTAAACAGATCAAACTTGAGGTTAACGACGATTAAGAAAGGCAGACGAAGGAATAGGAAGGTGAAGTGGAGGGAAAAGAAAGAAAAAGAGGAGTATGTAGTGGCGTTGGAGCGTGAAGTAGAGGAGGAGGGAAAGAGGAAGGCTGGATCAGGGGATGGGGGAAAGTGGGGGAGGGGGAGGGGGGGAGGAGATCGTGCTGGGTGCCGGAAGAGAGGAGAGGAATGCAGGAGTCAGAGATCTATAGGGTAAGGGCGGGTGAGAGAAACAGGATTGGTTAGGTGGAGGAGGAAGGGTGATGAAAACCAGAGAAGAGGAAATAAAATGCACTGGAAAGAACAGACAGCGAGGGCATATTGGAAGTACAGGAACTATGGAGTTGAAGAGGAGTAAGTTAAGGAAGGAGTGGTTTAGTGTGGGAGTTAGAAGATGAGGAGGAGAAGAGAAATGGAGGAGACAGCGTTAAGGCCACAGGAAGGGTAGGAGGGGAAGAACCGTTGTCGGTGTAGGAGGGATAGAGAGAGAGAGAGGGGGTGGGGAGAGGAGAGAGGGGAGAGCGGAGAAGGAGGGGGAGAGGAAGGGGGGGGGACCCCATGGGAGGAGAAAGCGGCGATCGTTATCACGGGTGCGGGTGAGCGGAAGGTTGAGTGAGTGACACCCCCGCTCTTTCCCCCCCCTTCCCACCTTTCTCCCCCCCCTCCCCCCTCCCCTCCCCCCCCCCCTCTTCCCGGTATCCTGGTTTCCGGAACTAGCAGGAATGAGGATGGCGCTCGCAAGAACAAACTCAAAGTCGTGGTGACAAGGTGGAAGGAAATGAGTCAAGATCGACCCAAGATTTTTTTTCTTTTTTCTTTTTTTCTTTTTTTGAAGAAAGTGACTGAAATTTCCTGAAGAAGTTAATTGGAAGGTATGGAGGACTTAGATGGGGGAAATGGAGGCTTTCAAAGGTACGTAAAAACTAAAATCTATTCGGAGAATGATATAGATGGGAAAGTGGATGGAGGAAGCGTGTTGGGAGAGAGAAAGAGATGAGAGAGACTGAAGAGAAAGATTGGAGATATAGAGAGAAAATAAAGAGTAGAGTGACAGGAAAATGGAAAACGTAGAGAGAGAGAAAATAGAGCGAGGGATAGAAAGAAAGAATGGAGGCAACGAGAGAGACAGAATGGAAAGAACAAGAGAGAATAATGAGAGGGGGAAGATAGAGAGAAGAAGAGGAAAGAGAGGAAAGAGGGGAGTAGGTAGTGAGAGAGAGAAGAAGCGAGGAAATGGAGACAGGAAGAGAGACAGAATGGATGGAGCATGTGAGAATAGGGAGAGAGGAAAGAGAGAACAGAAAGAGAAAGAACAGGAAAAGAGAGCAGGAAAAGCGAGGAAGTGAAGACAAACGAACAAACAGACAGACAGACAGATACTCTCCCATGTTGGTGGAAGAGGCTTAATGCTCGAACCTTTCTTCTCAATTTAGAGGGAGGGAAACCAAACATTGCTTTTGCAAATAGGGCAAGTCGAGTGAACAAAGAACTGCGATCAAAGAAGACAAGAAATAACAGGAAAACAGGAGCCAAAGGAGGAAGAACGAGAGAGTAGAGAGGATAGAGTGAGTAGGAAGAGAGAAGGTAGAGTAGGTAGAGAAGGTAGAGAGTAGAGATAGAAAGATAGATAGATAGAGAGAGAGAAAGAGAGAGAGAGTAGAGACAGAGTGTAGAGAGAGAGAAAAAAAGAGACAGATGATAAAAGAAGAGGAGAGAGAGCGAAAAAGAGAGAGAAAAAGAGAGGAGAGAGAGAGAAGACACATAAATAAGGTAAAAGAAAAGAGAGAGAGAGGAGAGGAAAGGAAAGGAGAGGTGAGGAAAGGAAAGGAGAGGAGAAGTGAAGAGAAGGGAAGATAGAGACGATAGAGAAAAGAGAAAGAGAGAAGAGAGGCAGGGGTTGGAGTGAAGTTTACACTGGAACTATCTCGATTAATCTCTTCAGCGCGGCGGCAAACTTAAAGCAGACGTTCTTAAGAATTTACGTCCTAGGGGCCCCCTGACGGAAGCTCCTGGACAGGACCGTGACCCCTATAATAAAAGAAAAAGTTGTAAATCTGAGTTTGGTGTCAACAGAGCGAAAAAGTTATGTTAGAATTCTCCAGTTGTATTGAAATTGCCAGTAAGGTACGTTGTAAAGATGTATGTTCTTTTAATGGCTTCAGTTTTGCCACTTTCCGAGACAAAAGATTCCCATGAGAGTCGCTTTATGTGTGTGTGTGTGTGTGTGTGTGTGTGTGTGTGTGTGTGTGTGTGTGTGTGTGTGTGTGTGTGTGTGTGTGTGTGTGTGTGTGTGTGTGTGTGTGTATTCACTTGGTCTTTGGATCACGTGTTGGACTCGTGATCGACAGCTATTTCCCTCCTGGAAGAGAGCTCAGAGCTCGTAGGTCCGATCTATGGGTAAATGCTATGACCTTGCACACACACACACCCCCAACTCCCCGCCCACGAGAGTCAGAGTAACGACCCGAGGCACAGCGATACCGAAATAATTTCGGCCCTGGGCAGGATTCGAACTGGGTGCTGGGAGCATTTCTGCTTCCCAGTTCAGCGCTCTACCAACTAAGCCACCGAGTGTGTGTGTGTGTGTGTGTGTGTGTGTGTGTGTGTGTGTGTGTGTGTGTGTGTGTGTGTGTGTGTGTGTGTGTGTGTGTGTGTGTGTGTTTGTTTGTGTGTGTGTGTTTGTGTGTGTGTGTGTGTGTTTGTGTGTGTTTGCGTGTGAGTGTGTGTGTGTGTGTGTGTGTGTGTGTGTGTGTGTGTGTGTGTGTGTGTGTGTGTGTGTGTGAGAGAGAGAGAGAGAGAGAGAGAGAGAGAGAGAGAGTGCGTGTGTGTGTGTGTGTGTGTGTGTGTGTGTGTGTGTGTGTGTGTGTGTGTGTGTGAGAGAGAGAGAGAGAGTGCGCGTGTGTGTGTGTGTGTGTGTGTGTGTGTGTGTGTGTGAGAGAGAGAGAGAGAGAGAGAGAGAGAGAGAGAGAGAGAGAGAGAGAGTGCGTGTGTGTGTGTGTGTGTGTGTGTGTGTGTGTGTGTGTGTGTGTGTGTGTGTGTGTGTGTGTGTGTGTGTGTGTGTGTGTGTGTGTGTGTGTGTGTGTGTGTGTGTGTGTGTGTGTTTACCTAGTTGTATTTTACGTGAAGGAGAGCTACGCTCGTGGTGTCTCGTCTTCGTATTTCGCAGTGTCTAGTTTGCTCTTAAATTCGTGTGTGGGTTTTGCACACACTATTGTTTCGACCAGTTTGTTTCAAGTGTCCACAACTCTGTGGAAAACTGTTTTTCTTCAGATCTCTTCTATAACTATCCTTTTTGAGTTTCTTTCCGTGTCCTCTTGTGTTTCCCTTGTCCAAATTTAGTACATCTTCTCTATCAAATGTTTCCGTACCCTTCATGATTCTATAGATGGTCACTAGGTCGCCTCTCTCTCATCTTTGCTCCAAAGTCGGTAATTTCAATTTAGCCAGCCTCTCTTCATATGGCAAGTTTGAAAGTGCTGGGGCCATTTTCGTGGTGTGTGTGTGTGTGTGTGTGTGTGTGTGTGTGTGTGTGTGTGTGTGTGTGTGTGTGTGTGTGTGTGTGTGTGTGTGTGTGTGTGTGTGTGTCTGTCTGTCTGTCTATGTCTCAGCGAGACCATCGCCTTCTCGTTCCAGTCCTATTTCGTCTCCCTTCTTTCCACCCTTGTTTTCTCCCCTCCCTCCCTCCTTCCCTTCCTCACCTCACCCATACCTTCCTGCCTCGTTTTTTCCCTTTCCAATTCATCTTCCCGACATGCCTTGTAGCTCTTCCCCTTGTTTACATCGTCACTTCCCCCTCCTACTTCGTCTTCACCTTCCCATCAATCCTCCTCCATCACTGTTTACTACTTTCCCCACACTATCTCCACCTTCTCACGTTTTCTGAAATACACTCAGAGACCATGTAAGAAGCACTGAAACAATCGGTCGTTTTAAGAGATAATTAAATAACTTTATGGATAGGGATGTCATGTGGTAAAGAACATGGAACTGCCTAGTGTAGGCCTTATGGTCTCTTGCAGTCTCCTCCATTTGTGTGTTCTCATGTTCTTACTCCATGTCCTCACACCCCAGTTACCCATTTTTCTCTCATCTCTTCTTTATTCTACTCTTTTTCTCCCTCTCTTCTCTTTGCTCTTCGTATTTTGTCTGCTCTCCGTTCGACCCACCGAGAGAAAATTGCCTTTGTCTTTGACTAACGATTGGCACAGTTGTCTTTTGAAGACGAAGAAGAATTGCAAGACGTGCCCAAGGAGATTCGAAATCCTGACTTCAAATTGAGAGCTGCCAATGAATCCAGGAGGTCCACATAACACCCCTTCCCCCCTTAAAAAAAAAAAAAAAAAAAAAAAAAAAAAAAAACTTATGGTCCTTTTCCTACCAGGCATCCGGAGCACCCCACTCAAAAAAAAGAAAGAAAGAAAAAAAAAAAAAAAAAAAAAAAAAAAAAAAAATCCTAGGACCTTTTTCCACCATTAGCTCTCCAGCGAATTTCAGTTTGTGGGAAGTCATAAATTACTGACATCAACCGGGATTTCTCAAACGGCAGTCCTAAGTTCAGACCTTGCTAGTTGTGTCTTTACAATTATTATTCTAATATATTACACCCGACCCTAAACCATTCTATCCTACTACCATCTAGTCTGCTTTACCCTACTTTACCATACCTGACCCTCCCCCACCCTGCCCTATATTGCCTTACCCTACCCTACCCGCTCTAACTTACCTTACATTATACTACCCTATACTAACCTACCCTACCCTACCCTACCCTACCCTACCCAGCCCTAACCTACCTTAATTCAAGACGTCCAGAAACAGAGGGGGATCCCCGCCACTTTTGCTGGTTTCGAGTTAAGTATGGATCGTGAATGGCGTAATCCTTCTCTATGTATATACTCGTATAGCCGTGCTTAACTAGAAACCTATAAAAGTGGCGGAGATGCCCCTTTGTTTCTGAACGCCTCATATTCTGTAGTAGATAGGAGCGGTTCTCCCTATTAAGGACGTAATCTCCATCGTCACATTTTCTCCTCTGGATTGTTGATCTCAAAAATGTTTATTCAGGTAACATATTAAGCGGGCCCTACACGACCAATATAATTGCCCAATATTCCGTATTGTAGAGTGTCATTGACAATGTAGGGATGGTATTGAAGAACGACACAATATATTGAAGACATCAAATGTACAGACCAAACACGCGCGCCTCCTCAGTACCATCTCTACACAGTCAATAATATTGTACAATACGGAATATTGTGCAATAATAATGATTGTGTAGGGTCCGCTTTAGAGCCCTTACTGACACCCCTACGGACCAGAATAACGCAGAATTCTTTAATGATTATTTTTTATCTTCCTTGAATCTCTTGGGCGCCATACTAAGGACATGATAATAGAGGAGACTGCGAGAGACCATAAGGCCTACACTAGGTAGTACCATTTACATTACCACCTGTCATCCCCATCCATAAAGTTATCTAATCTTCTTTCAAAACAACCAATAGTGTCAGGGCTCACTTCATGGTTACTAAGTTTCGTTAAACACTCTGTTGGTAAACCAGTTCTTAACTATTTCCTTCTTAAACCTAGATTTATCCACAGGGACAGAAGAACTTGTTATTGGCAACGAAATGCAATGAAGAGCCACTTTTGCCTCGAGTCGTTTGTGTAAGAAGAGATACGCAGTCACAAAAAGCCATGTTACCTCCGGCTCTGCAGTACCCACTGACTTCAGCCAAGGTTCTTCTCAAAGCCAATAGATCCTCGTACTACAGTATGCACAGGCAGGAAATGACCCACTCTGGAAAGTACGAGGGGTAGCAGACATCTGTTGGACAGGGTACTCGGTTCCATGAATTATGAATGGCCTCTGTTTCAGTACATATTCCTTTTGCCGTGCAAGAGACTTTCTTGCACAGAAGGAAATCACCAGGGAGTAGCAGGAACAAAAATACAAAAGAACAGAAGATACAAGTTTAAATGACGTGGGATTAAACGGTCCGCTAGTATTGGGGTTTCCCTTGGTTGAAGAGAATTGTCTGGTGGTAACTTGATCAATCGTATTCGTCAGTGGTAGTGAGATGATTGATTAGGTAAATATTAGTAGGACTAGAAACCGGTCCTTCTGGATCCCACCTACGGATGGAAATGGGAAAGGATGGGGTGTCTTGCATCCAGAAAATAGAAAAATAATCATGAAGATTGTAAGATAGAACTATACTCGTACACGCATTCCTTCAGAGTACATAGTCAACATAGTCTACGATTTAATAAGCTTCAATAGCCAGTACACTACACAGCTATGGCAAGCTCACACTCCATTATATAACCTGCAATATCCAGAACCTACAGAACAACCTCGATTAACCACAAACCCACTACACCATTAAGCCTTCCACATTCTGATGTACAACTTCTTCGTCCAATGTAATTACATGGCTTTCATAAATATCTTTGAGTTATGCAAAAAAAAAATATTCGTGTAAATACTAGAATGTACCTCTACAGTAGAGGTTTGCACGACACACATCAACATTACGAAAACAAGACGTTGATATTCTATATAACCATTTTCACAAACCGGCAGACCCCACAGCCACTCTCAGCCACTCCCAGACTTCGTAGACACAAACCAACAGCTTCTAGATCATAAACAAAGCTCCCAGAAAGCCCAACAATAAAGTACCAAATGAGAAAAGTGAAAGAACTCTCCTTGTAACTTCCATTTGGCAAAAATAAAATAAATAAATTCTGACATAATGACTGGCGGGTTTGTTCCAAAGGTGTGTAAACAATCTACGTAATCTCTGTGCAGGAAGCGAGACCTCCCGGACGCTTTCAGAAGCTCGAGGCGCCAAGAGCACCTCTCTTTGTCTTTTGTCAGTTCACAAGTAATACACTAGGAGTCCGCCAGTATGTGTATTTTTACTGAATATGATGAAGATATTCTTTGAGGAAAACAGAAAAAGAAAGAAGATGAAACTTGGGAAAGGGCCGGGACAAATATTCGTAAGGAAAATATTGGGACAGATAGACTTTCGGAAAATATTAGGAACAAATGATTTTAAAGAGTGTGTATCAATAGAATGCCATAAAAAGACGAAACGGTAGGAGCAACTGCTCTCAAGGAAAGAATAAGGATAGATGATACAAGAGAATGCTTAGGGACAAATACCTGTGAGAAGATATGAAGGGAAAGAACAGGGACATAAAGGTATTACGTTTTCGCGCACGCAAAACTAGAAACGAATAATAGATGAAAAATTATGTAATTCTTGGGTAAAGTGAACGGGCAAGAGTTGATAGTGTAAAGAAAGACGCCCTATATCAAGGGCAGACACAGAAGTGTGATTCTGTCGCGTGCTCCATTAAAGAAACGAATAAGCCTAGCGAAGGGGGCCAAAACCCTTAATGGAAAGCGTAGGGGTAGTTGCCCCCCTGGGTAGGCCAGGGACAAGATTAGACAAGGGACAAGGGAGCACTTGGCTTCAGAGCGTAGATAAATGAAAGAGATTGTGTTAGAGATTTTTTGTTCACCTGCATGTGTGTATATATATATATATATATATATATATATATATATATATATATATATATATATATATATATATATATATACATATATATACAGTATGTAGACTGAATGCCCCACTTAACAATATACGTATCTTCAGATAACTCTCTTTTCTCTGATGGTGGATTATTGTCTATCTTACCGATGTATTAGAACTTTCACTCGCTCATATATATACATATATATATATATATATATATATATA
>NC_134779.1:18173433-18175933 GCF_046742065.1 Oratosquilla oratoria | reverse complement strand
TCTTCTTCCTCCTCCTCCTCCTGTCCTTCCCTCTTTTCTTCCTCCTCCACGGGTACCGCCGCCACTCACACCCCTTCTATTTCCTCCTATTCTCCTTCCACCTACTCCCCCTCCTCCCCCTCCTCATCTTTTCCTTTTTATTATTCGTACTCCAATTTATTCACCTCAACCTCCACCAACCTCACTTCTTCCACCAACTCCACCTCTTCTTCTTCCACTTCCTCCTCCTCGTCGTCGTCGTCGCCCGAAGTCATTCGATCCTCGGCCCCCCAGAATTCCCGAAATGCCTTTGCGCTGAACATGAATGAAATAGTTTGTAATATTATATGTCCCTTTCGCACCTAGGTGGTCTTTAAAGCTAAAAACAATTAACTCTTTTTAATTACAATAAAACACCTAAATGTACCATATCTTATGTGAGGGTCTCAAAGGACTGAAGTCATAACTTCAGTTAAGATAGTTACATATTCCGTTTGCTAAATACAAACACCTACACATTTTTACCTTTCAACTGAAAAATTTAATTCTGTATTAAAATGATTGAACTATGATTTAGAAATTAATTTCAATTTAAACCTGAACTTATACTGAAATATTCTTACTATCAAATGAAAAATTCTGAAGTTCAAGTTAACACCACTAAACTGTCAGTTCAGAACAGTTGAACTTATACATTACATTAACAACTGTGTTCAAAATATGTAGAATTTATATTAAAATAGTACATCAATTCAAAATTTCACTGGTAGACTGTATTTTGTTTTGTTTTTATTTAATATTTCATTTTGTTTTTGTTTATTTTTCTTTTTTTTTATCCTAACCATCGATAAACTCCCTAAGATACCAACCACATGAAATAAGGCATCAGATTCCCTATGCGACAATGGGGAAGAGTAGATTAATAGAGTAGGAAACATCAAGAAACTTACTTTTCAAATGTTCGGTCATTAAGAATATTTGTGTACGAGGCGTCCAGAAACAGAGGGGCATCCCCGCCTCTTTTACTGGTTTCGAGTTGAGCATACATCGTGAAAAGTGTAAGCCTCATATATATATATATATATATATATATATATATATATACATATATATATGTATATATGTATATATGTATATATATGTATATATAATATATATATGTATATATATATGTGTGTGTGTGTGTGTGTGTGTGTGTGTGTGTGTGTGTGTGTGTGTGTGTGTGTGTGTGTGTGTGTGTGTGTGTGTGTGTGTGTGTGTGTGTGTGTATATATATATATATATATATATATATATATATATATATATATATATATATCTATATATACACGTGCTAAACTCGAAACCAGTAAAGGAGACGGGAGTGCCCCTCTGTTCCTGGACGCCTCATATGCATGAGAAACTACAACGAATTATGAAACACCCTAGGTCAGCATTTCCTAACCTGGGGTGATGAAATCAATTCTAGAGATTGCGGGGAAGCACTGCATCCATATACTTTCCTTTATTTTTCTAGTAAAGTGATGCTCGACTGCTTAGACCCGACTAGAGGCGATTCTAGGATCGGAATACGTTAGGAAACGCTCCCCTAGATGGATGTGTAAGGGAAAGAAATAATATTGAATATCATAAGGGTTCATGGTCATTCAATATCGGTTCAAGAATGTCCTTGTCATAAGTGTACCTTTCCTGAATTTGAGTATAATGTCATTGTGAATCTACATCATGAAATGGAACAACAATCACGGTCCTGTTAGCTCATTAAATGTATGCTTACCCTTTTCAAAGGTTAGTTATTAAACATAAATCAATTAAATTTTTAAATGAAAAATGAGCCGAGAGGAAATTCATGATATTGAGGTATATATTCAACTATTAACTACCCACAAATAATCATAGAGACGTGAAAAAATCAGAATATAATGAATTTTTATTTAGTTCATGAAAGAGAGGAAATGCGACTGTCCAACTTGACATACATAATAGATGTAAACTATTTTATGTTTAAATTCTTGAGACACTGATTTTATTTGAATAAATAACTAAATAGAATGTAACAAAATTGAAAAAGAACAAGAAATTGTGATGCACATTGAACGAAGTTATTTGCAGCCACGTGGGGGCGTTCGGAATTCATAAATTCATTTGGAAAAGAAAATGTTTGAATATTAATGGAGATTTGAATCATTGGAGATTTAATACCAGATTTGTCTTCGCATGAAATAAAATAAAAAAAGGTTCAAAGAAATATTAATTCCAATGAGCGGAGTTTGAAAATTATTTTCACTTGAGAATTGAATAAATCTAACGGAAGTACCAGAGCTTAAGGTCAGAGAAGGAAATAATTATTACGAATCTTTAACTTATTGTAGAGTGCAACTCGTGAACCCAAATGTGGAAAGTGGTAGAAAAGGAAAAAGACTGAAGAAAGCGTATTGCATTTGGATGAAAAATTTATATCTATGTACGTATGTAATTATAAATGTATATGTACATGTATATGTGCATGTATATGCATGTA
>NC_134779.1:18153433-18163433 GCF_046742065.1 Oratosquilla oratoria | reverse complement strand
CAACCTAAATCCAGAGTTAATATTTCTCTTTATTGTCCCTCAGGGGTTAGGCAGTCATACTGTGGACGGCGAGGTATTGTCTCGTTCCACTTGCTTGTGAGCTCTACTAATTCCAGCACTCTTATCCTTGGATAGGAGTTTGTGATTAGCTTTGGCTGCCCACCTGGTCTGGAGACCAATGTTTATACCTAAACCCTTCTATTGGTGCATGGGATAGAAATTGGTCCTGTAAAACGACCTGCCGTGTGCAGCATCCTAGTATGGACTAGCTCCGACTATGAGTGGTTCACCATCTGTTGGGTCTCTCTTCACATAATTCCTCTGTCGAAATCTTCATCCCGATAAAACTGAGCCTAGGGATCAGCATAGTGGAAATTTTTACAAAGTGTTCTATCATCTTGATAGAAAACAAGGTCGTGAAGTTACATTGCTTTAGAATGCCAGTCGCGGCAGCCATGAAATGATTAACATCATGAAAGCTATCATTAGGAAGAAATTTCAGAATACCTCTTCAGTTCAGAGCAAAGACGTATGGGTTAGGCAGCAGCACCCTATGAGCTGTGTAATCGAGTACAGTAGACACCAGGGTCATGACCTCACACCCACCACAAGTCTAGATATGTTCTTAAGGAAGCGTCTGCCAAGATTTTCCGTTGTTTAAGTGAGTCTTAGATCAACTGACGGTGAGAGTTGATGTAATCACTGTATATTAAGTGCATATGTTAGTGATACACAATATGGTCTCCATCTCTAACTATACAGCCTACTCTGACCGAGGTAAATGTTCTTTCAAAGAAGAAATAAATCTATGCTGAACTTGACTTGTTTATTGAGTTAAATTGTTGTAGTATTTGGCGACTGTATTGCTTCCACAAGCTCCATTAGAGATAGTCACAAAATAGATATTATCCCACATGACTATGAAACCTTGAAACCCAACAAAAATAACCCAAGATCTATCAAGGTTCAGGATTGGTTGTGCAAGAAAAGATGTCAATAATGATCTTGTATAACTAAAGAACTATAACATACTGAAAGTTTGCTCAGTTCTTCAAGACAACGACAGATTGTTCATGACCACGTAGATGTCGCAGTTTGGATTCAATAGATAGCTGAGATTTTGTATTTCGAACAAAAATTCTGATATATTCCGGGATAGAGACTCTTTATGAGCTTCTGGTAAAAATACGAGGCCGTCTGCTTAGACGGTATTTTCCTGAATAGTCAGTCTTCATGTCAAGTAAACTCACATCAAAATAGATCCTGATTATAATCAACGAATTCTTGCTGGAAGTTCAGCAGAATATTTCTTGCACTTTATGTCTATTTTAGAAATATCTATACTTCGAGGGCCTGCCCATGAAATCCTCAATATTGTTCCTACACTACATGTGCTTCAGAACGAGATGGACACATTTAACTTCCTTGTTCATTCTGGTGAAGTTGGGGGTAAGAATATCTTTGCTCCACCTTTCTCTAATTCCCTCACGCAGAGAGATTTTCTGGTTGGGTTCTTCGGGTTTCGTACAAAGCGATATGCGGGTTGAAATTGGGTCTCTTAATTTTCTTCTTCGTTCTTCGTTAAACCACAAAATCGGAGAGCATTCGGAGCGCGCTCGGAACATTAACGATCACGCACGACCTATTTCCGAAATAGCATCGTAAGAGAATCACGACCCGGCGCAAAGGGCTGGCGTTTAGTGGAAAGAACTGAGCGCAGTGAGATTTTCTGATTGGGTTCTTTGAGTTTCGCGCGAAGTGCGCCCACACACGAGCACTGTGACGTGAGCGTCATGCGAGTTGAAATTTGGTGTCTTGTTTTTCTTTTTCTTTTTCATTCTTCATTGAACCAAAAACTCGGAGAGCATTCGGTGCGCTCTTCTGATATTAACAGTCACACACGAACTATGTCAACGGTCGTGATGGTCTTCAACTTGGTATATTTCTAGTATATGAATGATCTGGGTGACATGCAGGACTGTAGAATGAATTAAGTGGTGGTAGATAACCATCATCGCTATTCAAATCACAGACTCTGTTGACGTAACTGCACTCTTTGTTGAGGTTGTCTTTCCTAGTGAAGACTTACATATCCCTAGAAAAAAAATAATCCCTAGGACTCTGGGTTTATTGGTATAGAACCAAAACCCGGATGATGAGAGTTACATAAAATGAGATCAACAAATAAGTTTTTCTTTTTGGCAAAAAATTGCAGAGCTTGGATTCTTTTAATGTGGTAATTATATTATTATCAACAAATGTCTGATTTCAAATGTGCAGGAGTTGTGGACAGTCTTGGAGCAATAGTTCACTAGGTAGAGCTGCTAGTTCCTGAGTAAAAGATTGTCGGTTTGAAGTCTACCTGACTCAGCTTGAGTTTCAAGTTGTCATTTTTTCCACATATTCCTCATACTGTGAATTTCCTCCTGGTTTCATGCGTGTTGATATCACACTCGCTTAGTTGTGAGTTCGAATCCTGCACTCCTCTCTGGTTTCCAGTAGTGACTGTGTGTTATCTGACCCAACATTCCAAGCAAAGGTTAGGGTTTTGGCCGAGGCTATGCGTCTCTGGTTTAGGCTCCTCACCACCTTCGTGCCTGCAGAAGTGTACTGAACTGCATGGCCCTGTACTACAGGCTATGACTATAAACAAATCCACCCTCTCCATTTTAGGACTGAAATACAACTCTATCGGTGAATTCTAAATAGCCTACATAGCGTCATCAGGCCCAACATAAAAAAAAAATAATAATAAATAAAATGATGCATTCACCTGACCTGGAGAAAAGCCTACCATGCTCTCAGGATCCTGATAATTCCCTTTTCTCTGAAAAGATGTTCAGTTTAGCATTTGGCTCTCGTCATTGTGTTTTCGGTAGATAGTGTCTATGGATGATCTTGACATATCCATAGAGAAACCATCTGCTGAATTGTCGACATCCAATACACACACGGCCACAGACTAGGCTGTATAAAGCTAATATAAATACATGACTGGATGCAGAAAGGATGACCGAAGTGCTTGAGTGTTTAGAGAAAACAATAGTTATTCCAAATCATTGCTGGGAATAGTTAAAATTGCTGTGGGTTTTGTGATGTCATTCGGGGCGAATTTTGAAATTGGTTAGTAGTATTTGCGAAGGAGGTGAATACGTTGGAAAGAAAAAACTCAGAGAATGTGTGGAACGAGGAATATATATCGGACACTCAACTGTGACGAATGGGAAAACGTAAAGAAGTGAGTGAGCTCAGACTTGAAACTGAGCAGATTCTTTTTTAAATGGCTGAGCACGCGGAGAAAACAGACTTGTGGGAATTATATGTAAGGCTAAGACGATGGGGGTGGGAGTAGATGAGAAAGAAATGAGGGAAGTCGTCACAGAGATAATGATATAGTCATTGCCTCGAGTCTCAGACTGGAAATCCACAATCCCACAGTAGCAACAGTTCTTAAGCCCTGCCACAGAATTCTCTGGAGAGAAATGTTGGACTATTGTCTGTGTTGGTGTGGGTCTGTTTTCTTGTCACCGGCTATAGAGGGGTCAGTCGCCGGTTGTCACCTGTCCGTATGTGGAAAGGTTGAAGATAATCAAAGTTGATAGTAATAATAGCCTCGATCTGGAGGTTAAGTGCCGGACCTTCGCGGTTGCACCTGGAGCTTGAAGTGAGCTTGATGATGGATTTTGAAGACGACTGTCAGGGAATTGATGCTCTCGTACGTGCGTTTCAGAAGATCACTACAAACCGGAAGACTGAAGACAAAAAGAAGTAAAGATCATTCGGGGTTAGAGCGTGAGTGGAGGAATGGTAGGGTAAAGAGGCCTCAGATATGGTCTTTGAAGGAATCAAAAGATTATAGAGAAGAAATAAAGTCCTAAATTGTTAATGAGTAATAATGCAAACTTTCTTAGTTTTGTATTTCTTTTGCGCTTATATTGGGTGGTCGGTGATCTTCGGTCGTCATGAGAGGTCATATTATGTCATCTAATGTAAGAAAGAGAGTAGAGGAGTAGAGGGAAGACAAAGAACATTTTTCCTCGGCAAAAACATACGGGTATTATTAGATGAAAGAATCTGAAAGAAAAGAAAAAGAAAACAGCTAAAAAATCAAGTCTTCTGTGAATTCAATTGCATTTCTCTCTTCTTTTATAGCTCCAATTTTTATGCTTTTGGATCCCAAGATCCCTTTCTTTATGGTTCTACCCTAAACCTTTTTTTTTATTATTATTATCAATCTTCATCTTCACTTCCCTCTTACCTAAATAAATTCTGTAGTTCGTCCATTTCCCCACACACTTCATAACGGCCTTTATCAATCTCTACTCCTCAATCCATGTAGTAAAGATACATATACTCTTTTCCCATCTCTACCTCCGTTCTACATGCCCAAAATCACCTCAGGAAGATTTCGCTTCTCTTGTCTTTCTCACAAGCTCCTCTTTCATACCTCGTTTATATGTTTCTGTTTAGTATTTTATACGTTTTCTTTAATCTACACCATTGCCATTATCTATCACTGCATCATACAATATTTTTCATTATACTCATTCTTTCTATTTTCTTTCTTAGTGAAATTTTCTTTATTTTCTCAAAGTACGATGAGCGCACTTGTTTCCCTTCTTATAGTACCTATGATAGCCTTGACTTCCCTTCTATTCATTTATTTACAAACAAAATCTTCTGAATATCAAAACCCCACTATGGAAGAAATGTCATTTTGTTTATTTTTTGCCAGATACTGTAACTCCATTTTACTGTTAATCATTACTATTACATCATCAACAAAAACTGTCATTTACAAAATCAACGTTTCATCCCTGCCCTTTACTTTATATTGTATATTAAAAAGGTACAATGATATATCCACCTCCAGCTTAAACCACCGTTTCCTCCCACTATTCCATTCTATTCATCTAACCCTTCTCATGCTTCTTCTCTATCGTCCGTGCATTCTTTCTTCCCTATCCAATTCTCTCCTCATTCTTTAATTTGTTTTGTGGATTCATGATTGCTATATACATTTCATTACACCACACAAATAAAAACCAGCTTAATGTAATGGATATAGTACACCAGCAACATACTACTCAAATATATGCATCAATCTATCACCTTTGAAACACAACATATCCACGCAAAGACATATTCCCAACCATATCACAAAACGACTTCTTCAGGACAACCCACCAAACTCGCTACTCCACCTCACCACCCAAACCGACATCAGCTCAAAAAAAAAAAAAAAAAAAAAAAAAAAAAAAAAAAAAAAAAAAAAAAAAAAAAAAAAAACGCTCTTGCCACAAAAACAAATTTCCCAAGATGCAACCATCACACAGAGGACACTGAGCACCTCTTCTTATACTGCCTCACACTAACTGTTCCTGAACAACAACACAATTTTTTTTTATTGAGTGACCTATGGGCCTTTCCGGTGATCTTTGCCAGTTACCTGCGAGCTCTGGGCCTCCTACAAAAGACACCTGAGGCGACGGATTGATTGATTGTAGCCCCACGTCGGCTGGCAAAGTTCCTTGGGCCATACCATATATCTCTCTGGAAAGAAAATTTGGAAAGCTGTTTGTGTTGTATATTGCATATACACACGCAATGTGTATGTGTATGTATATACATATATATATATATATATATATATATATACATATATATATATACATATGTACAAATATACACATATATATATATATGTACATATATACATATATATATACATATACATATATATATATATAATACATACATATATAATATATATATATATATATATATATATGTATGTATGTATGTATATATATACTGTCGATCACGAGTTCAACATGTGATTCAAAAAGACCATGGTGAATCACACACAGACACACACACACACACACACACACACACACACACACACACACACACACACACACACACACACACACACACACACACACACACACACACACACACACACACACACACACACACACACACACACACACACACATACACACACACACACACACACACACACACACACACACACACACACACACACACACACACACACACACACACACACACACACAAAATCACACACACAAAATCACACACACAAACAAACAAACGAACTTTTTGCTATCTAGAGAATAGTCTAGAGGATTGCTAAGTCTGGTTTTACAAGTATGTATGTATGTATGTATGTATGTATGTATGTATGTATGTATGTATGTATGTATGTATAAATGAGTAAATGTTTGTGTTTGTATAAGTGTATGGATATATGCCATGTGTGTATATCTATTTACGTACACATGTAATCAAATGTGTATGGACTCACATACATAAATGTTGTGTGTTTTACTCCTCCTGTTGTGTCTATCATGTTTGTTTCTCGTGTGTGTTTATTATGTTTTTTAAGTAAAGGAATATGATTACTGATATGTTGCTGTCGTAGATTGATTTTGCCCTTGAACGGAGGCAGTTGCTCATTCAATTTGGTATTTCGTAATCCTTTTAGTTACCTTCTCTGTAAGTATTCAACACCGCTTTCCTGCAGTTGCACCATATACGAGTCGTCCAGAAACAGAGGGGCATCCCAGCCACTTTTACTGGTTTTGGGTTAAGCACGGACGTATATAGAGGAGGCTTTCCGCCTTTCACGATTCGTGTTTAACTCGAAACCAGTACGAGTGGCGGGGATGCCCTTCTGTCTCTGGACACCTCATATCATAATCAGTGAAACAGGACTGAACTGATTTCTCTATTTGTCGTACTATCGCATTTCTTTGTGATCGTTCTTCTCTCTAATAAAATACCTAGACGAGAACCAGGTTCTGTCAGTTGTAGGCTCCTGGCTAGCTTTTGTAAGTGGACATCATAGAGGGCCAAACACCCCTTTGTCACCTATGTGTTGCAAAAGTGTGACGTTGTCAACACTCATCAAAAACTATACTTTGGATACGTCGCCATCAAAGGATATTATCTTTTTGATTGGGAACAATGCTGACCCAAGCCTCTGTGAGTTCCGTTTGTATTGTTTGTGTTTTGTTTTTAGTCTGGAGCCTTTCTCGTTATTCTCCCGTTTTCTGATTCTCGCTCTTGTAGTCGGAACGGACTCACCAACAAAGTCCTACATAAAGATCAGCTGGTCTTTTGGCCTTTGTAGTGCTTTGTGCTCCATTGTATTCCTATTAGTAATAATTGTTGGTAATTATGCTCGTGAAAATTTTTCTAGTAATAGATCCGGTATGGTACACTGGATATCCAGTGATTATTTTTCCAATTAATTTGTAGTTGATAAAGTACTTCCCTTTTTATACGTAATATTCTAGTTTATTTCTATTTCTGTAAGAATTAGTTGTTGAGAAATTTGTTAGTTTGGACAACTATTAGGAACGTAGTAAGGACTTTCTTATATATTGGTTTCCGTTTATTTATTTATTTGTTTTATTTGTTTATTTATTATATTTTTGGTACTCTGTTTCATTCCTGTAAGTAATATGTACCTTTAGGTCTTTTTGGGCATTGACTTGATGGTGATACATTATTTCCTTCGTAGTTGTTTTACTTTGTAAAATTCTAGAAGGCTCCTTCTTCTTTGTATCTGGTTGAAAGTTTGGTAAAGATTATTTCTTCATAAACTTGTTATTAGGAATCTTTGTAGGTACAACGTAATCGATGGTTAGTAATTCTTAATAGTAGTTAATTATTTTTCTATTTCAGTTACAATGTTATAGGTACGTATTATTTAAAATGAACATCTAGGATGTGATAAAATATTATCAATATTTCCTCTGCAAAATATATTTACTTAATATCAAATTCCAACATTTGTGGAAACAGTATACCATTGCATAGTTGAACAAAAAATAAATAAAATAAATAAAATGAAAATGTGGAACCATGGATTGCTTGAGGGCACTCTGGCATCAGATGTGAGAACCTTTATTTCAAATTCTCTAGGATGAACACAAAAATGTGTGACGATACAAAACCTTATACGTAAAACATTGGCCAGAGTAGACACTCTGTAAGGATGCAACTTTTATCAAATGTACAACTTTTCGCATGGTGAAGCTTTTTCAAGTATTTGAAAAGGATCTCAACTAGAGAAACGTTGTTCATTTCATGCAGGTTTTATCCTTATATGGTGTCTACTCTAACCATTCTATCGCAATTGGCATTTTAAATCACGTAAAACAGTATCTCATGTCAGACTCGCCTCGTTATATACGAAAGATCTTACCGTCTACCTTGTTTTTTCGTGCATATATATACATGTATATATATATATATATATATATATATATATATATATATATATATACACATATATATATATACATATTTGTGTGTGTGTGATTCACCATGGTCTTGAATCACATGTTTGGCTCGTGATCGACAGCTATTTCTCTCCGGAGGAGAGCTCAGAGCTCATATATGACCGATCGATGAGTAATGCTGTGACCTTACACGCACACGCATCCCCAACTCTCCGCCCACAAGAGTTGGAGTAACGACTTGCAGCGCAGCGATACTGAAACTATTTCAGCCCTGGGCGGGTTTTGAACCTGGACCGCCGTAGTGGCAGCAGTCATCGCTACCACTGCGCCATGCGAGTCGTGTCGATCGCTACTACTGCGCCATGCGAGTCACGTGTGTGTGTGTGTGTGTGTGTGTGTGTGTGTGTGTGTGTGTGTGTGTGTGTGTGTGTGTGTGTGTGTGTGTGTGTGTGTGTGTGTGTGTGTGTGTGTCCCTGTGTGTGTGTGTGTGTGTGTGTGTGTGTGTGTGTGTGTGTGTGTGTGTGTGTGTGTGTGTGTGTGTGTGTGTGTGTGTGTGTGCGTGTGTGTGTGTGTCCCTGTGTGTGTGAGTGTGTGTGTGTGTGTGTGTGTGTGTGTGTGTGTGTGTGTGTGTGTGTGTGTGTGTGTGTGTGTGTGTGTGTGTGTGTGTGTGTATTTCGCCATTTTCACCGCCCTGTCGCCTCCAATCATCCAACTTCATCAAGTTCTAGGCTGTCTGTTGTCTGTTCCTCTTAGTGTTGGTTCTTTTCATAACTATTAAATTTTTCTCTCTAGGAGAATTAGATTTCTGTTTTCTTATTTCTTATGTATCTTTCTTCAGTTAATTCTTATGCAGCGTTCTCCAAAGGATTCCCCCGAGATCACGTATGCAAGATCCTACGTGAGCCTTGCAGTAATGTAGTGATTTCTTTAGTTCAGTGATCTTTAACTTTATATTCAAGATCCTCCCCAAAGGGCGTGATCTTGCAATTGTGAACCAATTGAATTTTCTCCTCCACCCTTTCACCAGTCATATTCGGTGTTACACGTTTATATGGCAATATTTTTTACTTAGAATAATCTCGAGTCTCTGCATACCTCACTTAGGTCACAAAGGAATGCCATGTCAGCAATACAGTCGAGCCCACGACCGATATTCACAAATAAGAATTTTATTACCTACACAAGGCGGAAAGCGGACTTAAGACAACCCACGTTCGCTATATTGTTTTTATAAACAACTAACCCATAAAATGTAACACCCATCTTCCACCCCACTTTCTATCCTCTTTTCTACCAGCCTCTTGCAGTATGTGTATGTGTGTGTGTGTGTGTGTGTGTGTGTGTGTGTGTGTGTGTGTGTGTGTGTGTGTGTGTGTGTGTGTGTGTACTCAGTGTACGTAAGTGTTCATGCGTGCGTATACATACTTGTGTGCGCACATACTTAATCATTAACATAACTCATGAACGCCCAAGGTAATCTTTTCGCACTATATACCAGTACAAGAGCTGTCCATATCATCGATTTGTCTCGTTTGCATTCATGAGAGCAATTTATCATCCTTTCGCTATTTTTGCGAGATCGTTTTCTATTCCTATATAGGGTTCGAACTCATGACACCTAATAGTCTAGCTTGTAATCCTCAGGACACTGGAAAGTGATAAATTACCAAACATTTTTTAAAGATCATTGATGTAGAACAGAGGGAATTAGTGTTTTAATT
>NC_134779.1:18140933-18143433 GCF_046742065.1 Oratosquilla oratoria | reverse complement strand
CGTATTCTTGCCTTTGTACGTCGGCGGTCATATATCACCTGTCCACCCTCTCGATGATATAGCGATATCAAGTTCTGTATTCCTTTGGCCATTTTTCATTCTTTCCGGCTTGTTTGAGTTCTGGGATTATAGACTATATGTATTCATATGCATTTCTAATCTTGTATGAATATGTCCTTGTTATCACAGATTTTTTTTTTTTTTTTTTTTTTTTTTGAGAATTCATTTGGATATCCCAAGTTTGTGAATGCTTTACTTTTGATCAAGATAATAACTTGACTAGAAAGGATGTTAGGAGAGGTAACGTTCAATTAATCATTGCTTTTTTATGTTGAGCAGAGCTAAGAGCTAACGTGGCAAGAGAGGTGTAGTCAAACTGTAAATCAATCAGTAATTGATATATCACTAGCCAGTAGGACGCAAGGAGATCCGGTAGGTACTTAACCTTATGCTATTATTTTTTCCGCAACCTCCTCCGGCTTAATGAATGATGGATAGTCTGAAAAATGAGATTGAAATATAAAGAAGACTTTACGTAAGAATAAAAAATGAAGAAACGCACCTTAGATCTAAGTATAATGATATGGCAAGATTGATTAATATGAACACGCGTACAGCGAAACGTAACTACGAAAATAAGGTTGCCAGACAAGTGAGATTCAACACAAAGGGCTTATTTCATCTCTACAGAAACAAAAATGTATAAGGAAAGGATAAGTGGATAAGCCCAATTAAAAACGACGAAGATGTCATGATAGAATCGGAGGAGAAATTATTGAAGTGTTTGACAAATATTTTCTCTGGGTGTTTACAAAGGAGAGGTTAAATATGGTACCTGACTGCGATCCGATTTTCAGTGGGAATGAAGTAGACTAACACCAGCATTAGTGAAATATAGTCAAACAGATTGATAGACTTAAAACTACAATTTTTTTTCTGGGAGTGCTTAAAGAGTGTAAATTTGAAATATGCGACCAATTATCGGAAATATTTAATAAGTCGATAGACACTGGTTTTATACCTATTGACTGGGAGGCAGGCAAACGTTGTTCTTGTTTTCAAAAAGGGGATAAATCATCTGTATGCAACTGTAGGTCAATCAGCTTGACACCAGTTATAGGTGAAATACTTGAATCGATAATAGCTAACAGAATCAGAGAAAACATCGAGAGACATAATTTAATTCGTAACTCACAGAATGGGTTCACGAAGGGTAAGTCGCGTGACTAATCTTCTATATTTTTACATTAATGTATACAAGGCGTCAGATAACAATGATTGTTACCTTGACTTTAGCAAAGCGTTTAACAAGGTGCCCCACGAGAGACTACTGAATAAAGTCAAAGTCCATGGCATAGGAGGAAAAATGTTTGAATGGATTAGAGCCTGGATCAGTGACAGAAAACAGTGGGTCACCATAAACGGTGTAAAATCCAAATGGGGGAATGTTTCTAATGGAGCTCCCCCGGGCTTGGTTTTGGGTCCTTTGTTGTTCATTATGTATATTAACGACTTATACACTGGGATCAATAGTGTTGTTAGTAAGTTTGCGGACGGCACTAAAATAGGTGAAATGGCAAATGGACTTCAATAACCCAAAGTACAGCGTGTTAACCCATTCAACTCCGATGACAAGATGTCTTGTCATTTGGTCAAATAAAACAAAAAATCATAAAACACCAAAATGTTTGATCAAACACCAGAAAAATATGACGTCAGTCCTCGCTTCGCTGCGAGCGAAGCGAGGACTGACGTCATATTTTTTTGGTGTTTGATCAAACATTTTGATGTTTTATGATTTTTTGTTTTATGGGTTAAACGTAGGGTTAAACGTAGGGCTACACAACACCAAAAACAGATATAACTTAGATAACCGATTTTTAGAGAAAACTGAGAGCGAGAGAGACTTGGGAGTTCTAGTGAGACCTGACCTTAAATCTAGGAAACAATGCATTAGCGCCAGAAATAGAGCTAACAGCATATTAGGTTTCATTGCTAGGACGGTTACGAATAGAGGTGCAGAGGTAATTATCAAACTCTATCTGGCGTTAGTTAGACCCATCCTTGACGATGCGATACAATTTTGGTCTCCGTTGTATAGAATGGATATCAGTTCACTAAAATCAGTACAGAGAAGAATAACGAAAAATTATACATGTGCTAAGAAATTTACCTTACGAAGAGAGGCTTAGGCACTTTAACTTACACTCTCTGGAAAGGCGTAAAGTGCGGGGTGATCTTGTAGAGGTTTTCAAGTAAATCAAAGGCTTTAACAAGGATGACAAAAACAAGGTCATCATATTATGACAACAGGGTAGGACTCGCAGTAATGGATTTAAACTGGACAAATTTAGATTTAAGAAGGAAATAGGCAAGAACTGGTTTACTAATAGGGTCAACGAATGGAATACACTTAGCAAATATATAGTGAGCACTGAAACTATCGATTGTTTTAAGATTTGGTTAGACAACTTTATGGATAGGGATGGCAGGTAGTAAT
>NC_134779.1:18123433-18128433 GCF_046742065.1 Oratosquilla oratoria | reverse complement strand
TTTCCTCACCCCATCCTGGCAATAACCTCCCCACTGAACCCAACGTCTCGGTCCTGCGACACACAACACCAACCAAACATCAACATGGAACATTATTCCATTATAAATATCTAACTAAACACAATTTACTTAAAATACTTTGTGTGTGCATGTGGAATTATTTCACACACTGCTTATACAAAATCACACTCTCATGTTCAACACATACTTTGTGTGTGTATGTATGTGTTTGTGAATGTGTGTGTGTGTGTGTGTGTGTGTGTGTGTGTGTGTGTGTGTGTGTGTGTGTGTGTGTGTGTGTGTGTGTGTGTGTGTGTGTGTGTGTGTGTGCGTGTATGTGTGTGTGCGTGTATGTGTGTGTGTGTGTGTGTGTGTGTGTGTGTGTGTGTGTGTGTGTGTGTGCGTGCGTGCGTGTGTGTGTGTGTGTGTGTGTGTGTGTGTGTGTGTGTGTGTGTGTGTGTGTGTGTGTGTGTGTGTGTGTGTGTGTGTGTGTGTGTGTGTGTGTGTGTGTGTGCATATCCGTGAATGTGTACGCCCGTCTTTGTGTCTATGTATGTGCGTGCGCGCGCATGTGTGTATGTATGTGTGTATGTTGTAAGAATATATAAATACATGTATATGTATTTATATATGTGTATATATACATTTATATATAATCTATAAGATTTTATTATGCGTGCACGCGCGCACATACATACACACACGCACAACTTCAACATAACACACACAATCGACATGTCCACTCAAAATATCGCAAAATGAACACTTAAACTTACCCAAATTGTTTAAACAAAAACACACTAAACTATGTGATTACGTTTGTCCGCGCACACGCACACATGCGGACACGTACATACACGTACATGTCTACACACGCGCACATGTTCGCACAAATGCGTACATACGCGCACACACGCGCGTGCAAACACGCGCAAATACACATACAAACATGCACATATATATATACATGTAAACATATATACGTATATACACATACAATACACGCATGCATACATATATATACACACATATATACACATATAATACGCTCATGCATACATATACACACGTATACAAACATACCTAACTACCTACATACATACACACATGCCTATGTACATACATACATACATACACATACATACATACATACATACATACATACATACATACATACATACATACATGCATACATAAATACATACATATATACACACATACATACATGAATTTATGTGTACATACATACATACATACATACATACATACATACATACATACATACACACATACATACGTATATTCAAACAAACACATTCACCTCGCACTAAACGTGTCTACGGCCTCGCTGTATTACCTTGACGGCCGGAGCAGCACGGAGAACATGACGGCCGGGGGAGTGCCCGTCTACGGCGCGTGGTCCCAGCCCTGCTCCCTGGCGACGTCGGCCGCCTCATCCGCCGCCTCCTCCCGTGCCTCCTCGGCCTCCGAAGCCGTCTTGCCCTACAGGGTCATCATGCTGGGCGCCCCCGGCGTGGGCAAGACGACCCTGTGTCACCAGTTCATGACCTCGGAACACATCAACGCCTACGACAGCTCCTTAGGTGAGTATTCGCTGGATTCTCTGTCGCAGTCTTGTCCTTCTTGAGCGAGGGAAGCCCATTGGTCTGTAGGGAGGGTGTGAGTTGGTCACTACAGCTGAATTTGCCATGCATTATGTTAGGGTTGGTGGAATATGGTCTAGTAAACACGTCCCTATCAGTCTGTGGGCTTGTTTCGCCAAGGCGACTTTTGTGCATCAAATACCCTTCTTATGGAATTCTGTTCTATGTTATGCATATTGTCTGCCTTTCTCCAGAATATTCCATCGTGGTATTTTCATTTTCTCCAGTGGTCTAACACGACTATGGAGAGATTTCAAGTTTCAAAGGAAGTAATGTTTCTCATATGTGTTCCCTACTCCCCATATTGTTTGGCCATTTACGTAGTAAAGATACAAAAGTAGTGCCACAGTTTTCAGAAAGGATCGGTCAGGAGCGGCACTTTCTGCCATGTAAGAAGGAAACATTTTGAAAAAAAAATGCACTAGTACCAGTGCTTTACCTGGAGTGATTAAAAGAACGACGATTTTTATAATACCACAATAGATTTACAGAAATATTTTTGGTAAAAATTCCTCGCATGGAAAACTTACATTGTGATTCTCAAAACATAAAATAAAGTCAAATCGAATGCTTTCAGAGGTCATAAGACTCTTGCGTTGCAAAAAAAAAATATTTGATATTTCTATGTTGTTCAATCTCTTGTATGTCTTGCACACTTGGTAAGCTTTGTTCAACGGGAGGCAATCGGGAAAACAAACAAGGCTTAGATCCTCTGAAACGCCCCCAACTTCATGGCAACAATAACTGTTTAGTTTTCCTTCGTTTTTTTACATCCTATTCAATTGGAGAAATCGTTTCTACCAACTTGTCTTTTCCATGGTCACTCTTCTGGACAATAACTCGGACCTGTACTTTCTTAATACTCTCCTCTTTTTTCTTTTCTTTTTTTTAATAAGTCACTGTTTGTCTTCTGAATTATTTGTTTAAGCCCCTTTATTTACGGCAGCAATCCCGTGACCTAATTCTCATCCTCTGGCGTTGATAAAAACAAACTGTACATAATGTGTCAATGTAGGGAAGTGGTTAGCCAATAGTTTGTAATCATATTTTCCTGAGATTGAAAATAATGTAAATTGAGAGCGAGAATCCCAAATTTCCCAATCACTACAGTGGCTTACCTTGCATGGATTACACAACACCGTGAAACAAAATATGTAATATTACTGCACAAGAAGAGAAACTTGAAGAGATCAAGTACTTTGACGTAATTACATCGTCCGACGTATTACATAGGACAAGGGTGTGAGAAGGTTTAAGTATGAAATAAAAAAGAACCTGAACAGCAGAAACAAAAGGTGGGATATATAAAGCTTGTCTTATAGAATTTGTTCAAGATAATGTTAGATGAGTTGATTGATACGCAACAGTGTGGCTCATACGTGGATAAAAGAAAAAGAAGTGAGAATATCCCACTTCCATGTCTAACCATTGCGCTTTGTGGGTAAAAACTAATTAGTAAAAAGATAATGATGATAAATGAACAAATGAAATATAACTAGATAAATTAATTTATATGTTTCATCTAAGGAGTTCACGCTTCATAAATGAAATAAAATGTTAAACGAAACGCTAATTGAAATGTTTTGTCATTAAATCACAAATAGGCAAGAACTGGTTTACCAACAGTGTGATTAATGAATGGAATAGACATAAAAACTACGTAGTGAGCGCCGAAATAATTGATTGTTTTAGGAGATGATTACATAGCTTTAGGGATAGGAATGACAGGTAGTAAGGGACATGGAACTACCTAGTACTGGCATTATGGTATCTTGTAGTCTCCTCCATATTTATATTCTTATGTTCTTTAAACTGAATTGTAGATCCCACTATCAGAGAAAAGAATGTTGAACAAAGACACGTATATTACGATCAATATCTGTGATCCTCTTCAGCGTGTTTATCTTATCAATGAGTTAGAACATTTCACTTGCTTTTATGTTTTTATCTTACGTCATCTAGTTGAAATAGGAGCTTGCAATTAGTTCCAAGCTTCATTAAGTCCGCTTAGCAAAAAAGCGGGGCTTGGAATGGCTGTGATGCAAACAAACACCGACAAGAAAACAGTCGATAATCAATACTTATGCTAACATGAGGACGCAAAGACCCCTATTGACGCCGACTATGAAGAAATGAATAATGTTCTTGCGCTAGCCTGAGTCGTTGAACTTCAAGCTGTTACTTCCAATCGATCATTCGTGCAAGAGGATGAGACAAAACCGAACACAATGCTAATACTACTTAAGCACTATTTTTCTATCTATCATCTACTAATGAGTTCTAAGAAGCCAAATAAGGATAGGATATAAGAACAAATACTTTAGAAATATTGAAAATTGTTCCCTAAGTTCCATTGTATTTTGTTGTCGACAATTCGCCCGCCCTTCAATGTTTATGAAATATCTAGAGTGTTTGTTCATTTTATTTGTTTTATTTTATTTATTTATTTTATTTTATTTTTATTTCCTACTTTTCGTCGGTGAAGTTCTTCATTATTCGGTCTTATTCTATTTATTGCTCACATATTTGTCTATTTTTCTTTTGCTCTGTATTCTAACTTCTTTGTCTGTTTACTCTACTTCATCTGTTTATCACTTGATTAATATTTTCGTTGTTATTCGTATTTCTTAATTTATATCCTGATTTATCTATTTCTCTGTTTATTTATTTCATATTCAAAGAATCATTTATCTGCTTATTTTTCTATTACAAAAGATTACAAAAATATACCATACCGACAGGAGACCTTTTGGTCCACACTAGGTCGGATGCGGGAAAAATGATAATAGATAAATATATAAATAGATAATGATTAATAGTAAACAAACAGAAAAATAATTATGATAATCTATAATGAATCAATAGATAATAAAATATGAATAGACAGATAATGATAAATAAGCAAAATAAAATAAATGACAGGCATTACAGCATATTGCTTAGGTGTTTATCTAAATGAATCTTAAAACTTTGAACTGTACTACATTGCACTGCCTCTGCTGGAAGTTTATTCCATTCATTTACTACACGGTTGGCAAAGTTGTTTCTACCCACTTCCAAATTAAATCTACTTCCTGACAGTTTGAGACCATTATTTCTTGTCTGATTCGCATTTAGTGTGAAAACTTCATCACTTTTGATGTCAATTCCCTTTAGAATCTTAAAAACCTGTATCAACTCACCCCTGAGTCTACATTTTTTTTAGGGAAAATAGATTCCTATGTTTTAGTCGATTTTCGTATGGTTTCTTTCTGATATTTGGAATCGTTTTTGTGGCTCGCCGTTGTATTTTTTCCAATCTGTCATTGTCTTTAATGAGTTTCGGTGACCGTACGG
>NC_134779.1:18115933-18118433 GCF_046742065.1 Oratosquilla oratoria | reverse complement strand
TTAATTATTTTTTTGCCACAAATATTGAAAGGTGAGGAACCTAATACGTCAGAAGACGATGATAAGCTGCGGCCGAAGCCGTCACCTTTGCCCTATGATGCGTTTTGTGGATTGTTTGGGTCAGGTAACAATCACTGCTAGGAATCGGAGAGGAGTGTGGGATTCGAATTCATAACTAAGCGAATGCGAGAGCAGGACACTTCCAATTACGCCACAGCACACATCTAAATGTTGGAGTTTTCTATAATTCTAGAGAATTCTATAAGAGAGAAGTATCTGTGTACAAAATGTGGCCTCCGTGGTGGAAGGATATAGGAAAGATTTCAACAGACTTGATTACTTCGTCGGTCACCCAACGAAGTCCCGCGCACGGAGGACGAGTAAGTTCGGGGTCTATTTGAAATTAATCTCGACCGTTATGACGGTTATTTCGGTTACATCCCTGAAGGACAGCTCCGGGGGTAGACGCTACGGGAGTGAAATGAAATTTATTTTCCCGGAACAACTTTGAGACACACAAAAAAGTTATAATAATAAATAGAATTAATAGAAATATTGTATTTATATCCTATCTTTAAAGACTCAAACTCCATAGCTAAATAAAACTGTCGTGCTTCAGTCGAGGTAATCCTGAAAGTCATGTGTCCCTAACGCGGGATTGCACGAATGGTGGTTATAATTGACAGATATAACACACAGACCTACAGCACTTCCCAATCCATTTATTCAATTTGTAAATGTCAAATTGTGTTCATTCAGTTCATCATTTTAGAAATCTAACATTCCTTTGGGAGACAGCATATCCTTAATAGCATTAGCTGTCCTGCTTATCATTTAAGGCAAAGGAAAGAAATAAAATGAAATGACTACGTCCTGCTACTTTGTGGTTCAGTCCATCAGTAAGATCAAACGCCATGACAGTGCAGAACCACAGTGACCTTTCTCCTCTGGGCCGTTCCTGGAAAGCTCACAGGCAGGTTTTCGATTCATCTATATTGTCTCTTGAGTACACAGGATTTGCTCTACGCAATCAGGATCTACGTGGATGCGTTTAGCCAATAAAACTCTCCCCTCTCCCCACCCCTCCCTTCCAATTCCCTCCCATCCCCTCTCCTACCCTACCCTCCCCTCACCTCACCTCACCTTACCTCCCCCCCCTTCCCCTAGTCTCTCTCCCCCCTCCCTTCCCCTCCCCTCCCCTCCCATCTCCTCCCTTCCTTCCATAATTTTGTCACATCCAAAAGAATTACGATCTATCATTGAAGCAACGCATGTTGACAATAGACATTTCATTTCTTATCGAAACTGTATGCAAAAGACAAGAAAAAATAGAATAGAGAAACAAACCGCAAAATAAAATAAAACAAAATATTCAAATGACAGATATAGAATTTTGTGGAGGTGTTTATCCAAGTGAATTACAATGCCGCGACCTGCACCATATCTCGTCGACTTGACAGAGTTAGTTTAGCTTTACGACGAGCCTTCGGATGAGTCAAGTCATTCTATATTGCCCATTTCATCTTTGAGGGCTCACATTTGGGCAAGAATGTCGAGCTAGATCTACGTAAGCAAAGGAGACCCTGTGCTGACGTTTCCATTCAGATTTGAAAGAAGTTATGGAGTATTCAAACATGTTTCGTTTTTACTTATTCTTGCCACTACGTTCGATAAGAATATAAGAGACTGTTAGAGACCATAAGGCCTACACAATGATCTTGCTACTACGTTCAATAAGAGCAGAAGATTAGAGGAGACTGCAAGAAACCATAAGGCCTACACATTGTTCTTGATATGCATGTATAATTTGAGCCAAGTATCTACCGCCTAGGACTGACTTTAACTCCTTCAGTCTGAGGTTTCATCATTTCTTAGCTGCTTGAAATTGCCCGTCGTTAAACAGAACAAATATGTTGAAAGGCTTAACATGACTGAAACACCTTCAGTGTAGGAGTCATCCTTGAGTTGAATGAAATCGTCAGACTTTAGGTAGAATGAAAAATATGCGATGTACCACCGAATCGAAGGATTTATGCTGGACCAGTGGTAGTCAACGTGGGCTCCATGGCCCCCAAGGGAGCAATGACAAGAATTTAGGGGACCATGGCCTGCTGGTACAAATTATACCTTTCTATACAATATGAGGAATCACAATATAAACAAACAAAAAATCACTTTGTCCTGGCAGAATGAATATAAGATAATTATGATTGTTAATTTTGTAATGAATAGCGGTTCGCATCCTGCCACTAGCGACGTTGAACCAAGGGCATAGTTAATTAAATTCCATGCTACAAAGACCTCTGTGAGAGGCACCGTCCTAGTCTTCTGATAGAGGGGAATTTATGACGTTAAACCATATCATCATAATCAATTTTGTAATAAAGCAAAGGGTTTTTCTTAACCAACATTTTATTGCTATCTATGTTATCTATTCATTTACTTTTTTTTTTTTTTGTGGGATTTCGGAGAAAAATGAAGGGGAACCACACTAAGGTTG
>NC_134779.1:18105933-18113433 GCF_046742065.1 Oratosquilla oratoria | reverse complement strand
CTGGTTCTTGGACAGTCTTTCGTGGTAGCTTGATGTACGTTCCAAAGTTCTGGAGGAAGTCTTCCTGGAATGCGCCGAAGGTTTATTGCTGAAATGCATGGCCGGGAGTTCCTTCTTCTTCTCTGAACATTATGTACCAGAAACAAAATTTTGGTCGAAGTACTCTAGCAGGGGAGCTGCCTCAGCAAGATATATAGCCTTGAGTAACTGCATTCCCGATGGGAAACCTTCAACTAATAGTGATAGTAGTTGATCTTACAATCTGATTTGTAAGCATTTATCCTTGGAAGCAAACCTTCTCTTTTCCTTTATTACTCGCTATGATTGTGGTAAAACTACTGAAATAAAGGTAACCTGGCTGATGTACGTTCCGGAGTCCATCAAGTTGTCCCAGCGTAAGTCCCAAAGTTCATCAAGTTGTCCCAATGTACATTCCAATCTCCTGAAGAAAATATTGTTTAATGTGCCATTTTTATTTATTTCTTTTAATTGTACCATTTTCTTCCTGTGCCGTTTTTACGGTGCCATTTTTACCTGTGCCGTTTTTTTCTTAAATTCTGTTTGAGTGTGTCCGTGCGTTCTGTCGTGTGTTTGTACACATACAAGTATTGAATTTGGGGCGTTGGTCTTCGGGGAGCAATACAGAGAATACGTAAGATTTAGAAGCATTTATTCTTCTAGATATTGGACCATCGAAAACCCATCAAGCAAAAGGGCAGACTATTTGTCTGGCTTTTCGTAGATTATGAAAGGCTTTTGCGAGGGTGGAAGACAACTGCAGAACTAAGAATGATGGAGGGTTTCATGAGAGCATTGTTCCCTTCACCCAGAGACTTTGCTTTACCTGGATAGATTGTCCTTCATTGTCAATAACAAAGTAGAGAAAGTAGAACAGTGATGTGGGGAACGTAACCTCTTTGTTCTTAGGTCAGTGCCAGGAAAATAATGTAATATATATATATATAGATATATAATATATGTATATACATTATATATATATATATATGTGTGTGTGTGTGTGTGTGTGTGTGTGTGTGTGTGTGTGTGTGTGTGTGTGTATACATATATATATATATTCATATATATATATATATATATATATATATATATATATATATATATATATATATATATATAAAAGGAATAACAATGAAAAAAACACAGAGTTAAAGATCCTCAGAGGGACAGATTCTCGCTCTGAGAATATTTTCTTAATTATATATGTTCATCTGCCCACACAATCAGACCGAAGTATTTAAAGATTATCATTGACCTACCGTCTTGATGGAATCACATTGCAAATCATCCTTAACCCGGTCATGTTTCTTTGTTCTTTGGCCGCCGAAGGAATTTTTTGGCCACCGAAAGTCTCCCAGCTGAAGACAGTCGCCTACTGGCTTCCTGATTCAAAATTATAAGTCGGACTTAAGAATGAAACCATTGAGAAAATCATATAATCATATATACTCGTGTGTCGCTTCATTACATATGCTAAACGTTTGCGCATGCCCATTGCATTTGCCGAGGGACAGTTTATAAATCAAAATCAATTGCCATGGAAATATTTTTATTCATTTTGTTCTTCTGAATATTTAGTTTTGTATTTCCGAAAATCGTTAAGCGGAAATATTCTTTATGATCATATATATATATATATATATATATATATATATATATTCATATATATATATATATATATGTATATATATATATATATATACATATATGTATACATATATATATATATATATATATATATATATACTGATAGTCTTTGATTAGGAAAGTTAAAATATCAGATATTGTTTTCTATTTCAAGTCAATGGCGCCGTACACGAGAGTTTTGTGTCCTGACACAACCTGATTTAAACCAGATAAGGGAGGCGAGTCTTCGATTAATAGTGGTGCACTTAATTTATTATTGACCCCTTTAGAAGTGCGACTCACTGTACATTTTACTATGCTATTGCCAGACACCTCCATTCAGTTCAGGGACGACGTCTGGTCTGGAGAGGGTCTTCAGTAGCGTCTCCAGTTCCCTTTTCTTCTTCTTCTTTTTTTTATGCCAAGCAACGTTACTGAAACCCCCTTTGATAATAAACAGAGAGGACCACTTCATCGCCAGCGACGTGACTGAGTGGCCGCAGAAGGCTCCCTTCCCCCCCCTCACCCACCTCCCTCCCTCTCCTCTCCAGACAGGATCGTCCTCCAATACAACTTCCACATTTCGTCTCTAGAGACTCGATGGTGGTTTTACGTGGAGATGCATTGTTCGTTCATAATTAGGCTTCTCATTGTAGTAGTGTTGTAGATTACTAATCAATTTCATTCTCTTCGTGGGTAATGCAGACCTCGCTCCTGATTACAATTTCCTTCATTCTAGCTAGTCTTCTTTCCTTTGTGATTTATTTATATAATGGCATTTCTAACTTCTATATTTATTAGAGTATTTAAAAGAAATGGCCTATTCAGTTTTTATAATAACATTCAGGGACGGAAAATATGGTAGTCTAAAAGATATTATTACCTACACATCAATACAATTATGAAACATGAGGTAGATGGTATAAATGTTCCCATATATGGGACCTGTTTAAGTCTAGATTGGGGTATGCTTACTCCTTTGGAGTACATAATAATCTAATGAGCACAGGAAAAGATTACATAAGAGAGTATATCAAATTAATAGAAACTAGCTTTGCTATGGATTTAAAGTATTCATGCTTGAAACATATGCAAAGATATATGACGAAAAAAATATATATATTATCTATTCTTAAGCTTATCAGGATATTTAGTTTAATAGAGTATATATATATTAAGGGAACTTGACTGAAAAAGACAGTGAAGAAGGAGTACAGTAGGCCAAAAATTTTGGACAATACAGAGTGTGACCACAAGTAATGACAGTGAAACATGGAGACTTTTTCCTAAGACTGGAGCATGGCCCTCGAGATTTCCACAAGGGTTGTTGTTGGATTGGAGTGTTTTACAGCGTAAGCCTACTTCCTTTCAAAGTCGAACAAGATTACCTGAGGGTTGGGAGACCTTTGCCGCGTTTTCTTGGTTCAAAAAATTTGAGCCCACTTCCTTGTAAAATCCCTTGAGGATTAGAACTGTTGCAGTTTAGTTTTTTTTTTTTCAAAAAAGTCTACAGTTGTTGAGTAAACTTGCCGACAAATCTCGACTTCGCATGAATAACACTTTTCTGTGTGATTTTAGAAATAAAAAACAAGTCAAATTTAAGTAAAAAAAAAAATTAAGAATAGTCCAAAAGTTTTTAGACATTTTTTGTTTTGCATAACGCTTGCATGACATAGCAGCACAATGAACGACAGCACGCAATTCTAAAAATGACAGGAACCCGACCGGAATCGTACGTATTGTAATTATTAGTTTAATACATAAATTAAGTTTGTAATCACAGATTCTGCTGTAAATCAAGCTGAATTTAAAATTATATTGTCCATTGAGTTGTCCACACATATGATGGGTAATTACTTTATTAGTTTATTGCAAATTATGTTTACATGAAACTAGGTAATCAATGTCATTTTGATTATAAAGCATGATCATTATTATTATTGTTTTTCTAATTAACGTTTTGTAATGAAAACGCACAGATTCATTGGAAATGATTATTAAGTAATGTAATTTCTGATTCATTTCATTGTTTGTATTATCTACTTGTATCGTACAATTGATATAGAAAAATGCACATGACAATATTATCAACATTGGAAACAAAACCGTGTCAAAATATTTGCTAAGCTATTAGAAAGTGATTCTAGTGTCCGCAATTTCATAGATACGAGAACTTTTTATTCCAAATACTGAAAAATTCTAAATACTATAGATTCTCAATTAATAGAAGAATCTGTAAAAGTTGGATCGGAAGTGACGATCTTTTAAGTGACGAAGAAGTACTTCTGGGATCATCTTGGACTCTTTATGTCTCTCTTTTGGAGTATGTAGAATGTAGCTTCTATCAGCAGTTCTCCCTTATGCCCTTTTTTTATATTGGGGTATAATCACTTGTTGTTCCACGTGTATAGTCTTGTCAGTTTATTTAGGTGCATCTTTAAGTTTTTATTAGTTATTCTTTGTGTGTGTGTGTGTGTGTGTGTGTGTGTGTGTGTGTGTGTGTGTGTGTGTGTGTGTGTGTGTGTGTGTGTGTGTGTGTGTGTGTGTGTGTGTGTGTGTGTGTGTGTGTGTGTGTGTGTGTGTGTGTGTGTGTGTGCGTGTGTGTGCGTGTGCATGTGTGTGCTTGTTTATGTATGTGTGTGTGTTTGTGTGTATGTGTGTGAGAGAGAAAGAGAGAGAGATATTCACCATGCCTTAGACCACACGTTATGTATCCTTGTATTTTACATTTATTTTCATGACATCAAACTAGTGACGGTCTCCTCAAACATGGACAGGACATTCCAATGTCAAAAGACCCACAGCTACCTAACCAACGCCCGACTAAGTGCTTTGCCAGTCATAAATTGATGCGTTACTGAGTCGCCAAATATCAACAGAGCTGGGTATTGCTATCTATATAACGTAGCTTTTGAAAACTTTCACGTGGTTTTTTGGTGTGTGCCTCCTCCACGTCAAGACCTAACGGTCCTTGTACAAACATATAATAGATAAGTATTAAATATCGGACCTTCGTTAGGATCATTATCCCTTCTAATATGTAGTCTAGTCCGAATGTGCGATTCCAGTTGCACCACCAGCGAGCAATCATCATATTATGAGTGGATGACGATTTTTTTTAACAAAGGAAGGACCTCTTACTCGCAAAAGAATTAAATAGATCTAGAGCCACTTTCTATCAACTCGTTTGCTGAATTTTATGACTAATTCAGAGGTTTAGACTGAGATCCGTGTAACACTTGGGAGTGCGTAAGGATCCCTGGGGTACCCACTTTTAAATTGCAATATTTTACCTAATATGGATGAGACACCACATGATGATGGTGATAATTTGATTTAACGTCGCGAACTTCCCCTATCAGGAGGCTAGAACGGTGTACCTTATAGAGGAAATTGTAGCGTGGAATCTAATGAACCATGCCCTTGGTCCACCTCGCTGGTGGTAGAGTTTGATCCTCGACCTCCAGCGCAAGTAGCGACGCTCTAACTCGTTTAGCCAAAGAGTATCCTAAGTTGTGATACAAAATTAAACATAAAAATAAACTACAATTGATCATTATGTTGATGTAACATGAATATTTCACTGAAAATCTGGGAACCTCTGTTTCACATATTCGTTCTAGCTTGTGACTTTTTTTTATTAGAGAGGAGCACTACCCACCACCACCCCAACCTACCCCTCCCTCTGCAGGACAATTATCAAAAACCTTGCCTTTTTCCCCAACTGGAAAAACAAACTCGAATCGGATGAGATTCGCGAGCCCCCAGAAAAAAAAAATCATAACAATGTCGCCATTCTAAAGAAATCGAAGAATTCAATTCCAGACGGTCACATTCTATTTGCAAGGAAAAAATATCGGTCATCATTAAATCATCTGTGAATGCAAGTTAAAAGAAATGATCGTTTTTTAGCGTGACCGCAAGAAGTTCAACAATGCTTCGGGGTTCTGCTTAGTAATCTATAAAAACGTAATTTTATGTAACCAATCTGTAAATACATATAGAGAGGCAAAGAGGAGAGCAGATGTGAAATGGGCTAAGTGTATGATAGAATTTTTTTAAAGTAAAAAAAAAAGATGTTTTGGAAAGAAATTAAGAGAGGAAGAGAGGCGAATCAAGTAGAAAAGAAAAGGTTAAAGGTGTAGATGGAGAGATGATAATGGAATATAAGGCATTAAGAGGAAGATGGGCAGAGTATTTTAGGGAGTTGATAGATGTGAAGGAGGATAGGGAAGGAAAGGTAGTTGCAGTGGAAAGCGCTTGGAAAATGACAGTGATGAGTAATGAAAATGGAGGAGAAATAAGGAGAGATGAGGTGAAGGCAGTTGTTAAGATGATGAAAGCAGGTAAGACACCTGGGTTGGATGGGTGTCAAGCAGAATATCTAAAAAAAAAAAAAAAGAGGTACACTGATGGTGGACTGGCTGGTGAGGTTATTTAATATTGGTCTAAGTGTCGGAGGATTGGAGGAGTGCCTGTATAGTTCCACTTTACAAAGGAAAAGGGGACAAGTGTGAGTGTAGTAGTTTAAGATGGATCAGCTTATTAAGTGTAGTTGGTAAGGCTTATGGAAGGGTCTTGATTGAGAGGATTAGCAGAGGATTAGAGGGAGTAATTGGTGAGGAATAGTGTCGGTTTAGGACGAGTAGGGGTTACATAGAACAGATTTATGTGGTAAGACAGATATGTGAGAAAGCTTTAGCAAAAGGTAAAGATGTTTTTTGGGCCTTTATGGGTTTGGAAAAGGTTTATGACAGGGTAGACAGGAAGACACTGTGGGAGGTATTGCAGATATATAGGATAGGAGGAAAGCTTTTAAGAGCAGTCTTGAGTTTTTACGAGGGTAGTAGTGCTTGTGTTAGAATCACAAATGGGGAGAGTGAGTAGTTTAAGGTAGAGGTGGGATTTTGTTAGGGATGTATTATGTTGCCTTGGCTGTTCAATTTATACATGAATGTGGTGGTGTGAGAGGTAAATGCAAGGGTAGTGGATCAGGGATTGGAGATGGTTAAAGAAAATGGAGAAAAGTGGGAGATAAACCAGTTGTTGTTTGCTGATGACACTGCGCTTGTAGCAGAATCAGAGGAGGAATTGAGGAAGCTAGTGACAGAGTTTGGGAGGTGTGCAAAAAAATAAAGTTGAATATAAATGTGGGTAAAAGTAAGGTGATGAGATGTACAAGGGGAGAAAGTGGCAGCAGACTGGATGTGAGTATTAAAGAAGAGAGACTGGAGGAAGTAAATAGTTTTAGATATTTGGGTGCAAATGTGGCGGGAAAGGAAGGAATGGAGGTGGAGGTACAATGCAGATTGAAAGGAACAAGTAAATATCTTGGATTATTAAAAAGTATAATGAGAAATAGACATTTGGGAATGGATAAGAGGAGATTGTATGAAGGAGTGATTGTGCCGACAAAAACATGGAACATAAGAGAGGAAGAGAGGAGGAGTTTGAATGTGTTTGAGATGAGGTGCCTGAGAAATATGATAGGGGTTACTAGGCTGGATAGAGTGAGGAATGAGGAGGTGAGGAGAACGGGGATGGAAAGGGAGTTGGGAGATAGGGTTGATGAAAGAGTATTGGGATGGTTTGGACACATGGAAAGAATTAGTGAAGAAAGATTAATAAAAGAGGCGTGCAAGGCAGAGGTGGAAGGAGTGAACATGAGAGGGCGACCAAGGATAAGATGGATGGATGGGGTAAAAGGGGCATTGGGAAAGAGGATAATGTCTGTTGAAAAAGGAAAGGAGAAGACAAGATAGGGGTGAATGGAGAATGGTTGTGTATGGATGATGTGATGCATGAGGAGGAGTGGGTGGGGGATGGGGGGTGAGGGAGTGTATATGGAAAATAAAT
>NC_134779.1:18095933-18100933 GCF_046742065.1 Oratosquilla oratoria | reverse complement strand
TTCTGTCCAGCACTTTCAGTGACCTGAATACCGCATTCAGATGATGTGAGAGTGTGTGGATTTGTGCAAATTTGAATGTGTGTAAGTGTGTATGTTTTCCTTCCTTCCACATGCGCCAGAATGCGGGTGGAGGTGTGCATTTAAATAATAATAATTAGTTTATCGGACTAACAATACAGAGATACACTGAAAATGTAGAATTTGTGTAAATTTAAAACTAGTCTATTTTGAGCACATAATGTGCTAGGTGTTGATATTCACAAATAATATTTGTTTATTGCGACCGTGTGTCAGGGCCCTTATCAGTGTGTGTGTGTGTTTGTGTCTGTGTGTGTATGTATGTGTGTGTGTGTGTGTGTGTGTGTGTGTGTGTGTGTGTGTGTGTGTGTGTGTGTGTGTGTGTGTGTGTGTGTGTGTGTGTGCGTGCGTGCGTAAATGCTTTGTTTGTGCATCCCACACATCCGGATTGCAGTGCATTAGCAAATGAGCCCAAGGCCAAAGATTACCTCAGGAGTTCGCTTTAGCTATTTCTGAAAGAAAAAAAAAACATTTTCGACAAGAACGACCGAGAAATGTGTTTATGGGTTTTTATCAAAAGTTTGTAATACCAATTTTTAAAAAATGCTGTTGAGTTTATATTAATTTATACTAATACATCATCGAGTGCGCATGAGAGTAAAGAGTGGTTATCCTACCTCTGGTAGCTGCCAAGTTTCCAAGAAATTTCAAAATAGAAGAGCCCTTTTTTGTCGATACCACATTTAAATACATATAAATTTGCAACGTGATATCCTCTATAAACATATTTGGTCATATTCACCCGTTTTGTACCTCCACCCATTCACCTGAAGCATTTGTGAAATAAATAGGATATACAAAGAAGAAATATTGTAGGGAAGAAATTTTCGTAACAGCAATTCCTGGCCAGACTACTTTGCGTATTGCTTCGAGGAGCATTGTATCTGTGGGAGGGAGACTATTTTATAAATAAATTTAAGCATAATCCTCGGGTTTACAAAGCTCAGCTGACACGGAGATGGTCCTACATGTTTCATTCTTAGAATAACCCTCGGCTGGGGCAGAATAGAGGTAAGGGAAGCTGAGGGCGGCGTTGTGGTTAGGTGGTTTCTTAGAAATGAGGTAAGAAAGGTGCAGGCAGGCGAGAGCTTGTGGGAGAGGTAGGAGAAAACCGGAAATGACGTCTTGCCGAGGAAAAAAGTGCTAAGGGGGGGTGGGGATGGATGTCCTAGGAAGAGCAACAGACAGACGAATAGACAGGTTCTTGACAGACAGACCCTTTACACGCGTCAGACAGACAAGCAAGCAAGCAAGAGAGCGATGAGATGAATGTGAGAGAAAAGTGGAGGAGGAAAAGGATGAGAAAGAAGAGTAGGAGGAGGAAGAGGAGGAGGAGGGGGATGAAATGAGGAGGAAGAGGAAAAGGAGGAGGACGAGGGGAGGAGAAAAAGATGAAAGCTTGGTTGATTAACCACATTAACACAATGTCGTACCTTATCAATTATGTTCCTTCTAACTGCAAGTAAGTCCATGCGGCTGAGGAGCTGGTCTTTAGCGTGAAAGGGTCTCGATGGATCGAGACCCCGCATCGGGCCGTAGTTCTCCCCACTAGCAACCCCACCCGCGCCAACTCCCATCAACTCGCCTTTACGAAGCTGCATAAGTTCCCCTGTCGTTAATAGAGACACAAACCACAAAGTGTGTCAAGAGGTCAAACGCAGAGGCAGACTGAGTACGACAGGCGAGATGTCTACAGCGATGGTATGTTCTCGCAAACGACAGACGGTTTTGTTCAGTTGGTGGGTCAACTTTCCTTTGATGAGAGCTTCCTCCGTCCCTCGGGCCTTCCATGAGGCCGAAATTCGACTCCTAGTTGAGCAGAATAATTTGGTGACTGCAAGAATCAAAGCTACGAAGTATGGCATGGCTAACGTTTCCTATGCAGATTTTCGTACCGGTTGAAGCCAAATTATATTTATTGGCTTTGACTCTTTGAAAAGACACCAGAGCACTAAGAGAGATACTAGAGAAAGAGGTTTTTGTAAAACAATCCTTCGATGAGATATACTTGAAGATTCACTGAGGAACCCCTGAGGCAAGCTCCCCAACCGTGAAGGACAAAAATCATGGTATCTCTTCTCTGAGGTTATATATCAGCAGTACGTTTCTCCTTGTTTTGTAACTTTTCCATGTTAGTACTACTGCATTGTTTCCAGTGGCAATATACGAGTCTTTATTCCTATATGCACATAAGAATGTAAAGAAAATACTGCAGTGCGAGGTTCACTGCAGTACTTTCTCCGTAATTCATATTCCTCTCTTTCACATTCCTTTCCTTCACATCCTCTTCCTTCTCCTCCCCTTCTTTCTCGTCCTTCTTCTCCTACTTCATTGCATCTCCTCCTTATCCTACTTCTCATTCTCTTCCTCGTCCTTCTCTGCCTCCTCTTCCTCACTATCTTTTTCGTCCTCCTCCTCCTCCTCCTCCTCCTACCTCTTTATTTCTCCTTCTTATCCTAATTCTCCTCCTATTTCTCTTTCTCTTCCTTCTCTGCCTCCTCTTATTCCCCCTCTTTCTAGTCTTCCTTCTTCTCCCCTCCTCTCCCGTCTTCCCTTCCTCCTCCTCCTCCTACCTCTTTATTTCTCCTTCTTATCCTAATTCTCCTCCTATTTCTCTTTCTCTTCCTTCTCTGCCTCCTCTTCTTCCCCCTCCTTCTAGTCTTCCTTCTTCTCCCCTCCTCTCCCGCCTTCCCTTCCCCTTCTCCTCCTATTTAGTATTTCTGACAGAGACAGTGAATAAGTTAAACAAGTCAAATGAGCGAGATGGGAGATAAGAATAGACTAGGAGACTACATAGAGAAGGATGCAAATATAACTGAGAGGGAGAAGAGAATGTGTGGGGCAAGAGAAGTCGGGCATTGCCAGAGTGGAGGAGGGGAAGGGGAAGAAGAAGAAGGAGGAGGAGGAGGTGGAGGAGGAGGAGGAGGAGGAGCTCGCTTCCTGTCTGCGTCACGAAGCCTGCAAGTGCTCCATTGAAGGCCCCTCCTGGCTTTGTTATTGTTATTGTTGTTGTTGTTGTTGTTGCTTCCCTTTTCTTTTTCTTTTTGTTCTTCTTTATTTGTTCTTTTTTTTCCTTCTTCTTCTTTTTTCCTTCTTCTTCTTCTTCTTCTTCTTCTTCTTCTTCTTCTTCTTCTTCTTCTTCTTCTTCTTCTTCTTCTTCTTCTTCTTCTTCTTCTTCTTCTTCTTCTTCTTCTTCTTCTTCTTCTTCTTCTTCTTCTCCTTCTCTTTCTTCTCCTTCTCCTCCTTCTCCTCCTCCTCCTCCTCCTCCTTCTTCTTCTTCTTCTTCTTCTTCTTCTGTTCTTCTTCTTCGTGTTATCCTTCTTCGTGTTCTTCTTCTTCTTCTTCTTCTTCTTCTTCGCGTTTGTCTTCTTCTTCTCTTCCTCCTCCTCCTCCTCATCATCATCATTCTCCTCCATCATCATAATCATCGTCATCATCATCATTCTCCTTCTCCTTCTCCTTCTCCTTCTCCTTTTTCTTCTTCTTCTTCTTCTTCTCCTCATTATCCTCCTCTTCCTCCTCCTCTTCCTCCTCTTTCTTCTCCTTTTCTCTCTTCTCCTTCTTCTCCCTCTTCCTCCGCCGACAACTTCCCTGATTAGCTATGACTGGTAAAAATGATGTTGAAGATGGTGATGGAGATGGACATGGTGATAGTAGTAAAGATAATGGCAGAGATGGTGGTGGAGGCTTAAGAGGAAGGGGTGGTGATCATGGTGGGAAACGGGTTGGATCCAGCGTTGCTGATGCAATACGAAGAACGACACCATGAAACGGGGCTGAGGCAGACCGGAGAGTGCGGTAGCTACTAACAGGAACCCAGAGGCTCTGCGGCAGTGAGAGACACGCACGAACCAGGTCATCCTCCCATTTCGCCAAATGACCTTTCGCCAAACTCTCTTACGTTAACTATTTCGCCAAAACTTCCTTTAGGTTACGGTAGGTGAGGTTAGGATAACCTAGGTTAGAGTTCGGAATTTTGCGAAATTGAAATTTGGCAACTTGGGCCTATTTCGGCGAAATTAGTTTTGGCGAAGTGGGAATAATGCCGTAACCCCACCTCTCACCCTCATCCTCATCCTGCAATGTTGCAGATCAAGGTTTAGAGATACAAAAGCCTTGTACTGGCGATGGAGTGATTTTTTGTTTTTTTTTAAAAAACCCTTTTTTTGGTTTTTGTTTTTTTTTTTTTTTTTTTTTTTTTTTTTTTTTTTTTTTTTTTTTTTTACAGAACAGTATAGTACACAAAGATTTGTTATTCCAGCCAGTTACAAAGAATAAGATCACATCTTCGGAACAGTCTTGAGTTAATTGCCCTTAAATGGGAGAAAGGGAGTTTTTATTTTAATAAAGTCAGAACAAATATTTAGGAGCTATCTCCGCCATCTACAGGTGTCTGAAGTAAAATATTTAAGACATCAAGGCTTCGATTAGAACAGGCTGTTTATGTATCAGATTTTTTTATAGTGCGGGTGTACATTTTATACAAAAACATGTCATGATTAAATAATAAATTACTGCCGTATTGCCAGACCTCACGTTCAGTACATTTCACAGAAATGTCACGCTTTTATACCAATTTGTAGATGACAGTTTTAACCTGATACTTGTAACGGGACGGGTGTAACGGTATCGTTACATCATCTCCATCCAACGTTACTTGTAGACACAAAATGTAACGGGGTCGTTACATCATCAGCACAAAGGGGTCACTTGCACAGACACTTTTAAGTTTTTGTTCTTTATTTGTCATATCTTAAACAACTTAGTTTACACACTATTACACAGTCTTATCACTAGGGCACGTCACTTAGAACCGACGCTCTTCGGCTGTGTGAGCCAGTTTTCATGCCCGAAAGTGATGAGTACACAAATTTTAGAGTTGCCCTCAATCGTGATCTTAATAATATTGTCTTGTTAGTCTG
>NC_134779.1:18080933-18090933 GCF_046742065.1 Oratosquilla oratoria | reverse complement strand
ATTTCAAGTTCATAAAGATTTTGAGTTCATGAAAAAAAATATATTTCTAAGCCTGAAGACTTTGAATTTCGAAAAATATCTGAACACAAAGACTCGTATAACAAAAGAAATACAAGGACGAGTCTTCCAGTAACGTAAAAGTAGGACATTCGTACGATGTCTGACATGTTCTGACACGTTTTAGAATGTAATAAAGGGAATGCAGACAAGGACAGCCTTTGCTGCATTTTCTTCAAAATTTCGAGAAGAAGAGGACCTATTCTTTAAGAAAACCGGATATAATTCAGGCTGCGACGAAAGTCTTGAAGACATGCAAAAATTTTACCAGGCCATATCATAGACAAAAGAACAAATAGAACTTCACAGGACAGTGTATGTATTGTATCTGACAAAAAAAAATATACAAATACTGAGTTTTTCAGGCCGAAGACCCCTTATCGTTCAAGAGAAGAGTCTGACAGCAAGCAGAAAGGGGAAACATAGAAAATTAGATAAATTTAAGAAAAAAAAATACGTTCCGTATCGAAAGGGATTCTTGAAATATATTCAGCCCTGCGTTCACCAACCCCTCCCCCCCCCAGCTGATTGAAATTGCCTGAAGCCAACACTAACAGAGGGTTGATGCTGGCAAGAATCCCTATCTTATGGTATTGTTGACGAGTTTTGAAAACGGGGGTAAGGAAATTATTTTATCTGACGTTCGTCTAGTAAGATATATAAAGTACATATACCTACCGTTCATTTAATCGTTTATTATTAGTGTATTATTATAATTTTACTTACAAACCATTAAGTTGAACTATAGAACTTGTGTATATAGAGGTATATTAAATACCCATCAACAGATGTAGAGTAATTGCCATGTTCCGATTTATAGTGGGTTACGTTCAGGTACCTACTAGAGTTCTTCATGAACACTGTTCTGGCTAACTACAGTGGATTTTATTCATTTTAGACAACACCATCGGACCACTGGGATTCAATGTTGCGGTAGCAACAAACCAATGCAATATATATATATATATATATATATATATATATATATATATATATATATATATATATATATATATTTTTTTTTTTTTTTTTTTTTTTTAATCAACATCATTTATCTCCTCACCCAAATGTTTCCACCTTTCTGGACATTCTCCATACATACTAACCCAACCCATCCTCTCCCTACGGAGAAGGAAGTCGACAGGCAACTAAAGTCTCCCCTCAACTACTTAAACAGAAGACGAACGTTGGCTCTGAAGATGTAACTGGAAACGCGGAATAGTACACCTTGAAGTCATTAAGAACTTCATATTAATGAGTTGCGCCTGTAAGGAGAAACTACAGTGAAGGGAAGATTGATAATGAATTCAAGGTGGTGTGCGTTTGCGTCTACATGTAAATGTGTGTGTGTGTGTGTGTGTGTGTGTGTGTGTGTGTGTGTGTGTGTGTGTGTGTGTGTGTGTGTGTGTGTGTGTGTGTGTGTGTTTGTGATCCATCATGGTCTTTGAATCACGTTTTGGACTCGTGATCGATAGCTATTACCTTCCCGAAAGAGAGCTCAGAGCCCATATATGACCGATCTATGGGTAATGCTGTAACCTTACACACACACACACACCCAACTCCCCGCCCACAAGAGTTGGAGTAACGACCCCCAGCGCAGGGATATTGAAATTATTTCAGCCCTGGGCGGTATTCGAACTTGGACCTGTAACCGCGGTTTCGAATGCTACCACTGCGCCGTCGAGTTGTATGTGTGTGTATTTACCTAGTTGTATTTTGCGGGAGAAGAGCTATGCTCGTAGTGACCCGCAGTTGTATCTTTCCGCATCCATTTCTTTCTTAAAATCATGTATAGTTTTAGCACTCACTGTTTTCTCTTTCAATTTGTTCCATGTATCTATTACTCTGTGTGGAAAACTGTTCTTTTTCAAATCTACTCTCTAACTGTCCTTAAGTTTCTTCTCGTGTCCTCTTATATTTCTTCTCTCCCATTTAAGTAGATCATCCCCATCAAGGATCTACATCCCTTTCATAATTGTGTAGATGGTTATCAAATCACCTCTTTCTCTTCTTTGTTCCAGAATTGATAAGTTTAGTTTGTCCAATCTTTGTTCGTATGTCAACTTGCTAAGTGTTGGTGCCATCTTTGTCAATCCTCTTTGAATTCTTTCTAGTTTCTTCATGTCTTTTTTTTTTTTGTACTAGGTGTCCATAGTGACGCTGCATATTCTAATTTTGGTTTTATCAGTGTAGCTAGTATTTTCTTTACCATTTCCTCGTCCGCGTAGTCAAAGGCCATTTTCATTGATCTTATTAAATTGTAAGTTTCTCCAACTATTTTGTTTACATGTTTGTCTGGTGTCATGTCGTTTGAGATAATTACTCTTAGGTCTCTTTCTGAGTTTACTTTTGTAATTTCCTTTGTACCAATTTTGCATTGACCGGAAATTCTATTTTTACTTTTTCCAAATTCCATTATACTACATTTCTTCATGTTGAAATTCACTTCGTTCTTTATACTCCATTTACAGACTTTGTCCAGATCTTCTTGAAAAGATTTGCAATCTTCTTCTGTACTTACTCTCTGCAAAGAAGTTTATATAACATTCGATTCCTTCATCCATGTCGTTTATATAAACAGCAAACATTATGGAGCCAATACGGAGCCTTGGGGGGCTCCACTTATCATTTTTACCCAATTTGAGTTCTTTTCTTTAAGTACCACTCTCATTTTTCTTCCGTTCAAGAAGTCTTTCATCCATTCCAATCATTTTCCCTGTATTCGACCTATTGTTTCATTTTTTCTTAGTAGCTTTTTCTGTGGTACTTTGTCAAAAGCCTTTTGTAAGTCCAGGAAGGCACAGTCTCCCCAACCGTCTATTTCTTGTATTATTTCTACCAATCTTGAGTAAAAGCATATTATGTTTGTAGTACATGAACTTCCACTTCTAAATCCAAATTGGTTGTGGTTTAGCATTTGTTCTCTTCCAATTCCATTTATTTTTTATCAATCTTTCACTTATTTTTGCAATTGTGCTTGTAAGGTATACCAGTCTATAGTTTGTTGGATTTTCTTTATATCTTCCCTTATATATTGGTACAATATTTGCATTTTTCCAATCTTGTGGTACTTTTCCTTCTTTGAGTGAGAAATCAATTATCTTGTGTATTTATCTGTGAGTTCATTTATACATTCTTTTAATGTGAATCTGTTTTCCCTAAAAAAGCGTAGACTCAGAGGTGACTTGATACAGGTCTTTAAAATTCTAAAGGGAATTGACAACATCAAAAGTGACAAAAATTTCACATTGAATGAGAATCAGACAAGAAACAATGGTCTCAAACTGTCCGGAAATAGATTCAATTTGGAAGTAGATAGAAACAACTTTGCCAACCGTGTAGTTAATGAATGGAATAAACTTCCTGCACAGGTAGTGCAATGTAGTTCAGTTCGAAGCTTTAAAAATCATTTAGATAAACACCTAAGCAAGATGCTGTAATGATTATAATCTATCTTATATTATTTGTTTTTGTTTTGTCATCATTTGTCCATTTGATTTTCATTTATTATTAGTTATTTGTTAATCTATTATTATTTACTGTTTACTTGTTTGTTTATTATTTAACTATACCTATGCATTTATTTATGTATTTTATTTGTTATTTGCATTGTTATAGTTTTTATTTATTAATTTATTATTATTATGATTTTTTTCGCATCCGACCTAGATATGGAACAAAAGGTCTCCTGTCGGCATGCTCCGCCTTTGTAATCCTTTGTAATCCTTTGTAATATCCAGTTCGCTATTCCGTCTGGCCCATGTGACTTTCTGACATCAAGTTTCTTTATTTGGTCCCTTATTTCTTTCTGTGTCACCGTTATTCCTTTCATTTTGGGGGATTTTTCCTAGTGTCCATCATCCCACATTTGTGAGCTTTCAACTGTAAATACAGACTTAAAGTGTCTGGTCATTACTACAGCCATTTCTACATATTCTATGTATTCTTTATTTCATTCACGCAGTTTCACTATTTCATGTTTGTCTTTTAGTTTATTGTTTACATATCTGTAATATAGTTTAGGTTAGTCTTTGCTTTTGTCTATTATATCTTTTTAATATTTTCTTTTTCCTCTCTCCGTACGTCTACATATTCATTTCTCAGTTTGATGTATTTTTGCCATATAGTCACTTTTGACTCCTTTTCATCTTTTCTAAGCTTTGTCTTTTTCAATCTTTGTTGTTCATTAATCTTCCTTCTCTATGTTTCTCGTTTCTTCTCACTACATTTTGTTCCTTAAGCTCGAACTCTATTAGTTTGTGGTTACTCTTGCCAATTGGTGTCTTATAGTTTATTTCTTCCATTTATTTCTTCCACAATTTCAGGCTCAGAAGTGAATATCGAGTCTAGTCTCGATGGTTCTTCGTTTCGTTTGTATCTAGTGTTTTCTTTGACCCATTGAGTCAATGTGTAATAAGTGGTCATATCCATGTGTGTGTGTGTGTGTGTGTGTGTGTGTGTGTGTGTGTGTGTGTGTGTGTGTGTGTGTGTGTGTGTGTGTGTGTGTGCGTGTCTGTCTGTCTGTGTGTGTGTGTGTGTGTGTGTGTGTGTGTGTCTGTGTGTTTGTTTGTGTGTGTGTGTGTGTGTGTGTGTGTGTGTGTGTGTGTGTGTGTGTGTGTGTGTGTGTGTGTGTGTGTGTGTGTGTCCACTCACATATATGATATGTTTGATATAATGTAACTCTTACAAAGAGTGTGGTGGAGAACAAAGACGTGAGGATATGCAGGAAGCGTCCATTACTCCAGTGTTTTGTTTACAGAGAAAAATGTCAAACTTGTGTGTGTGATGAAATGCGTCTAGCCTCCATCACCAGTACGCTCGTGTGCGTATTTATGTGTGTGTGTGTGTGTGTGTGTGTGTGTGTGTGTGTGTGTGTGTGTGTGTGTGTGTGTGTGTGTGTGTGTGTGTGTGTGTGTGTGTGTGTGTGTGTGTGTGTGTGTGTGTGTGTGTGTGTGTGTTGAGGTCTTTTTATTGTGAGATCCTAGAGCACTAGAGTGTCATGTCTAGAGGGGAGAAGTCAATGCTAGACGGTCCGAACCCGCTAGAGTCAACGCTTGTCGTCAGTAAAGTATTTTTAATCACTATGACACAACAAAGGCTATCATGCTTAGGCACCTCGTAGAGCTGGTAAAGGCTGAAATGTTTTAAGGAATAGATATCAAATTGCCAGTTTAACCTTCTCCGTAAGATGACTCCATTTACGAAATTTATTCTGGTTAATATTTGGCGATTCTGTTCTGACGAGTACAAAATGGCATCTCGGCTGAGATCTTAGTTTTCCCTAGTCCTCTAATATGCTTAAAATCGTCCAATTGTAGCCATGATAAAATATATAAAGGTCGTTACTGTAACAATGCATGGTGACTGTAGTTTGTGTGCGAGCCCCGACATTTTTTCTTTCTTTTTTTAGATTATTTTCACGGTAATTTGATTGATATCTTCAGCAAAATTAAGAAGACCAAGGATTGGAATTCTTACATCTGCTGGGTTTGCACCGGAAGAACAGGTCCCCCTTTTCCGCAAAGACTTTGGTAAAATCTTCAATGGCTGAAACCGTTTGTGTCCAAAATTCAGGTTGTTTTACGCATTGCTGGCTCGTTCCCTTGAAGCCTCACTTCGGCCAGGTCGTGGCCTCCCTCTTCGTCTTATGTCACCAGATCGTTCGTGGTCCTCGAAGTCAAAATGCGATTGACCGAGTGCAGGGAACGGGGCACTTGCTGTGTCCAGTTCATGTCTGAATTAACTGTTTGGTTTAGAAATGTCATTTGTTTATATTTTCGTAATTCTTGTGCTTCCATAGTATGGTTCAATTTTGCATATGGAGGACAATACATGAAAAAATTGAAGCTAAGCGTTATATATTCTAAAATAAGAGACAGAAGCTTAGTCCACTCGGTAGAAATATATATTATGTTTTCTTTTTCACTTTATTCTTGATGGTGTTTTCCATCCCCTTGATTACGAGGACATCAAAAACAGCTTCCAGGTGAGAAAGAATTCAGACCCTTTATACTTGTTTAAAAAATGTAAAAAAATTGTAATATATATATACATATATATATATATATATATATATATATATATATATATATATATATATAAGATATGCAAAAACCTTTGCACTTTCACAAACACACTTTCATCCGTCGAGAGTCTATTTTGAACAATATTTTTAAAATTATTTCTTACCTACTTGTCATAAGCGTTACCTAAAACCAAAATTGAAAATTCAACCACGGAAGAAATTGTGGTTTCGGTCTTATCATACGAGGCGAGAGGCCTAACAGGGCTCAGAGGCTGAGACAGATGTGTGCAAGCGTGTAATCAGTATGAATAGTAATGAGACAAGGACACGCAAGGCATTATTTCTTTAAAGAAAAGGAGATTGCGAAGTTTGAGGACAAAGCAGAACCTCAAAATCTTCAGTGTTAAGCCAGGTCATGGAGGTGGCGTTTTAGAGCGTCGCTACTTGCGGCGTAAGTCGATGTGACGGTGGTTGGAGGTCTGCCACGGGGGAGATGGGCCAAGGGCATGTTTCTTATAAATTACACTCTTCAAAGTCCTCTGTAAGGGGCACCGGCCCAGCCTCCTGATAGGGGGTAGTTCGTGACGTTAAGAACCGAATCAGATCCTCATTCTGGCTAAGAACAGGGGATTTTATGCCCTGTTCACACTAGCGGTTTGAATCGCGCGGAAACCACGGCGATACCGCACAGTCAAGGAAAAACTGCCCTGTTATGTGTGAGCGATTTTATTTACTTACACTGTAATTGAACTGCTGTAGTTTGAACCGCGGCGGTTGAAGCCCCCAGTGTGAACAGTGTCTAAGATTGATTAAAAACAATCGAAGTTAGCCAAAATAAAATAATCAAACGATATGGTTAACAGACGTTAACTGAGAATGTCTTTTTGCTCTTTGCAATCGGGAGGACCGTTTAAAACTCTACAAATTTGCCTAGAGTCATCCAAATCCAAAATTATTTGCCTGGAAAGGACTTAACTCCGAAGAGACGACCCAAAACGAACATTCCAATTTTGTAATCTTTCTTCAGATCATAGGACACCTAATACGGAAGGAGTGTAGACATTGACAATAACAAAACGACCAAAACAATCCCAACAGGGCAGACGGACAGACGGTAAAGGTAAAACAAACATTTACAAAACAAACACACAAAAGACGACCCTCACCAAAGCCAACATAGATGGTAGGGGGAACTCTCTACGTATGCATATTGTGTGTATGCACGTGTGTATATACGTCTGCAAACATAGGCATGCGTTTGTGTGATTGTTTGTAGTTACCCCCTCAATACAGTTACTTAAGAACGGAGGAGACAAGAAGGCCAGGACTAAGCAGTTCCATGTCCCTAACCACCTGCCATCTTCTCTTAAAACGACCAATAGTTTCATTTTCTACTTTTTTCATAATTCGAAAAAACAATTATTTATTGAAAATAATCTTTTTTTATTTTATCCTCTAAATTTTGTCTCCTATTATCACTATACAAATACTAGTCTCACTAAATAAAGTAATTAGATGATTCATACATAGAAGAACATTTATAGCTACTAAGGATTTAGATATTGGACGGGAAGACTATTTTTGAGGCGAGACCAAATTTCCTCGGGTTCTCTGCTTGACTAGTGAAGTAGGTAGAACCAGCTGATGATGCACTGTGGGCTTCTCTTTCTATCTCTTATCTTCTCTCTTCTCTCTCTCTCTCTCTCTCTCTCTCTCTCTCTCTCTCTCTCTCTCTCTCTCTCTCTCTCTCTCTCTCTCTCTCTCTCTCTCTCTCTCTCTCTCTCTCTCTCTCTCTCTCTCCATCTCTCTCTCTCTCCATCTCTCTCTCTCTCCATCTCTCTCTCTCTCCATCTCTCTCTCTCTCTCTGCATATATATATACACATATATATATATATATATATATATATATACAATATGTATATGTATATATATATATGTATATATATATATGTATATATATGTATATATATATATATACAGTATATATACACACATATATACATAACTCTTTCTTTCTCTTTCTCCATCTCTCTCCCTTTCTCTCTCTCTCTCTCTATATATATATATATGTATATATATATATATATATATATATATATATATATACAGTATATATATATATATATATATATATATATATATATATATGGTGACCATTCATAGATCATGCCTACTATGACACAATATCACTAGATGATCTTTCCTCAGGTAGAAGAAACCACCATTTAAAAAATATATATATAAAAAAAATAAAGATTATGCTCATGACAATACCCATCTCCACCTCATGGTAGCATATTAATCCGCATATTCATATAATCTCGTTGATATTTCGATCGAAAGTAATCTGACTTGTATGCATTGTAGAACCGTAGTGAGACTATTTTATTCAGCTGAGGGGAAATCCCTGCTCGAAAACTTTTTTTCCAAAAGTTATTGGAAAATGCGCTGCTTTCTAAATCTTTTGAGTTTTCTACACTGAATATGACGCATATCTAAGTTTCAACATCTCCGCTTACAATAATGCGATCTTGGAACTTAGTTCTGAGCTTGACATATCTTTGAGAACTTTTTATATCTTTGCTATTTATTTCTGTGTGTCCTTTTTATTTACAAGTATGGCTGTCTGGATCATTTCTTGATACTTTGCCCTCTAATAAATTCTTCAGGAAATTGGTTGCTTTCTTTATGGAATAGAAATTATTTCTATTGATTTTCCAACTACAGGAAAGAATGACTTTACAATCCCTTTGCATTTTATGCGCCGATGCAGTCAGAAGCTTCATTGGGGGGTGAAGAAGGTCTCTGGATAATCCAATTTCAGCGCTCTCATAATCATTATATGATTTATTTCCTTTGGCACTTCTTTACTCCTGGATCTGCGTCGAGATCCTTGTCTTCATAATCTCCTTCTGAAAGGCCTCTTTTTTGGGACTTTCTTATTCGCCATCTCGGGGCGTCTTCCCTACCTCACCTTAGGATCATTTCTCTTGAAAACTTTAGCCGTTTCAAGATCAAACTCCATATTGAAATTATCCTCGGAGTTGCAGCCGGAGTGACCCGTTAACCACGGGTGAGAGAGTATGCCGCGAAGCGAGGGGCGGTTCCACGGATCCATTGCAAAGCAGCGCATTATAAGATCGCGACACAGGTTGGGTACGCTACTGGGAAAGTCTGGACTGGCCTACATTATGGAGTCGTTGGTGCGGAACGCGTTATAGTGACACACAAGATAGAATAGGAGCGTGCCCAGGCTCCACACGGTTGCGGGGACGTGAAGGTATTCATTACCCTTGATATACTCCGGAGGGCAATAAATTCGGGTGCAGCCCGTGTTTTTCCCTCTGTAGCCTGTGATTCTTTCGCTACAACCAAAGTCGATCAGTTTGATGTCAAAGTTTCCTGTGCTCGCGTTCCTAAAGAGAAGCACATTATGGGGCTTGATATCTTTATGCGATACCCCGGCTTCTAGGCATCCTTCGACTGTCAGGACAATCTTCCTGAACAGTGTCTTGACGTCGGTCATGGGCAGTTCCTTCCCGCTCCTGATGTAATCGACGAAGGAAACAGCTGATGGTATCAGCTCCATTACCATGTAAAAGCTGTCCTTGGTACTGAAGCAGTCGTGTAATTTGATTACACCAGGAACTTTCTGTACTCGCTATAAAAGAGCGGCTTCTCTTGGGACCTTCTTCCTATGGCGCCGTCCCCAAAAAAGCACATCAGCCAGAGGAATCTTCTTGATGGCCACCTCAAGGCCATCAGCGACTCTTGTGGCTCGAAAGACGGAGCCAAAGCCTCCTTTGCCGAGCTCCTCGTGAATCTCGAAATCGCTCAGCTTCATGGCTCCCAAAAAGTTCAGAGCCTCTGCGCGTCCCACGTTCTTCTCATGGTCGAATTTCAAATCCCAGAT
>NC_134779.1:18068433-18075933 GCF_046742065.1 Oratosquilla oratoria | reverse complement strand
ATTGCAAAGCAGCGCATTATAAGATCGCGACACAGGTTGGGTACGCTACTGGAAAAGTCTGGACTGGCCTACATTATGGAGTCGTTGGTGCGGAACGCGTTATAGTGACACACAAGATAGAATAGGAGCGTGCCCAGGCTCCACACGGTTGCGGGGACGTGAAGGTATTCATTACCCTTGATATACTCCGGAGGGCAATAAATTCGGGTGCCACCCGTGATTTTCCCTCTGTAGCCTGTCATTCTTTCGCTACAACCAAAGTCGATCAGTTTGATGTCAAAGTTTCCTGTGCTCGCGTTCCTAAAGAGAAGCACATTATGGGGCTTGATATCTTTATGCGATACCCCGGCTTCTAGGCATCCTTCGACTGTCAGAACAATGTTTCTGAACAGTGTTTTGACGTCGGTCATAGGCAGTTCCTTCCCGCTCCTGATGTAATCGACGAAGGAAACAGCTGATGGTATCAGCTCCATTACCATGTAAAAGCTGTCCTTCGTACTGAAGCAGTCGTGTAATTTGATTACACCAGGAACTTTCTGTACTCGCTATAAAAGAGCGGCTTCTCTTGGGACCTTCTTCCTATGGCGCCGTCCCCAAAAAAGCACATCAACCAGAGGAATCTTCTTGATGGCCACCTCAAGGCCATCAGCGACTCTTGTGGCTCGAAAGACGCAGCCAAAGCCTCCTTTGCCGAGCTCCTCGTGAATCTCGAAATCGCTCAGCTTCATGGCTCCCAAAAAGTTCAGAGCCTCTGCGCGTCCCACGTCCTTCTCATGGTCGAATTTCAAATCCCAGATATGATCATGAACTGTACTTTGCGATTGCATCTGCACGTAGAACACATATATAGTCATGAAGAGTGTACCTATTTTAGCATGCATGAAAAATAAGTGAGATTAGTCATACGAGAGAGAGAGAGAGAGAGAGAGAGAGAGAGAGAGAGAGAGAGAGAGAGAGAGAGAGAGAGAGAGAGAGAGAGAGAGAGAGAGAGAGAGAGAGAGAAAAAGAGAGAGAGAGAGAAATTACCATTCATCTCTCTTGGTCCGACTCTGACATGAAACTGCCAACTTCTTAACGAAAGTTTCCGCTTTAGTGTTGCAGGTTCTAAAACGACAAGGAACCTTTACGCTACCAGGATGTATTTTTCCTGTCCAAAACAAACCTATTCCTGCTCCTATCTCTAGGGAGACAAGCAACACAAGTCTTTATGAGAAAAACTTATGGAAAGAAAATCAACGAAACGAGTTGTGAAACAAGACAGGAGGGAAGAAAAATGGGGAAGGAAAATGAGAAGATTGAAGATTGACGAGAAAGTGGAAGGAAGGAAGTAACGGGCTTGACGAGAAAGGGGGAAGAAACATAAGAATGGAGAAGACCGCAAGAGACCATAAAGTCTACACTAGACAGTTCCATCCCCTTTACTACCTGTAATCGCTAACCACGAAGTTATCTAATCTTCTCTTAAAGCAACGAATAGTTTCAGCGCTTAGTACATGGTTCCTAAGTCTATACCATTCGTTACCCACTCTGTTGGTAAACCAGTTCTTGCCTCTGATTTTCTTCTTAAACCTAAGATTGTCCCGGGAGAGAGAACTGGATAGAGCAAGACACGCGACAGATGTGGCGAGTGACCTATTACACGCATATCTCCACGGGTGCAAAGTTATCTGTCACATTTCCATAGAAGAGGAAACCTAAAACCAATTTCTTCGCCGCATCGGTAGCTCCTGAGACGCGTTGGACTTCGAGTCTGTTTCGTCTGTTTCCATTTCTTTCCCCAAGTACAGTGAGTGCCACTTGCCCATCAGGCTGAAGTACTCAGTGACTCTAATGGTCTGAGGTACTCAGTGACTCTTTTAATAAACCTTTTGCCTAAGCAATGTATACTTTCAGTGTCCCAATCCCTCGTCCCAGCAGTGAATACATTTCAGATTCCCAATTACTCTGCACGTACGCCCGGATCGATCTCCAACGGACACCAGTGACTGCCACTTGCCCTGGCTATCCAAACACAGAAGTATCAGCTTTGTATCTCAGATGAGAGATCATGGCCCATATATATCCGATCTATGGGTAATTTGGTGACTTTACACACACACGCGCGCTGCTCAAAATTCCAGCCCTCGGTGGGACTAGAACTCGGATTGGTGAATGAACGTTCGAGCTCGTGTGTATGTGCGTCTGTATACGTGTGAGTCAGTGTGTGTATGTGTGTGTGTGTGTGTGTGTGTGTGTGTGTGTGTGTGTGTGTGTGTGTGTGTGTGTGTGTGTGTGTGTGTGTGTGTGTGTGTGTGTGTGTGTGTGTGTGTGTGTGTGTGTGTGTGTGTGTGTGTGTGTGTGTGTGTGTGTGTGTGTGTGTGTGTGTGTGTTTTTATGTGTGTGTGTTTGTGTGTGTGTGTGTGTGTGTGTATGTGTGTGTGTGTGTGTGTGTGCGTGTCCTTGTGTGTGTGTGTGTGTGTGTGTGTGTGTGTGTGTGTGTGTGTGTGTGTGTGTATATGTGTGTGTGTGTGTGTGTGTGTGTATATGTGTGTGTGTGTGTATGTGTGTGTGTGTGTGTGTGTATATATATGTGTGTGTGTGTGTGTGTGTGTGTGTGTGTGTGTGTGTGTGTGTGTGTGTGTGTGTGTGTGTGTGTGTGTGTGTGTGTGTGTGTGTGTGTGTGTGTGTGTGTGTGTGTGTGTGTGTGTATGTGTGTGTGTGTGTGTGTGTGTGTGTGTGTGTGTGTGTGTGTGTGTGTGTGTGTGTGTGTGTGTGTGTGTGTGTGTGTGTGTCTCGCACACGCGCGCAACCGTGCTAAAGTATGTTTACACACCAACGATAACCAACAATCTGCGACATTGTATAAATCCAGTACTTGTAATCCAGAACTTTCAACTCGTCTTCTCTAACAAGTGTTTATTTACTTTCAACTCAAAGAAATCCATTTACAAGTTGCACACCGTTATCTCCTCAGGATTCTCTGCCAATAATTCTAATCGCCAGAGACGAACATATGCGAGGGATTGGGTCCACTTGACCGTGTTGCGCCGCGTTGTTTGGTGTACCGGGGTTTCTGTTGTATCCAGAAGAAATAAAGATTACCGATAATGGTGAGCCAAGCAATTTACGGAGATTCAAACAACGGCAATGACATGAGGCCTCCTCGGGGACCAAGATTTACTTGTGAGATCAAGAACTGGACAAGAATGAAGGTTGTGGTTTTCATCTCTCTCTCTCTCTCTCTCTCTCTCTCTCTCTCTCTCTCTCTCTCTCTCTCTCTCTCTCTCTCTCTCTCTCTCTCTCTCTCTCTCTCTCCCTCTCTCTCTCCTCTCTCTCTCTCTCTCTCTCTCTCTCTCTCTCTCTCTCTCTCTCTCTCTCTCTCTCTCTCTCTCTCTCTCTCTCTCTCTCCCTCCCTCCCTCCCTCCCTCTCTCTCTCTCTCTCTCTCTCTCTCTCTCTCTCCCCTCTCTCTCTCCCTCTCTCTCTCTCTCTCTCTCATCCTCTCTCTCTCTCTCTCTCTCTCTCTCTCTCTCTCTCTCTCTCTCCGTCTCTCTCTCTCTCTCTCTCTCTCTCTCTCTCTCTCTCTCTCTCTCTCTCTCTCTCTCTCTCTCTCTCTCTCTCTCTCTCTCTCTCTCTCTCTCTCTCTCTCTCTCTCTCTCTCTCTCTCTCTCTCTCTCTCTCTCTCTCTCTCTCTCTCTCTGTCACTCTCTCGTCGTTCGTGGGTTTGGAGAGGAAAAGAGAAAGAACGGACGGTGATGGTGAAAGGACAGGTGCGATCAGGACCAAACTGAAGCGGTGGGGGTTAACACTCACACGCTCTAAGAACCTGCGCATGCGCCTCACCCAAGACGCATTTTCATCCCATACGTACTAATCTGATCGCCACTGACGTTCATCTCCCGTTCTCCCTGTCCTTCTCCCTCCTACGCCCTCTCCTCTACCTCCTTCTCCCCTCTTCCTCTTCTCCTCCCCTCCTCCCCCTCTCTCCCTCCTGTTGCCCATTCTCACTTCTCTGTTTTGTTTTCTCTTATCTTTCTTTCCCACCACATTCGCTTTCTTCCTCCATTCTCTTCTCTTCTTTCACCGTCCTGTTATCAATGTTTCATTCCATTCTTTATATTAACCCTCCCCAATATTTCTCCTCTCTCCATAATTCAGCCTTTTTCTACAGTCCCTCTCTTCCTCTCTCCCCTTCCATTCTCTCCTCTCTCCTTCTCATCCACTTCTCCACTCCTTCTCCATTTCCATCCCTGTTATCAGGTTTTCATCAAAATCTTCATTCCAACACCTCTCCTTATGCTATCATTAAGCCTCTTTCTACAATCCGTCCTCCTCTTTCTCCTCCTCTTCTCTTCCATCTCCTCCTTATTCCCCTCTCCACTCCTCTATTTTCACTCCTTCTCCATCTCTACTATTTTTACTTACTTTCTCGTCCCCTTTTCCTCTCCCTCTCCACTCTTTTCATTCTCCTTTACTTCCTCCTCTGCTCCCCTCTTGTTCGACTTCCCCCCTCCCCTTCCCTCCCCTTCCCTCTCTTCTCTCTTTCCAATTCTCCTCCTCTTGATTTTTTCCTCTTCTCTCCTCTTCTTTCATTTTGCCCCTTCTTTCTTCTCTTTTTCCCCTTTCCCTTCTCCCCTTCTCCTCCTCCCTTCCCCTCTCTTCTCCCTTTTCCTTCTCTTATTTATCTATTTCCTTTTTCCCTCTATCATCCCGCCCTTATTCCCCTCCATTTTCTCAACTTGTATACTGTAGGGTATAACCTAAGCTTTAATAATTCATTATGTTAGGTACTTTATTGACACCCATACTGACCAGAGGTACTTGATATACGAGTGTATTGCTAACGAAATATGAATACCTTCCGCTATCTCCCTTTATCCTACTCTCCCTTTACCTTCACCCACTCCCTCTCCTTCTCCCCTCACCTTTCCTTCCCTCTTTCTTCCACGTCCTCCCTAACTCACCCCTTATACTCCTCCTCTTCCCCCCCTCCTCTCTCCCTCCCCCCTCCCTCCCTCAGCCCGCGACCCCCCACCCACCAACCCCAGCCTCTCGAGGAGGATTTGTTGTGGTATGGAAGCATAAACAGGTTACCATACTGTGCTATTTTATATCCAACCTCCGATTAATCAGAAGAACCACCCCCATACAGAACCCTCATTAATGAATATTAGAGAATATTTTAGGTGTCTTTCGAACTTGATCACAAAACTTCGTTAGAATTTTTATTTCATTCATCTGAGTCGCAGTTAGCAAAGCTGTGGCTTCCTATATCTATTTCAAATCTACAAATTGAGAACATGAAAACATTATTTCTATTTTTGTTTGCACTCCGCATGAATGCGGCAGCAAACACTGCGGCTTGTGTTTGATCGGTAATGTTGGTAGCCATGGGTAGGAAGAACATTTGCGAAATATAATAAATAATGGTAATAAAAATGGACGAGTTTGATTTTACCCATCGACATGTGTAGCAAAATCCATAAAAAAAAATTGTTTTATAGAGCGAGAAAGGAATTCGTAATTACTCTATGTATATGTATGTATGAATGCATATTTTTTCTTCTTCTTTTTTTAAGGAAATGTAGGTGATGGTGGTGGTTCGCAGCACAAATAGGATGCACTAAATCACATTTCATTCTTTTACAAAGCAGCAAAAGTGTAAAACAAATCACCCAAAAGATTACTTTCAAAACTACATTAATAACATTGTTATGCAAAAGCAAAAGGACATCACAACTCATACCACTCCAGGATCTGTTGTTCTTCTAATCACGGATATTTGTCCTCTCTGGTTTAGCAAGAAAAACACAGAGAACTTAGCTGCCGACTGTCTATAGTACGAATAATCATAATGTAGGATTCGTTTGGGATGGCAAGTTTCCCGCTTTGTTGCCATTCGACACCGACAGAGCCCAGACTTCCCTTCCATCATGTCCACTGTAATGTGCTTCCCTCAAATGATCTTATAAAAACGGGCTGCAGTGAAAATCTTCATGAACTTTTTTCCCCCTTTCGGAAAAGTCTGGCCGCACGAAATTAAACCATTTACGTCTCTCTCTCTCTCTCTCTCTCTCTCTCTATCTATGTATATATATATATATATATATATATATATATATATATATAGATATATATGTATATATGTAAATAAATATGTATATATATATATATATATATATATATGTATATATGTAAATAAATATGTATAATATATATTATTATATATATATATATACCTATGTATATGTATTTATACATATATATATACATATATATATATATATATATATTAAATATATATATAAGGTGATCATTCATAAATCATGCTTACTATGACAGAATATCACCCAGATGATCTTTCTTCAGGTAGAAGAAACCACCATTTTTTTAAAAAGAATCAAAACAAAAAATAAGAAATAAAGATTATGCTCATGACAATACCCACCTCCCACCTCATCGTAGCATACTAATCCGCATATTCATATAGTCTCGTTGATATTTCGATCGAAAGTAATCTGATTGGATGCATTGTAGAACGTAGTGAGACTATTTTATTCAGCTGAGGGGAAATCCCTGCTCGAAAACTTTTTTTCCAAAAGTTATTGGAAAATGCGCTGCTTTCTAAATCTTTTGAGTTTTCTACACTGAATATGACGCATATCTAAGTTTCAACATCTCCGCTTACAATAATGCGATCTTGGAACTTAGTTCTGAGCTTGACATATCTTTGAGAACTTTTTATATCTTTGCTATACATGTCTGTGTGTCCTTTTTATTTACAAGTATGGCTGTCTGGAGCTTTTTTTGATACTTTGCCCTCTAGTAAGTCCTTCAGGAAATTGGTTGATTTCTTTATGAAATAGAAATTATTTTTATTGATTTTCCAACTACAGGAAAGAATAACTTCGGAATCCTTTTGCATTTTATTCGCTGATGCAGTCAGAAGCTTCACTGGGGGGTGAAGAAGGTCTCTGGATAATCCAATTTCAGCGCTCTCATAATCATGATATGATTTATTTCCTTTGGCACTTCTTTACTCCTGGATCTGCGTCGAGATCCTTGTCTTCATAATCTCCTTCTGAAAGGCGTCTTTTTTGGGGTTTTCTTATTCGCCATCTCGGGGCGTCTTCCCTACCTCACCTTAGGATCATTTCTCTTGAAAACTTTAGCCGTTTCAAGATCAAACTCCATATTGAAATTATCCTCGGAGTGACCCGTTAACCACGGGTGAGAGAGTATGCCGCGAAGCGAGGGGCGGTTCCACGGATCCATTGCAAAGCAGCGCATTATAAGATCGCGACACAGGTTGGGTACGCTACTGGGAAAGTCTGGACTGGCCTACATTATGGAGTCGTTGGTGCGGAACGCGTTATAGTGACACACAAGATAGAATAGGAGCGTGCCCAGGCTCCACACGGTTGCGGGGACGTGAAGGTATTCATTACCCTTGATATACTCCGGAGGGCAATAAATTCGGGTGCAGCCCGTGTTTTTCCCTCTGTAGCCTGTCATTCGTTCGC
>NC_134779.1:18040933-18063433 GCF_046742065.1 Oratosquilla oratoria | reverse complement strand
AGCGGCTTCTCTTGGGACCTTCTTCCTATGGCGCCGTCCCCAAAAAAGCACATCAGCCAGAGGAATCTTCTTGATGGCCACCTCAAGGCCATCAGCGACTCTTGTGGCTCGAAAGACGGAGCCAAAGCCTCCTTTGCCGAGCTCCTCGTGAATCTCGAAATCGCTCAGCTTCATGGCTCCCAAAAAGTTCAGAGCCTCTGCGCGTCCCACGTCCTTCTCATGGTCGAATTTCAAATCCCAGATATGATCATGAACTGTACTTTGCGATTGCATCTGCACGTAGAACACATATATAGTCATGAAGAGTGTACCTATTTTAGCATGCATGTAAAATAAGTGAGATACGTCATACGAGACAGAGAGAGAGAGAGAGAGAGAGAGAGAGAGAGAGAGAGAGAGAGAGAGAGAGAGAGAGAGAGAGAGAGAGAGAGAGAGAGAGAGAGAGAGAGAGAGAGAGACAGAGAAGAAGAGAGAAAAAGAGAGAGAGAAATTACCATTCATCTCTCTTGGTCCGACTCTGACATGAAACTGCCAACTTCTTAACGAAAGTTTCCGTTTTAGTGTTGCAGGTTCTAAAACGACAAGGAACCTTTACGCTACCAGGATGTATTTTTCCTGTCCAAAACAAACCTATTCCTGCTCCTATCTCTAGGGAGACAAGCAACACAAGTCTTTATGAGAAAAACTTATGGAAAGAAAATCAACGAAACGAGTTGTGAAACAAGACAGGAGGGAAGAAAAATGGGGAAGGAAAATGAGAAGATTGAAGATTGACGAGAAAGTCGAAGGAAGGAAGTAACGGGCTTGACGAGAAAGGGGGAAGAAACATAAGAATGGAGAAGACCGCAAGAGACCATAAAGTCTACACTAGACAGTTCCATCCCCTTTACTACCTGTAATCGCTAACCACGAAGTTATCTAATCTTCTCTTAAAGCAACGAATAGTTTCAGCGCTTAGTACATGGTTCCTAAGTCTATACCATTCGTTACCCACTCTGTTGGTAAACCAGTTCTTGCCTCCGATTTTCTTCTTAAACCTAAGATTGTCCCGGGAGAGAGAACTGGATAGAGCAAGACACGCGACAGATGTGGCGAGTGACCTATTACACGCATATCTCCACGGGTGCAAAGTTATCTGTCACATTTCCATAGAAGAGGAAACCTAAAACCAATTTCTTCGCCGCATCGGTAGCTCCTGAGACGCGTTGGACTTCGAGTCTGTTTCGTGATCCCAAAGACCTCCATTTCTTTCCCCAAGTACAGTGAGTGCCACTTGCCCATCAGGCTGAAGTACTCAGTGACTCTAATCGTCTGAGGTACTCAGTGACTCTTTCAATAAACCTTTTGCCTAAGCAATGTATACTTTCAGTGTCCCAATCCCTCGTCTCAGCAGTGAATACATTTCGGATTCCCAATTACTCTACACGTACGCCCGGATCGATCTCCAACGGACACCAGTGACTGCCACTTGCCCTGGCTATCCAAACACAGAGGTATCAGCTTTGTATCTCAGATGAGAGATCATAGCCCATATATATACGATCTATGGGTAAATTGGTGACTTTACACACACGCGCGCGCGCGTGCGCGCTGCTCAAAATTCCAGCCCTCGGTGGGACTAGAACTCCGATTGGTGAATGAACGTTCGAGCTCGTGTGTATGTGCCTCTGTATACGTGTGAGTCAGTGTGTGTGTGTGTGTGTGTGTGTGTGTGTGTGTGTGTGTGTGTGTGTGTGTGTGTGTGTGTGTGTGTGTGTGTGTGTGTGTGTGTGTGTGTGTGTGTGTGTGTGTGTGTGTGTGTGTGTGTGTGTGTGTGTGTGTGTGTGTGTGTGTGTGTGTGTGTGTGTGTGTGTGTGTGTGTGTGTGTGTGTGTGTGTTTTATGTGTGTGTGTTAGTGTGTGTGTGTGTGTGTGTGTGTGTGTATGTGTGTGTGTGTGTGTGTGTTGTCCTTGTGCGTGTGTGTGTGTGTGTGTGTGTGTGTGTGTGTGTGTGTGTGTGTGTGTGTGTGTGTGTGTGTGTGTGTGTGTGTGTATGTGTGTGTGTGTATGTGTGTGTGTATATGTGTGTGTGTGTGTGTATGTGTGTGTGTGTGTGTGTGTTATATATGTGTGTGTGTGTGTGTGTGTGTGTGTGTGTGTGTGTGTGTGTGTGTGTGTGTGTGTGTGTGCGTGTGTGTGTGTATGTGTGTGTGTGTGTGTGTGTGTATGTGTGTGTGTGTGTGTGTGTGTGTGTGTGTGTGTGTGTGTGTGTGTGTGTGTGTGTGTGTGTGTGTGTGTGTGTGTGTGTGTTTCGCACATGCACGCGCAACCGTGCTAAAGTGTGTTTACACACCAACGATAACCAACAATCTGCGACATTCTATAAATCCAGTCCTTGCAATCCAGAACTTGCAACTCGTCCTCTCTAACAAGTGTTTATTTACTTTCAAATTAAAGAAATCCATTTACAAGTTGCACACCGTTCTCCTCAGGATTCTCTGCCAATAATTCTAATCGCCAGAGAGGAACATATGCATGGGATTGGGTCCACTTGACCGTGTTGCGCCGCGTTGTTTGGTGTACCGGGGTTTCTGTTGTATCCAGAAGAAATAAAGATTACCGATAATGGTGAGCCAAGCAATTTACGGAGATTCAAACAACGGCAATGACATGAGGCCTCCTCGGGGACCAAGATTCACTTGTGAGATCAAGAACTGGACAAGAATGAAGGTTGTGGTTTTCATCTCTCTCCTCACTCTCTCTCCTCTCTTCTCTCTCTCTCTCTCTCTCTCTATCTCGTCTCTCTCTCTCCCTCTCTCTCTCTCTCTCTCTCTCTCTCTCTCTCTCTCTCTCTCTCTCTCTCTCTCTCTCTCTCTCCTCTCTCTCTCTCTCTCTCTCTCTCTCTCTCTCCCTCCCTCTCTCTCTCTCTCTCTCTCTCTCTCTCTCTCTCTCTCTCCCCTCTCTCTCTCTCTCTCTCTCTCTCTCTCTCTCTCTCTCTCTCTCTCCTCTCTCTCTCTCTCTCTCTCTCTCTCTCTCTCTGTCTCTCTCTCTCTCTCTCTCTCTCTCTCTCTCTCTCTCTCTCTCTCTCTCTCTCTCTCTCTCTCTCTCTCTCTCACTCTCTCCCTCTCTCTCTCTCTCTCTCTCTCTCTCTCTCTCTCTCTCTCTCTCTCTCTCTCTCTCTCTCTCTCTCTCTCTCTCTCTCTCTCTCTCTCTCAATATTTCTCTCTCTCTCCCTTCTCTCTCTCTGTCTCTCTCTCTCTCTCTCTCTCTCTCTCTCTCTCTCTCTCTCTCTCTCTCTCTCTCTCTCTCTCTCTCTCTCTCTCTCTCTCTCTCTCTCTCTCTCTCTCTTCTTCTGTCACTCTCTCGTCGTTCGTCTCTTTCTCAGGTGCGATCATCCAAACTGAAGCGGTGGGGGTTGTCACTCAAACGCCCTAAGAACCTGCGCATGCGCCTCACCCAAGACGCATTTTCATCCCATACGTACTAATCTGATCGCCATTGACGTTCATCTCCCGTTCTCCCTGTCCTTCTCCCTCCTACGCCCTCTCCTCTACCTCCTTCTCCCCTCTTCCTCTTCTCTTCCCCTCCTCCCCCTCTCTCCCTCCTGTTTGCCCATTCTCACTCATCCGCTTTGTTTTCTCTTATCTTTCTTTCCCATGATCTTCCCACCACACTCGCTTTCTTCCTCCATTCTCTTCTATTCTTTCACCGCCCTGTTATCAATGTTTCATTCCATTCTTTATATTAACCCTCCCCAGTACTTCTCCTCTCTCCATAATTCAGCCTTTTTTTAGTCCCCCTCTTCCTCTTTCTCCTTCCCTTCTCTCCTCTCTCCTTCTCATCCACTTCTACACTCCTTTTCCATTTCCATCCCTGTTATCAAGTTTCCATCCAAGTCTTCATTCCAACACCTCTCCTTACGCTATCATTAAGCCTCTTTCTACAGTCCGTCCTCCTCTTTCTCCTCCTCTTATCTTCCATCTCCTCCTCATTCCCCTCTCCACTCCTATTTCCACTCCTTCTCCATCTCTACTACTATTACTTACTTTCTCCTCCCCTTTCCCTCTCCCTCTCCACTCTTTTCATTCTCCTTTACTTCCTCTTCTGCTCCCCTCTTATTCGCCTTCCCCCCACACCTTTCCTCCCCTTCCCTCCCCATCCCTCTCTTCTCTCCTTCCAATTCTCCACTTCTTGACTTTTTCCTCTTCTCTCCTCTTCTTTCATTTTGCCCCTTCTTTCTTCTCTTTTTCCTCTTTCCCTTCTCCCCTTCTCCTCCTCCCTTCCCCTCTTCTCGCTTTTTCCTTCTCTTATTGACCTATTTCCTTTTTCCCCTGTATCACCCCGCCCTTATTTCCCTCAATTTTCTCAAATCATATATGGAGGGTTTAACCTAAACTTTAATAATTCAATATATTAGGTACTTTATTGACACCCGAACGGACCAGAGGCACGTGATATACGAGTGCATTGCTAACGAAATATGAATACCTTCCGCTATCTCCCTTTATCTTTCTCTCCCTTTCTCTCCCGTCTCACCTGGGGTGTGCCTCACGCCTCACCCCCCCTCCTTCTCCCCTCACCTTCCCATCCCTCTTTCTTCCACGTCCTCCCTAACTCACCCCATACACTCCTCCTCTTCCCACGTCCTCCCTTCCTCCCCCCTCCCTCCCTCGGCCCGCGACCCCCCACCCACCAACCCCAACCTCTCGAGAAAGGTATGTTGTGGTATGGAAGCATAAATAGGATACCACACTGGGCTAATCCATGTCCAACCTCCGAATAATCGGAGGAACCACCCTCCTCCAGAACCCTTATTAATAAATATTAGAGAATATTTTAGGTGCTTTTCGAACTTGATCACAAAACTTTGTTAGAAATTTTTATTTCATTCATCTGAGTCGCAGTTAGCAAAGCTAATATCTATTTCAAATTTACAAATTGATAACATGAAAACATTATTTCTATTTTTGTTTGCACTCCGCATGAATGCGGCAGCAAACACTGCGGCTTGTGTTTGATCGGTAATGTTGGTAGCCATGGGTAGGAAGAACATTTGCGAAATATAATAAATAATGGTAATAGAAATGGACGAGTTTGTTTTTACCCATCGACATGCGTAGCAATAATCTATAAAAAAAAAGTTATAGAGCGAGTAAGGGATTCGTAATTACTCTATGTATATGTATGTATGAATGCATATTTTTTTTCTTTTTTAAGGAAATGTAACTAATGGTGGTGGTTCGCAGTACAGATAGGATGCACTAAATCACATTTCATTCTTTTACCGCAACATTTTTTTTTTTTTTTTACCTGAATGAAATTGAATGACGCTAGTGAGAACAAATTCTGTGAAACAATTGTATAAAGAATTCCTAATTGATTATGATACTACTTAACTCCGTACAATAACAAAGTTGATGGGGCTTCGTTCTATATAATAAAATTACCTGAAGGCAGTTCGAATCAGGGTTCAAACTCGTAAAACACAGCAAAAAGCTTAACAAGGATTAGTTCTAGATAATTCTTAACCCTTTTGTTACAAGGAAAGTTTTCCTCAACTGAATAAAATCGCCTGACGACAGATGGAGCTGACGAGAAAAGCCGTACAAAGCAGCAAAAGTGTAAAACAAATCACCCAAAAGATTACTTTAAAAACTACATTTATAACATTGTTATGCAAAACCAAAAGGACATCACAATTCATATCACTCCAGGATCTGTTGTTCTTCTGATCACAGACATTTGTCCTCTCTGCTTTAGCAAGAAAAACACAAAGAGGACTTACTGTAGCTGCCGACTGTGTATAGGACGAATGATAATAATGTAGGATTCGTTTGGGATGGCAAATTTCCCGCTTTGTTGCCATTCGACACCGACAGAGCCCTGACTTCCCTTCCATCATGTACACAGCAATGTGCTTCCCTCAAATAATATTATAAAAATGGGCTGCAGTGAAAATCTTTATAAACTTTTTTCCCTTTTCGGAAAAGTCTCGCCGCACGAAAGTAAACCATTTACGTCTCTCTCTTTCTCTCTCTCTCTCTCTCTCTATATATATATATATATAATATATATATATATATATATATATGATATATATATAATATATATATATATATATATATAAGGTGATCATTCATAGACCATGCCTACTATGACACCATATCACCAGATGATCTTTCTTCAGGTAGAAGAAACCACCATTTTTTAAAAAGAATCAAAACAAAAATAAGAAATAAAGATTATGCTCATGACAATACCCATCTCCACCTCATGGTAGCATATCAATCCGCATATTCATATAATCTCGTTGATATTTCGATCGAAAGTAATCTGATTGGATGCATTGTAGAACCGTAGTGAGACTATTTTATTCAGCTGAGGGGAAATCCCTGCTCGAAAACTTTTTTCCAAAAGTTATTGAAAAATGCGCTTCTTTGTAAATCTCTTGAGTTTTTTAGACTGAATATGACGCATATCTAAGTTTCAACATCTCCGTCCACAATAATACAATCTTGGAACTTGGTTCTGAGCTTGACATATCTTTCAGAACTTTTTATATCTTTGCTATTTATTTCTGTGTGTCCTTTTTATTTACAAGTATGGCTGTCTGGACCATTTCTTGATACTTTGCCCTCTAGTAAATTCTTCAGGAAATTGGTTGCTTTCATTATGGAATAGAAATTATTTGTATTGATTTTCCAGCTACAGGAAAGGATGACTTTGGAATCCTTTTGCATTTTATGCGCCGATGCAGTCAGAAGCTTCATTGGGAGGTGAAGAAGGTCTGTGGATAATCCAATTTCAGCGCTCTCATAATCATTATGATTTATTTCCTTTGGCACTTCTTTACTCATGGATCTGCGTCTGGATCCTTGTCTTCATAATCTCCTTCCGAAACGCCTCTTTTTTGGGACTTTCTTATTCGCCACATTGGGGCGTCTTCCCTACCTCACCTTAGGATCATTTTTCTTGAAAACTTTAGCCGTTTCAAGATCAAACTCCATATTGAAATTATCCTGGGAGTTGCAGCCGGAGTGATCCGTTAACCACGGGTGAGAGAGTATGCCGCGAAGCGAGGGGCGGTTCCATGGATCCATTGCAAAGCAACGCATTATAAGATCGCGAAAGAGGTTGGGTACCCTACTGGGAAAGTCTGGACTGGCCTACATTATAGAGTCGTTGGTGCGGAACGCGTTATAGTGACACACAAGATAGAATAGGAGCGTGCCCAGGCTCCACACGGTTGCGGGGACGTGAAGGTATTCATTACCCTTGATATACTCCGGAGGGCAATAAATTCGGGTGCCGCCCGTGATTTTCCCTCTGTAGCCTGTCATTCGTTCGCCACAACCAAAGTCGATCAGTTTGATGCCAAACTTTCCTGTGCTCGCGTTCCTAAAAAGAAGCACATTATGGGGCTTAATGTCTTTATGCGATACCCCGGCTTCTAGGCATCCTTCTACTGTTAGGACAATCTTCCTGAACAGTGTCTTGACCTCGGTCATGGGCAGTTCTTTCCCGCTCCTGATGTAATCGACGAAGGAAACAGCTGATGGTATAAGCTCCATTACCATATAAAAGCTGTCCTTGGTACTGAAGCAGTCGTGTAATTTGATTACACCAGGAACTTTCTGTACTCGCTATAAAAGAGCGGCCTCTCTTGGGACCTTCTTCCTATGGCGCCGTCCCCAAAAAAGCACATCAGCCAGAGGGATCTTCTTGATGGCAACCTCAAGGCCATCGGCGACTCTTGTGGCTCGGAACACGCAGCCAAAGCCTCCTTTGCCGAGCTCCTCGTGAATCTCGAAATCGCTCAGCTTCATGGCTCCCAACAGGTTCAGTGCCTCTGCGCGTCCCACGTCCTTCTTATAGTCGAATTTCAAATCCCAGATATGAGCATGAACTGTACTTTGCGATTGCATGTGCACGTAGAACACATATATAGTCAAGAAGAGTGTACCTATTTTAGCATGCATGGTAATAAAAATGGACGAGTTTGTTTTTACCCATCGACATGTGTAGCAAAATCCATAAAAAAAAAATTATAGAGCAAGAAAGGAATTCGTAATTACTCTATGTATATGTATGTATGAATGCATATTTTTTCTTCTTTTTTTAAGGAAATGTAACTAATGGTGCTGGTTCGCAGTACAGATAGTATTGACCCTACAATAAATGCACTAAATCTCGTTTCATTATTTTACCGTAACAATTCTTTTTCTTTCTTTCTTTAGCTCAATGAAATTGAATGACGCTAGTAAGAAAAAATTCTCTGATACAGTTGTATAAATAATTCCTAAATGATCATGATAGTACTTAACTCCTTACAATATCAACGTTGATGGAGCTTCGTTGTATGTAATAACATTACCTGAAGGCAGTTAGAATCAGGGTTTAAACTCGTAAAACACAGCAAAAAGCTTAACAAGGATTAGTTCGAGACAATTCTTAACCCTTTCGTTACAAGGAAAGTTTTCCTCAACTGAATAAAATCGCCTGACGACAGATGGAGCTGACGAGAAAAGCCGTACAAAGCAGCAAAAGTGTAAAACAAATCACCCAAAAGATTACTTTAAAAACTACATTTATAACATTGTTATGCAAAAGGAAAAAGACATCACAATTCATATCACTCCAGGATCTGTTGTTCTTCTGATCACGAACATTTGTCCTCTCTGGTTTGGCAAGAAATACACAAAGAGGACTTAGCTGCCGACTGTGTATAGTATGAATAATAATAATGTAGGATTCGTTTGGGATGGCAAGTTTCCCACTTTGTTGCCCTTCGACACCGACAGAGCCCAGACTTCCCTTCCATCATGTCCACTGTAATATGCTTCCCTCAAATAATATTATAAAAACGGGCTACAGTGAAAATCTTCATAAACTTTTTTTCCACTTCGGAGAAGTCTGGCCACACGAAAGCCATTTACGTCATCGTTGGGTTTAAAGGTGCGTTTTTTTTTTGTTTTTTTTTCTTTTGCGATCATCGCTCAACGATAATCGTTCATGGCTCAGTAATGATCGTCAAACGAATGTCTAGACTCTAGAGCACTAACTATTTGTTTTTGAATGGGGCTGTTTTGCTTCAAGCTGCAATGTACGCGGCTGATCATTCTAACCGAAGCTACAACCAACGCGCTTACCCAAATAGGATGCCAGGTAGTAGTAGAATGCGCGTCACCCACCATTGGATGTTGTGGTAGGCTAGTAATCGCACCGAGCTGAAGAGAGACCCTGGACACTGATGAGGAATAGCTATCTAGTCCCATTCACGTGTTCCCCCACGTCACACCTCGGTTTAACGTCGCAAACTTCCCTTATCAGGAGGCTAGGACGGTGCGCCCTACAGAGGACTTTGTACCGTGGAATATGATAAAACATGCCCTTGGTCCAATTCGCTGGTGGTAGTGCTCGAACTGCCGTCACCTCGACCTCCGCCACAATAGCGACGCTCTAACCCAATCGGCTGGCGAGCATCCTTTGTGTTGCACTTCAGATGTTTTATTTCAGCAGAAGGAAATTCCCAAAGACGAATGAGCTCAGGTACCTCGACTTCACGCCAGTCAAGTTTACTTTCTTTAGAGTTGGATCTTGGTGAATCCAGACTTCATCTGAACCTTTAAACCACCCCCCCCGCCCCGACCCCCGACCCCCGAGTCCGCTCACTTAACTGAATAAAATGGTCTTCCAGAAAAGAAAAAAAAATCCCATAACAGCACCGTTAAAGAATGTTCCAGGACTGGAAATGAGCGTCTTAGGGAAAACAGAAGAACATAAAAATGGAGTAGACTGCAAGAGACCATAAGACCTACACTAGGCAGTTCCATGTCCTTTACCCATCTGTCATCCCTATCCATATAGTTAACTTCTCTTTAATTAAGGTATAGGTGTGAGGGAAGGCATTGGGGGGGGGGGTTTATGGGAGTCAAAGGGGAGGGTAGGGGAACGGCGGCAGGGGTCCTGGAAACTCGGGAAAAGCAAAATGTTTGTTTAGTAACTTTGGTTGTGAACAAAGTGATGTTTCCCTTTGCAAAAGTAAGACCTTGATTTCGCTGTTTTATAGATATCCACCCACTCGCTACGTTTTGTCTTATTCTATTTCTGTTTCAAGAAGGAAATATCTTTAGACCTTGATCTCGCTGTTTTATAAACATCCACCCAATCGCTACGTTTTATCTTATTCCATTTCTATCTTAAGAAGGAAATATCCTTAGACTGAATAAGATTACCTTGTAGCAGGTAAAGTAAACGTACAAGCCGTTGTTAATACTGATAAGAATTAATTGTGAAGAAAAGATGAATTGTGAAAGACTTTACCCTGTCCTTGAGCAGAAAGGTTCTCTTGGCAGCAGAAAGAACAAATGCCACAAACCCTGCGTTGCAGTGGAAGAGTAAATAAAGTTTACCCATAGAAGCATCCCGGTCGTCCTTCTCGGTTGGTGGTCTGTGCGTATAAAATGGTTTCGTCGCTCCTCCTCCTCCTCCAGTCATCCCCTCCACTCCACCTCCTCCACACCACTGCCTCCATACCACCTTATCTCCTCACGATACCATTTCCCCAACATACCATATCTCCATGATACTATCTGTCCATGATTTTACTTCCTCCTCTACAACCCTCCTTTACCGTAACAATTTCCTCAACCTTATAATTTCTCCACTATTTCGCTTTTCCACCATGTTTGGCATATACAGCTAATAGGATAGATCTCTCAGCACTTATTGGGTATTTGAAAAAAAAAAATTATAATATGCGGAAATTTTTCAAAGTAGTCACAAATAAACACCCGGAGTCTTGTATGCGAATGTTAACAAAAGCGATCATTTGCAGACGTTGTCTTAGTTATTTGTATTAGACCCTTTACAATGCTAATGCGTACCATCGAGTTAACAAAGACCTTGTTCCAACTGTGTAGTCTGTCCAAATCATGACATGGGAAGTTAAGAAAGCAGTAGGTTTACGTAGAAAGGCGTTAGTGTGTGTATGTATTTACCTAGTTGTATTTACTGGAAGAGAGCTATGCTCGTAGTGACTCGCTTTTGTACCTTCCACTATCCAGTTTGATCTTAAATTCTTGTATAGTTTTTGCACTAACTGTTTTCTCACTCAGTTTGTTCCAGATATCTATCACTCTGTGTGGGAAGCTATTCTTTTTCAGATCTCTTCTGTAACTATCCTTTTAAGTTTATTTTCATGTCGTCTAATTTTTCTTTTATCCCGCTTTAGTAAGTCATCTCTATCAAGATTGGTATTTCCAGTTTGTCCAATCTTTGTTCGTATGTCAATTTGGAGAGTGTTGGTGCCATCTTTGTCGTTGCTCTTTGAATTCTTTCTAATTTTTTTATGTTCTTTTTAGTACTAGGTGTCTATACTGCCGCAGCGTACTTCAATCTTGGTCTTCTCAATGTAGCTAATATTTTCTTTACCATTTCTTCATCCATGTAGTCAAAAGCCACTTTCATTTATCTTAATAAATTGAAATTTTCTCCTACTATTTTGTTGATATGTTAGTCTGGTTCATGTCATTGGTGATAGTTACTCCTAGGTTCCTTTCCGAGTTGACTTTCTTAACTTTCTTTGTTTTATATTGTCCCGATATTCTATTTTTGCTTTTTCCAAATTCCATTATACTATATTTCTTAATGTTGAAATTCACTTCGCACTTTAACTCCATTCCCAGACTTTGTCCAGGGCTTTTTGTAGTGATTTACAATCTTCCTCTGTACTTACTCTCTTTAGTAGTTTTGCTTCATCTGTACAGAAGTTCATATAACATTCCACACCTTCATCCATGTCTTTTATATATATGACAAACATTATCGGAGCCAATACTGAACCTCGTGGGACTCCACTTATCATTTCTTCCCAGTTCGAGTTCTTGTCTCTGAGTACCACCCTCGTTTTTCTCCCGTTCAAGAAATCTTTCATCCATTCCAATAATTTTCCTTGTACTCCACCTAGTGTTCAACTTTTCTTAGTAGATTTTTCTGTGGTACTTTGTCAATTGCCTTTTGTAAATCTAAGAAAGCACAATCTGCCCATCCGTCTCTTTCTTTTGTTATTTCTTTTAGCCTCGAGTAAAAGCACATCAAGTTTGTGGCAGATGATCTTCCGCGTCTAAATTCAAATTGTTCTGGAATTGATATATTGTTCTCCTCCAAATGTTTAATCCATTTACTTTTGGTAACTTTTTCGCATATTTTTTCTATTCAACTTGTAAGAGAGACCGTTCTATAGTTGGTTGAATTTTCTTTGTCCCCTCCTTTGTATATTGGTACAATATTTGTATTTTTCCAATGTTTGTGTGTGTGTGTGTGTGTGTGTGTGTGTGTGTGTGTGTGTGTGTGTGTGTGTGTGTGTGTGTGTGTGTGTGTGTGTGTGTGTGTGTGTGTGTGTGTGTGTGTGTGTGTGTGTGTGTGTGTGTGTGTGTGTGTGTGTGTGTGTGTGTGTGTGTGTGTGTGTGTGTGTGTGTGTGTACGTATGCGTGTGTCTGTGTGTGTGTGTCTGTGTGTGTGTCTGTGTGTGTGTGTGCGTGCGCGTTTGTGTGTTTGTGTGTGTGTGTGTGTGTGTGTGTGTGTGTGTGTGTGTGTGTGTGTGTGTGTGTGTGTGTGTGTGTGTGTGTGTTTGTGTGTGTGTGTGCGCGCATTTTTGTGTGCGCATATGTATATACTGTCAATATATGTATATATATATATATATGCATATACATATATATATATATTCATAGACATATATATATATATATATATATATATATGTACAGTATATATATATATGTATATACATATATATATATATATATATATATATATATATATATATATATATATATATATATATATATATATATACGCAATTCAATCCATCATCGATTGGAGAGGCAAAACTTCTATGAATCCGATACGAGACAATAACTCCGTTCAGTTTCGATCAGAACCTGAAATTCTGGCAGTTGGCACTGAGACAGGAGGATGCCAGACACCATTCTGAATACGGAACGATTTTTCTGAATATCAGAATTCTTTTAGGCACCTGTATGTGCGCATGTGTGACTGTGTATGTGTGTGTTGGGGGCAACGTATGAGTGTATGTGCATTTATATATGTATGTATGTGTGTATGCATGTGCCTGAATACTTTAGAAAGTAGTTAAAATGTTGAGTTCAGGAGACATAGAGTACCACTCCGGGAAGAATAGAGAATACCAATTTGGAGTCGAGTGCCAACACATGAGAATTGCCAGGAAAAGCTCCTCTTTTGTGAGCCCCAAGTTGTAGACTGGGGATGATAGATTCATAAGTTTCAGGAGCGAGAGAGAAAGAGAAATAAAGAGAGAGGAGAGAGAGAAAGTGAGAGAGAGTGAAAGAGAGAGAGAGTGAAAGAGAGAGATAAGAGACAGAGAGAGTGAGAGAAAGAGAGAGATAAGAGACAGATAGAGTGAGAAAGAGAAAGAGAGAGATAGAAAGAGATGAAAGAGAGAGAGAGAGAGAGAGAGAGAAAGAAAGAGTGAGAGAGACAGACAGTGAGAGAGAGAGACAGAGTGAGAGAGAGACAGAGTGAGAGAGAGAGGGAGAGAGAGAGAGAAAGATAGAGAGAGAGAGAAAGATAGAGAGAGAGAAAGATATATATATATATATATATATATAGAGAGAGAGAGAGAGAGAGAGAGAGAGAGAGAGAGATAGGGACAGAAAGATTGTGTATGACAGAGAGAGAGAATGAGGAAGAGAGAGAGAGAGAGAGATAGGGACGGAAAGATTGTGTATGACAGAGAGAGAGAGAGAGAAAGAGAGAGAGAGAGAGAGAGAGAGAGAAGAGCGAGATAGAGAGCGTTTGGGTGCCACCTGTCTTACTGCTCATGTTTGTTTGTTATGTACACCATATGACTGTATATGAGTACAGCAAGGGTGTTCGATGTGTGCGTGTATACATGAACGTATCCGAGTGTGTGTTAGTGTAAATGTGCATGTGCATCTAGGTGAGTGAGGTATTAAGGGTGATCTTTCACATAGCAACTCTTGTGTAGGTACACAAATTCTTTTGCATATAAACTCAGCATCAAAATATAGAACAGTGGTGCAAATATAGCTCCAGAGCAGAGTTACTAATACCTGGTTCAGTAAAGTCTGTTGTTTGATGCCGTGGTGATGAGGCTATTTACATAATTCAGAAAGTTGCTATCCTCCCGGAGGAAGAGTTTTGTCAACATAATTCTAACTGTGTAAAGTTACGACAAATGTATTAAGAACCTGTGCCACATGGATTCGAACCCTGTGCGACTGCTTACCACAAGGCAAAGACGTTACCGTTGCGCCACGCTGGTCGTATAAAAGGAACGATCTGGAACCTTACCTGACTATTTCCCTAGCGACATTCGCGTGGTACGAGTACATTATGTAGCCTTAACTTCATCTAGTCCTTATTCATAATTCTAATTCCCGTCTTGCAGAATAATGTAATGAATTTTAGTTAAATAAGATTTACAAAAATAGATTCTCCATCCCCAGCATGTTCTTCTTCTTAAATGACGTCAAACCAGTCAAAGCCTTCAACATCTTCAATACAGAGACGTCTTTATGATTGTTGTGTATATCATTATACCCAAAGGAGTGATCAAAATGTTTTTGACCCCTTAAATACGGGGACGTCCCTTTAGAAGAATGAAATCGTCTTGCTTATACAATAGGTTTAGCAAAGAAGTTTAGCAGTGAGACAATCGAGATGATTTAATCGAAATCATTCATTTGACCCCTACCTATTCTGAGTTAGATAAGATCATCTGACAAATCTATAAGCGTTCCAGTTATGACATCATTAGTGGTGACAGACAGATTCCTACATTGTTGTTCCTTACAACGTCCTGCTGGATGGTAGCCTGATCGACGCTGAGAGAGACACGAGATACATAACGTTAAAAGAAACCTCTTCCTCTCTGAATCCAGGGCCTGGAAGCGTCATCATCAGATTACTAAAGACACGTCCTGGCTGAGTGTCTTTGCCATACCACTCTTGTACAACGTTGGAAGGATCCTCATACTCTCTAAATCCAGGGTCTGGAAGCGTCGTCATCAGATCACTAGAAACTGAGAGACTCGTATCCCGACTGAGACTCCTGACCATAACACCCTTAAGCCTCCCACACACTAGTAGGCCGCCTGTCCGTTCATACATCCAGGCGGCCTGAAGGCACAGACGGAGCCAACACCACTCCACAGTTGCTACAGTAGCATCCACTTAGATGTACTACCATTGCTGACGTCTTCGACGGTGTTGTGGGCGTCGTATCCTTCTACGTCGTAGCTTTACGACCTCGTAAAGTTACTCGCATAGTAACTTTACGACATGAAGATAAAACGTTTGTAAAAGCTTCGTTGAAGACGACAGCTACTGCAGTACTTAGGAGTGAAGGCATCTGAACATGGTGATGTCTAAAGCTCATAGAGACGGATCGTTCCCTCAAGTTGTGTTTATGGTCAAAATTACTGTAAAAGAAGAAATCCCAATTCAGATATTAATATTGAAACCCATTTCTCTCTCAGTCTTCTTATGGAGTGTGCCACTTTGATGTTTTGTGTGTGTGTGTGTGTGTGTGTGTGTGTGTGTGTGTGTGTGTGTGTGTGTGTGTGTGTGTGTGTGTGTGTGTGTGTGTGTGTGTTAGAGAGAGAGAGAGAGAGTTTGTCTATGTGTGTGTACGTGAATGTGTGTATGTGTATGTGTATGTGTATTTGTATGGGTATGGGTCAAGGACTACTATTACACAGGACATGCACACCCAGATCCCTGGGTCCGCTAGCAGAGGCCATTGCTTTCTTTGTAACCTAACATTTTATATTGGACAAATATATCAAAACTAGAAAACTAACATTGTTTATAGGACAAATATATCAACTATTGACTTATTCAATGCAGTTTAAGTTTATATAAACTTTTATAGTGAAATAAGAAACTATTTTTAAGGCATTGTTATGCTTTGAAATGGCAATTTTAGCCGGACTTAACAGGTATTATTGTATGAGGTTTGTGGACACCAGGGCTGGCGATTTTTTTTTTTTTTTTTTTTTTTTTAACTTTAAAAAAATCTATTTTTCTGTATTCAAATCAGATTTATTTGATTAAGATATATTTTTTATAGATTTTAAATATTGTGGGATTGCTATCTGATATGCGATCTGATTGGTAAAGAACATTCTTAGCATATCAATATAAGGAGCAGTGTTATATTGACTTGCCACAAGTATACAAGGAACGGTATAAGCCGTATGTGAGGACGGTATGCTCAGGTTCACTCGATTCCTCCAAGAGTTTTCTCATCTTGGTGACATCTGCTGCATTGTCTGTCACAACACTTCCAATGTGACAACCAAAATTTTGTTCAGCCTTCTTGATCGAATTTTGTGCAAGTTGTAGAAGATATTCAGCAGTGTGATGTTTCCTTGATGTGTCTATTGTGTCAACTAAATAAATCTGACCAGTGGATGTTGTTAGTGACACATATTATGGGCTCATTATGGATGTTAGACCAACCATCAATTGAAAGACATACAGTTTCATTATTCAGGACATCTGCACACTTTATATTCTTCTTCATACACAAGATCCAAGTACTTATCAGCAATATCTTTTCTGGATGGAGGAATATAACCTGGCCTCAGGCTCTGAACCATCTTGAGAAACTGAGGATGCTGAACAAGACGAAATGGTGAATTTGTAGCAAATATAATTCTTTCAACTTCTTTGTCGAGATTTTCCTTTTGAGAGGCTGAAGTTTTTATGATCAATCTGTCCAGAGATGTTGATGACTTTCTTTTAGATGAAAATTATTTAGCAGAAGTGGCGCCTGTGGAGGAGTCTGATAGTGACCTTTTTAATGGTGGAGTCAGGTTTGCAGATAATTCAAGTTGAGCCGATGATGAAGGGATTGAAGCTGTTGATACAGATCCTGAAATGGAAACCGAAAAATTTAGCATATTGCATAATTTATGAATGAATGAATACAGTGTGATTTAGGCTACTTTTGAGTACAGTAGTTATCTTTTTAGATAATGATCATATTCACACAAGCTAAATTATTTGGAAATAATTAACAGGATATGAAATAGGTGGGCTTGGAATTCAGCCCACACAGGATTCAGTCCACTTTTAAATTCACTAAAAATAATGGGTTAGTTGGGTTAGGTTAGGCTAAATCCCTTTGGGCTGAATCCCATATGGGCTGAATTCCAATGGAACCTATGAAATATATTACACAATGTTAGCAATCATCTAGGCCCCAAAGTTGAGTGGATACAGTATATTATAGTGATATAGTCATTACCCAAATTTAGAAGTAATGAAGTTGAAGTATCATCTCTTTGGGCCTTCACATTTTTATTGCACATGCTCTCCATTGTTCACCAAATTTATATAGTTCCGTATGAAAAGGGAGAAATGCACACAATATAAGTAAAATTATTTACCTGGGTCATCAATTTCTTCTGTATGCTGTGGCTGACCTTGGCATTTATCTCTGTGAGATTTTAATCTTGACACAATGCCCTGTAGTTCCAGGCTGCAGTCTTTGCATTTAGCTCGGTACCCTTTGCGAGAAGTTGTTGGTAGTTTTTCAAAATAGTTCCAGACAGGATAATTTTTTCTGCCTGAAGGCTCTCTGCCGGGTCCAGAAGACATCCTTCCTGGTTGATTCCAAAGCAGCAACTGACTCAGTGAGAAGCTGCTTACCTAGAACAAGTTTCAACAAGAATCTTGTTGAAACTTGTTGTGGGCTGCACAGTGATATATACATGTAGGCTTATACCGTTCCTTGTATACTTGTGGCAAGTCTATATAACACTGCTCCTTATATTGATATGCTAAAAATGTCCTTTAGCAATCAGATCGCATATCAGATAGCAATCCCATAATATTTAAAATATATAAAAAAAAATCTATTTAAATCAAATAAATCTGATTTAAATAGAAAAAATCGATTTTTATATATATTTTTTAAAAAGATAAAAAAAAATCGCCAACCCTGGCGTCCACTAACCTCATACAATAATACCTGTTAAGTCCGGCTAAAATTGCCATTTCAAAGCATAACAGTGCCTTAAAAATAGTGTCTTATTTCACTATAAAAGTTTATATTAACTTATGCTGCATTGAATAAGTCAATAGTTGATATATTTGTCCTATATACAATGTTAGTTTTCTAGTTTTGATATATTTGTCCAATATAAAATGTTAGGTTACAAAGAAAGCAATGGCCTCTGCTAGCGGACCCAGGGATCTGGGTGCGCACGTCCTGTGTAATAGTAGTCCTTGGTATGGGTATATGTATGTATATGTGCATGTACATGTCTATTGTGTGTGTTTGTGTGCTCTGGGTGGATGGGTGCGAGAGAGAGAGACATAGATAGATAGACAGAGAGAGAGAGAGAGAGAGAAGGAGAGAGAGAGAATGTCTGCGTGTTTACTGTATACACAGAGAAAGCACCAAAAAGCTTCCAAATTATTTTCGCCTGTTTGAAATTCCAGGTTAGCTTGTATTCCTGCCTGCAAGCACTTGTATATTTTTGCCTTTGCATGTAAATTCTAGATAATAGGAACGGTGTAAAATAATGTAGAACAAGTAGAGAAAGGATTTCTAGCTGAAATCCATGAAGCAGAAACTCACACTCACGCTGTGGTAAAGAGAACGAAAGTTTGTTTTGTACGTTGTACAAGTGTTTGTCGATTGTCTGTAGTCAGATTAAAAAAAATCGCTAATTTTTTTCTATGGTGTACATATATGGCCACGGACAGCATGGCAAGAAATTAGCCTGTATCTTAGAGTGTTCGAGTTTCTTACAAATTATCAGACACGTTTTCAACACAATGACATCTAACGATTTAGGCGCCATCTGTGAGCAGTTAAGAACAAATCAAAATGTTGTCGTCGAACTTTAGAACTTGACTGTACAAGATGTTTGTTCACCAACAGAGTATTTAACGAACGGAATAGACTTAGTAACAATGTAGTGAGCGCGTAAACTATTGATTGTTTCAAATGAAGATCAAATAACTTTATGGATAGGAATGATAGGTGGTAATGGACTCGGAACTGCCTAGTGTAGGTCATACGGTCTCTTGCAGTCTCCTCCATTCTTATGGCCTAACTCAAAGAAGTTAATCGAGCTGCTCAGCTTCTGACAGTCAAAGTTTTCTCTTGACTGAACAGAATCGTTAACTCCTTGTTCCACTTCTTTTAGTTATCCTTCACAACACGCATGAACACAGTAGCGATATTCTTATCATACCCTTACCACCACCTTGGAATTATGAAGAAGTGGAGGTCTAAAAATAGTAAATCAGGGATTTAAGAAGCACAGCAGAAACGAAGGATAGTTTATCATCAGTAGTAGTTTAGCATCCTTCTATGAGTAAAGATTTGTCTCAGAACATAAAAAGAATATTACGTGATTCTGATCCTTAGAGGATGACACTTAAATCCTTAAGTTATTGACTCTATATAAATATGCAGTTGATATCTCAGTACGGGTACGGGATTTGGAAACGTAACCTATGATCTTTTATTTCTACTCAAGCATTAAGAATTTTATACACCAATGGGTAATAAAGACTCTTAGAGTAGAAGTTTATTAGCTGCAAATGTACTCAGCGCTCATGGAGCATGAAAATACTTTTTTGGTGTCACTGTGGAACACGAGAAGATAGCGTTGGTGGGAACATAAATGTCCGCATTGTGAGTACAAAAGGGCGCCGTAGGACAAAATGAACCTGGAAACTGCGCCAGAATGTACTTATCTGTGACAGAAGCAGTCCTCTTTATCTTCTTTTGTGTTTGAACAAGAAATAGCCATCACTGTTACCTGTAATGTGTATATGTAAATAATTATAATGATAATAAACAGTTCATCAGAATAGCAGTGATACAGAGATACACTGACAATATACAACGTGTGTAAGTAGAAACTAATCTATATTGAGTGTGTAATGTGTGTGTGTGCGTGTGTGTGTGTGTGTGTGTGTGTGTGTGTGTGTGTGTGTGTGTGTGTGTGTGTGTGTGTGTGTGTGTGTGTGTGTCTGTGTGTGTGTGTGTGTGTATTCACCTCGGATCTGCTGCAGCCTCTGTTCGAGACAGCCAGACACCACCCTACGGCAGTGAGCTCAGAGCTCATTATTTGCCGATCTCTGGGTAGGTCTGAGACCACTCACACACCACACACCGGGACAGCAAGGTCACAACTCCTTGACTAACATCCCGTACCTACTCACTGCTAGGTGAACAGGGGCTACACGTGAAAGGAGACAAACCCAACTTATCTCCGCCCGGCCGGGGAATCGAACCCCGGTTCTCCGGCTTGTGAGGCCAGTGCCTTACCAATCCGCCACCGTGTGTGTGTGTGTGTGTGTGTGTGTGTGTGTGTGTGTGTGTGTGTGTGTGTGTGTGTGTGTGTGTGTGTGTGTGTGCGTGTGTGTGTGCGTGTGTCTGTATGCATGCGTGTGTGTGTGTATGTGTGTGTGTGTGTGTATGTGTGTGCGTGTGTGTATGCATGCGTGTGTGTGTGTGTGCATGCATGTGTGTGTGCATGCATGTGTGTGTGTGTGCATGTATATGTGTGTGTGTTGTGTGTGCATGTATATGTGTGTGTGTGTGTGTGTTTGTGTGTGTGGAATTATGTATGTTTGTACGTGTGTGTGTGCGTGCTTGAGTATGTGTGTGTGTTTGTGTGTGTGTGTGTGTGTGTGTGTGTGTGTGTGTGTGTCTATATACTGTCTATATATATATATATATATATATATATATATATATATATATATATATATATATATATTATAAGTATATTTGGGCAGGAATTTTTCTCTAATGCCTATATCATTAAAAGTGATGGCTAGTTGTGCATTAATTATTTTCTTAAAGGTATTTTCCATACCTTTAAGAAAATAATCAATGCACAACTAGCCATCACTTTTGATTATATATATATTTATAATATATATATGTATATATATATGTATATATATATATATATTTATATATGTATATATGTATATATATATTTAAATATATATATGTATATATATATATATATATATATATATATATATATATATCTGTACTTTTCTTTGGTGATTAAAATCGCCGTGCCTCGATCAGAGCAACTATTACCTCATGGTGTCTATTACAGTATTCAAAATACACATTTAATATTTTCTTTACTGTGGAAGACTGTGGACAATTGGAGACCTTTACTGAGGCGAGATCTCAATTGGGTCTTCATTTCTCATTATTTCTTTCAATTTGGGGGTCACCATCTCTCTGAACTGTTAGATGATATCAGAAATTATATTCAGTGCTTCAGTAATATCTGTACATACAATCTATAAAATCTACCTACTCGCTACGGGGAGTGAAAGCGGGCCCTACACGATCACTATTATTGCGCAATATTCCGCATTGTACAATATTATTGACTATGCAGGGATGGTATTGAAGAATTACACAATATATCGATGACATCAGATGTGGAGGCCAATTGCGTGTGCCTTTTTAGTATTATCCCTACGCTGTCATTAGTATTGTACAATACGGAATATTGCGCAATAATATTAATTATGTAGGGCCCTCTTAAACCTATCACCCTTTCCAGACACTATTTTAGTTTTGATTTGGCTTTTGATATTTTTATGAGTTTCTTCCTTGCTCAGACAAAAAAGAAACAAATAACAAAACTCATCCAATTTGGAATAAGATAGGAGTTTAGCCTCAAAGACGGGTTCTTATGCTGAAGCCAACGACGTGGAAATACTGCCCAAATGAAGGTTTCTGGAATGCACACGTGCATGAAGGTATTCAGGTCTGTCTTATCTTGGGATTTCCAAAAGAAAAGGTTTCGAAGTTTTCATGAATCATTCAACTCTTGGAACTCGATCAACTCGATCAACTCGATCATATTCTCCACTACCGCTATAGAATCCACCAAGCATTTTCCCTCAGCCGACTAAAATCACCTGGCGGCAGACAATAAACATACAATTCATATAAGACATTCAAAGAACGTAAGGATTGAGAAGACCGCAAGAGACCATAGGGACTACACTAGCCATAATCTTTTCTCGTCTTCTCTTAAAATAACATATTGTTTCAGCCCTCACTACATTATTACCAAGTTTAAACCACTCGTTAACTACACTACTGTTGTTGAACTAGTTTTTGCATATTTTCTTCTTAAACCTGGAGGGTTAAAGTTTTGTTTTCGGTTAAAGATGCGCGAGAAGTTCAGTAATGCGGTGACTTTTTTCCCAAAATCCATTCCACCCCAGAGTCTGGTGACACTCTTTATGGATTTTATTCTGGATAACAACGCAGGATTTTATCTAGCTCAGCTATGGAATCGAAACAAAACGGAAACTCGATGGATCAAGAAGCGTCTGCCATTCAGACGACTCTGACGTTTGCAAAAATATATCAATAAATAAATAAAATAAAATAAAATAAATAAATAAAATAAATGAAAATAAATAGATAATGGAGAGT
>NC_134779.1:18005933-18018433 GCF_046742065.1 Oratosquilla oratoria | reverse complement strand
CTTGTCCTAATCAAATAGGTGAGTGGTGTTACCCTGGTGTATTAAACACGTGTTAGTGGTGACACTGTTTCGATCATCATTAATGTGATCAGGAATGAGTATGCTAAGGCCCTGTTCACACTAGTTGTTTGAACCCCATTGAAATCGGGGTGTTACCGCATAGTCAAGGAAAGCTGTGCGGTTATGTGTGAACACCTCCATTGACTTGCATTGTTAATGAACCGCCGTGGTTGAAACCGCTAGTGTGAACCTTCCAGGACCTTCCGGGACCTTCTGGGACCTTTCCCCGGTCTCTGTTGTATGTTTGCCTTTGCTTGGAAGTTTATGATTAATATATTTTTTAAGTATTTAAGTTTAATTGTATTTTTTTTCCCTGCCATTATGGCCGTCATAATATTGAGGTAACATTTTGTGTCCATATCAAGTTTATAATAAATGATTTTTAGATATTTCAATGTAGGTGTGTGATTTTTTTTTTTTTTTATAACCGTGTTGGGGTCCCGCAGTAATATACATTTTTCAAGTTACTTATTACATGTGGTTAGTCTTTTCGACTAACCATAAATGTCACGAGCAATAAGATAAATTTATATTTTCAAACACAATGTCATCTGCTTAGAAAAAAATGAGAACATTCTGAGGTAAGGAACCACAAGAACATATATAACCTCATTACATATTACCGGATTCCGAGAACGTTTTCATTAATTATGAAAAACAGTTTAGCAGAAAACAAGAATAAACTTAAACATTGTAATATTTTATACAGGCACCCATGAACCTATCATAAAGACGGAGAAATTTGCAATAATAAGTATACTGAATACACTACCCCAAATTTATCCCACATACAACAAGGAGCAAAGAGGGAAGAAGGGAGGAAGAGGAGGAGGAGGAGGAAAAGTAGGTTGGTAGGTAAGGAGGCTGGTAGATGTGAAGGTACGTGACTATAGGTCTCCTGACAACAATACATCTCTTGAGTTTCCAATTCAAGATAGATCGAGCTGAGGCGGATCCACGTCGAAGCGGAGCAGACTTACGTCGTCAGGAGGGTGCCGGTGGGTGGATGGGGAGGGAAAATCCCAGAATCAGATATATTGTACTCTTCATTATGATATATCTTGCGTGTGCACATGCCTAACATCTCCCCATGCACAAGATTCTGATAGTAGGACAAGAACTACATTTGCGCCATTATAATGTGTGGGTCATCACACTCACCAGTTAATTATCATCATAATCACTGGACGGAAAGAGAAGATTGGAGGAACTAAGAGATGCCCTCGAGCAACCCCCAGACTCCTAAATCGTAGACAGAAATAAAAGAAAAAGAATAAATAAAATAAATAAGAATAGAGTGTCCTGAATACTGAATCTTTCCTAATCTTAGGTTCCCAGTAGGGAGAAATATAAGTACAGGTACAACTCCGATTTCCACCATCCGTTTTCTATTGCAGACCTTCCACTATCCCATTATCCCCGCTCACCACCTTCCCCCTCCCACCCTCCCTCCCTCCCCCTCCCACCCTTCCTCCCTCCCCCTCCCTCGCTTACTCCCTTCCCCTACATGCTTTCTTGCCCCACCCTCCCACCCCACCCTACCCCTTCTTTTCCAATCCCAACACACTCGATCGCAATGGCTCCCTCTTCTTTTGGCACAGCCTTTTTTCACAGCCTTACACCTGTTTCTACACGTGCCAGCCACAGCCTTGCACCTGTTTCTACACCTGCCAACCATATTCTACCTCTCCCCTCCCCTCCTCTTTCTTCCTCCTCCCATACCCCTTCAATCCTTGTTCCTCCTCTTCTTCACCCACACCTTGCTCACCCTCACCCCTATCTTCCCCTCCTTCTCCTCCTCCTTCCTCTCCCCTCCACTCCTCCTTCTTCCTCTCCCCTCCCCTCCCCTCCTTCCTTCTTCCATCCCCCTTCAACCCTTCTTCCTCCTCTTCTTCATCCACTCCCCTCCTCATCCTTCCTCCCTTCTCCCCTCCCCTCCCCTCCTCTCCTCTTTCCTCATCCTAGATACCTCAACCCTCCTTCCTTCCTTCTCTTCTTCTTCACCCTCTACAAATCCTTTTCTTATAGCTCACCTCTGTGTATCTTTATCTCTTTCCTTCCTCTTGAGCATCCCACTCCATTCTCCCCCACTTTTTTTTATCATACTCGTCCTCCTCACCTCACCATCCCTCCTCTCCCCCGTTAGGTGGCGCCCCTCCCCCTCGCCCCTCCCCCTCCTCGTCCTTGTCTCCCTATCACCCGCCTCCCCTTTGCCCCTCCCTTCCCCCCCTTTTTTTAATCTCTTCCTCCCCTCCCCACCCCCTCGCCCCCTCCTCCTCCTCCTCCTCCTCCTCCTCTATCGCCCTCCTCCCGGGGCCACGCCCCTGGCTTGTTCCTTTGGCTTTCCTGCCGCTTCGCCAGCCCGCGCGGTACACCGGGACATTGTAGTCCAGGCAGGTGAGGACAAAGGAGCGACACAATTAGCGCCTCTTTGTTCCACCTGAGCCCTCGGCGACCAACAAAGGCTCGCAGCGTCAAAACAAGAAACAAGAACCGAGCGTAGAGTGACGCAGTAGCGTTGTTGGGCAGGTACGCGCCTGCATGCGCATGCGCGCGATCGTGGGAGCCGGGTGAACGGTCACGGTGATGGTGGTTGGTGGGCATTTTGTGGTTCGTTCGGGGAGTCGGCGTCGGTGGACGGGTAAAAGGGCTATCACACTGGGCTTCCACCGGCTTCACAAGCGCGACAGTTGAGAGTTTGAGTAAAAATTACCGTCATATATATAGAAAAGCTGAATGATGAACTAAGATATTTTAAACTTGTAGGAATATTAGACATACTATTGAAATGTTCTTAGAGAAGTCTAGATATCTGGAATCGAATTTATACTTTAGTTATTTAAATGGATGTTGGAGACAGCCCGGTGTGATAGCCCCTTACTTGAAAGTGGCGCGCATGCGCAGAATCGGATGTGGAACATCGACGCGGATGCATTTCCTCAGGGTCGTAGGGATGGTAAAAGATTTTTTTTTTTTTTTTTTTTAATCTTGATATGAGGTCATTGATTTGTATGTTTAAATGTTTTCTGATATTTACAGAAATTTTATGAAAAGATCTGGGTTATAAGCTTACAGATTGTGTGATATTTGTAGAAAAATATTAAGAAACTCCTCAGTACAAGCTTGTATTAGCCAAGATAAATGTAGAAACACAACATGCTTTTCAAGAATATTTTTTCTGCTATGAGATCATTCTACCCTGTATAAATTAGGGATGAATGAGAAAAAATTACAAAATAGAATAAGACGAACTTGGTCGACCATGTCAGACATCATCAAAGAAAACGATTATACCCCTAAGGTCATCAAAGAAAACCCGTGGCAGCATGAGAACAAACGTGACATTTGTGTGACGGAGAATTCAAGTGGGATTAGAATTTTTTCGAATGCATTCAAGATTGTTCTTAATATCAAACATCTATAATGGTTATTTGTTACATGATGTACTAAAAAGTAATTATTTGGGTTCAGACTTTAATATATAGTAGGCCATTATTCTGTAATTATATATTTTTTAAAGCAAATGAGGTTTTTTTTAACAATTAACGTAAATTTCCACATCTGGTTTCTTTAATGTAAGGGTACTAGATAACATTTCAGTCAAATCAAAATAAAGTTATATTACTGAAAAAGAATAACTATCTTCGATCATTAAAACTATAATGTTATACATTACTTTCCTTCCCTGTTTGCTGTTCTTTTACCTTCCCTGTTCTTTTATCTTTATAGACTGAGAACAAATATTCTCTCCTCTTTTATGTCTTCGTTATAGCCTTTGTGTTCTTTCGTTATAGTATGAAAGATTTGTTGCGTCTTTGATATATAATATACATTCTATTCCTTGGCTTGAGTTGCCAAATGTCATTAAAGTGGGTCGATTTTTTTTTTTTTTTTATGCTTTACCTTGCCTCTAAATATTTATCACATTTTCCATATATTTTTCTGTTATTATATTCATTACATTTATTTATATTGGCTATTGCCTTTTGTGTCTACTTTATTATTTTTTCTTCATTTCTTTTATCCACTTCTGTGTAAACATAATAAGATTATTTTTCTCCCTTATTCCATTTACCATCTTCCTTACTTAGTTATTTTTTCTTATTTATTATCTATCTTTATTATTCATCATTTTAATCACTGTTTATTATCTTTTTCATTTCTTTGTCCGACCGTATTTTGTTTCTCTGTCTTACCTAAACACTCTATGTCTTGATTGCTGAGAATGTTGACCGGTATTGAAAATAGACAGCAGGGCGACGATCGTCTCCGACGTCCCTCTTGTAGGACTGATTCTCATCCTTCCCTAAAGTTCACAAACAGTAGATTCGTAATCAAACCTAATTGGAACAAATTAGTCAGAATAATAATCACAGAAATGTCACTCCCGTGATTCTGCCAATGCGTGCGTGTGTGTGTGTGTGTGTGTGTGTGTGTGTGTGTGTGTGTGTGTGTGTGTGTGTGTGTGTGTGTGTGTATTTGTGTGTGTGTGCGTGTGTGTGTGTGTGCGTGTGTGTGTGTGTGTGTGTGTGTGTGTGTGTGTGTGTGCGTGTGTGTGTGCGTGTGTGTGTGCGTGTGTGTGTGTGTGTGTGTGTGTGTGTGTGTGTGTGTGTGTGTGTGTGTGTGAGTGTGTATGTGTGTGTGTGTGTGTGTGTGTGTGTGTGTGTGTGTGTGTGTGTGTGTGTGTGTGTGTGTGTGTGTGTGTGTGTGTGTGTGTGTGTGTGTGTGTGTGTGTGTGTGTGTGTGTTTGTGTGTGAGTGAGTGTGTGTGTATGTGCTTGTGTGTATCTATTTAGGTTAGTGATACAGGATTAAGACAAATCATTCATATTATTTTGTTCAATCCAAACCGGATGTTTTTTTTTTTAGAAACTTTCAAGGTGCAAATAACGTATCTTTGTGTATGTGTGTGCGTGTGTGTGTGTGTGTGTGTGTGTGTGTGTGTGTGTGTGTGTGTGTGTGTGTGTGTGTGTGTGTGTGTGTGTGTGTGTGTGTGTGTGTGTGTGTGTGTGTGTGTGTGTGTGTGTGTGTGTGTGTGTGTGTGTGTGTGCGTGTGTGTATGTGTGTGTGGGGGGTGTGAGTGTGTGTGAGTGTGGGTGTGTATGTGGGTGTCTTTGCGTGCGTGCATGTGTGCATGTGTTTTGTGTGTGTGTGTGTTTGTTTGTGTGCGTGATGCGTTTCTTTGCCAGTATGTTTTGCTTATCGCTTCCCAAAGCAATCTTTCATGGAACATTCAGTGATAAAGCTTTTTCGAAATCCAATATATACATCTGTCCTGTATTGTGCTGGAAAACCTTTCATAAAAAGTCCAAAAGATTTTTTGAGATCTTCCAGACTTGAATCGAAATTGTCTTTTATATTTTCTTATCTGTAAATATATTCCCCCCCCCCCGTCTTTCCTATCTTTATTGACACCAACCTGTAGTTGTTCCCTTTCTATGTGTCATATATTCAGTATTAGTAGAACCAACGATAGACGCAGGAGAGGATTATCTCCACGTCGTCTGCTTCCAAAGCCCAGTGCCGCATTCAACGTATCCAGAGTTGCATTCCCGAGGGCTGGCATTTGGTATACAGACCAGAGTTTTTTTTTTTATCAAATTCCACAACTTTCAACCAGTTTCCATACACAAAAAAGAGCGAACGACAAGTGTCTTCTCTTACTATCCTTCCTACTAAACGATAATATATAGACAGCACAACTATCACCCAATACAGAATAGACAAAAACTTCTAGACCTAATATGATCTCCAATCTTGTTCACCAGTTCCCCTCTATTTTCCTTAAGAATCTAATTCGTGATCCCATGAAACTCAGGAGGGTTCCTTACATTGCCTCCACTTCCATGTTTAAATATGTCGACCCAACTTCATTCCTATTCTCTCGTTCTTTTCATTCATGGTGAAAACTTAAGTGAGAACTGACTAGGTGAGGATTACGGTGATATTGCTACTGCTGAATTAGCAGTCCATGACAATACCACTACATCTTACACATACACACACAAACACAGATACACACACATACACACACAAACACGCACACACACATTCACACATGGAAAATATATAGCGAAACTTGAAAAAATCCAACAAGGAATCACAAAGACTGACGGTGTAGAAAGAAGAAACTTGAAACATCACAGCTGGAAGGAAGATGAGAGAAAGAAAACGAGAACACCCTGAATGTCTTTAAGAGTTAGAAAAAATAGATAAAAAGGGGGGAAAGTAGTGCAAAGACATTGGTTGTAAAAAACAGAGAACAGCTGCCGAGACCTCAAAAGATCAAAGTAGAAATGGGTGCAAAAAGAAAACATGTTTTTTCAATTATACTTGCAGCTTCTCAACTCAATAACATCCTGACTATACTCTTTTTATCCATCTCCATTTTCTTTCTCTTCTCGTGAGATTTTTCTTACATCCATTTTCTATTTGGCCCAGCTCTCTCTCGGGATATCTGTCCGTCTACCAGCAATTTCCTCCACCAATTTTTTTTTTTTTTTTTCACCATTTTTTTTTTTTTTTAATCGATTTTTTGTGGCGCTCGTATCCTTTTTTTCAGTCTCTATCCGAGATTGTTTTTGCATCTTTTTGAGTCTTCAACCCGTTTCTTGCACCAACGTAAGTAATAACAATTGAGAATATTGTCATCCACATCTTATATATATTTTTCTTTCTTTCTTTCCTTCTCACTCTTTTTTTCTATTACTGGATATTCTCTTTTTAATTTTTTCCCGTTTTGTAACAGATTTTTTGTGTCACTCGTATGCTTTTGTATTTTTATTGTTAGTCTCTATTCGAGATTTTTTTTACACCTTTTTGATTCTTCAACCCGTTTCTTGCACCAACGTAAATAATAACGATTTAAAATCATTTCAGTTGTCATCTACATTTTATATATTTTTCTTCTTCTTTTTTCTTCTCTTTTTTTTTAACCTCGTCAACACGGCAAGTCGTTTTTTTTTTTTTTACATTTAAATCTACCTTTATTCCAAGTACTTCACAGATGATATAATGACTGATTTTACTTTAAATTCCCTCCAGTAAACCTCTATATATAATTCTATGTCCCTACAAATTTCCTAATTATTTCATCATGGGTTGTTTTTTCTTTCTCTTTTTTTTTTCGTTTTCTCGACCCCAGTTTGCTCTCTTCTCTTTTTTCGTTTCAACTTTGCAAAGAGTAACCCGTCGTGCATGTCGGCAGATCCTGATAAAAGAGCGTGAACCTCACAAAAATATTGTTTGTTAGTAAAACAAAAAGGATTGTCATAGAATGTTCTACAAACCTCCGAAGCTCTACCCTCCATTTCCGCAATGTCCATTTGTGAACTCACTGACGCATATAAGTTATGTTCTTTATTAAAAGGTTGCTGACGGCACAAAAGTCAGAAATCATATTTCCATACTCATTTCTATCTCCAGTTCTGTATGCATCCAAATATTCTCTTCATCTTTCATACAACATGTTCATTACATTGTCCCAGAATTGTCATATTTTCTCTTTATTTCATATTCTCTAACAACCATGCCCTACTCGACAAATTTATCTTTATCCTAGATGTAGTGACATTACATTAAACTTGTTTAGTAATACATTTATGAAAAACAATTATTCAAATTCTTAAATATTCATGACACGATTCAAAACAAGTTTCTTGAAAAAAATCTAATTATATAATCATTAGAATTTACTTATTTCTTATCTAATTATCAAGAAATATATATGAAGACGAAACATAACTCAGAATACAATGTAGAAAAGTTATTGATATAAGAGATTAAAATGAAAAGAAAAATAATTCATCACAGCGTCTCTGAAAACATAACTGGGTAAAAATTGAAGACAAAATATTATAAGATATATTGTTCTTGGACGTCCACTGCTGAAAAAAACTTCTTACTTTATAAAAGTGAATCGAGTAACATCATAGAGTCAGATGCGGAGCCCATATATAAAAAACTAATAAGATTCTTTATCCCATCCAAATATAGAGAAGTCATTCCTACATAACCAACTCTTTTATTCATATTCTCCTATAGATGTATGTATTTGTATATGTGTATGTAAACATATACATAATATATATGTATATATATACATATATATATATGTACATATATATATATATATATATATTATATATATATATATATATTATATAATATATATATATATATATATATATGAAATGGGTGGGAAGAGTTTTATTCTTAACTAGTTCTTGAAAAAGCTTGCAGTGAAACTATTCTTTCCTCTTTCTACACATTTCATCTTGTCAGAATGTCTCCACACACACACACACACACACACACACACACACACACACACACACACACACACACACACACACACACACATATATATATATAGATATATATTTTTATATATATATGTGTGTATATATATATATATATGTATATATATATATGCATATATATATATATATATATATATATATATATATTATATATATATATATATGTATATATATACCTATATATATACATATGTATACATTTATATATAAATGTATATATATATGTATATATAATATATATATTACAGGTGAAAATTTTAATCACACATTTGTCAATCACGTAGAAACCGCTGTTGGAGTAGAAAAGACTGGAAACGGGGAATCTATATATTTCGATTGCAAACTGCAATCCTCTTCAGTAGATACGCTCTCTCTTATTTGTATCTACTGAAGAGGATTGCAGTTTGCAATCGAAATATATAGATTCCCCGTTTCCAGTCTTTTCTACTCCAACAGTGGTTTCTACGTTATATATATATATACATATATATACATATATATGTATATGTATATGTATATATATATATATATATACATATATATGATGATGGTGGAAAAAGAAGTCATGGATCTATTTCTGAGTTTCTGAGTTTATTCCTGACCGGTTTCGCTCTATGCTTCTTCAGAAGTATATAGCGAAACCGGTCAGGAATAAACTCAGAAACAAGGAACTAGACCCGTGACTTCTTTTTTCACCTTCATCAACTTGTCACAATCTACCAGCATACATACATACACACATATATATATATATATATATATATATATATGTATATATATAAATATATATATATATGTATATATATGTTTATATATATATATATATATATATATATACTGTTGTTGCAAAAATCTCGCATATTCTTTTCCTGAGGAATGCAGCATCTTGAAATCAATCAAACTCGCAAACTCATGCAGAACTTCGTCTTCTGGCATTTTAGAACATATTCTTTATTAGTGGATTTTCAAAAAGATACAAGACCAAACATGCGTCATAAAATGATTACTCTCCACACGAGGTCTCTTAATCGGTACTTCCTCGACGAGGTTAGGACTATAGTTCACCTACGCCTCTATCTATTTAGACAATCTAGCGCCGCTGCAAGGCTGTATATAAAGTGGTCAAGGAATAGAATAGACTTAGTAACCATGTAGTGAGTGCTGAAAATATCGGATGTTTTAAGAAAAAGTTAGACAACTTTATGGATGTGGATGACAAGAGGTAATGGATGTGGAACTGCCTATTGTAGGCCTTATGGTCTCTTGCAATCCCTTCATTTTTATGTTCTTATGATTGTGTGTAGTTTAGAGAATACAGTTACGCTTATTTTCGCTAATATTCAATCTGAACTTCATTACCCCAGAGAATTCGATTTTGAAAAATATCATCATTCAAATCACATTCATTACAGTAACTATTGCAAACTTCACTTCTTCCATCTGGAATGTTTCTAATTTGTAACTCTTTCACAAGCCTTTCTGTTTTTTTTTTTGTGTTTTTTTTTTCTGGCGGCATCCGCGAAATCGTGCTTTTCTCACACTCCCTTAATTGTACGTTTGAATCCCGCACTCCTCTCTGATTCCCATCAGTGATTGTTACCTGCCTTAAGTATTTATGGAAAAAGGTGGAGGCTTCGGCCACAGCTACGCGACTCCTGACGTAGGCTCCGCATGATCTTATTCTTCTTTTTGGTACATACATACATACATACATACATATATGCATACATACATATACCAAAGGCTTTTTCCCCCTACATGGGGGGTAGCCAAAAAGAAAAAGGCATAGAAACCACTCCCACCCATTCCATTTCCTATATATGCCACTCCCCTCTACCCTCCTCCCTCCCTCCTATCTTGGCACCTCCTGGATGACGGGTCATCCCTGCATCCTGTCCACTGCCCTGGGTCAGAAGCAGTGTCACAAGACACAGCACATCCACAGCAAGGCTGCTTCATAAATTCGGCGACCCCCCTCTCCGTTTCCTCATGCAGAAAAGGAGAAGACGGGGAGAAATCCCTTCGGGCTGCGTCATCTTTTTTTTCTCATAGATACTTCCTCACCCCCCATCCCCCACCCACTCCCCCCATGCATCACAGCATCATCTATATACAACCCCTCTCCATTCACCCATATCTTCTGTCCTCTCCTGTCCTTCCTCCACAGACATTCCTCTCTTTTGTAATGCCCCTTTTCATCCTAGGACGCCCCCTCATATTCACTCCTTCCACCTCTGCCTTCTTTTACTAATCTTTCTTCACTCATTCTTTCCATGTGTCCAAACCATCCTAATACTATTTCATCAACCCTATCTCCCAGCTCCCTTTCCACCCCTGTTCTCCTCCTCACCTCCTTATTTCTCACTGTGTCTAGCCTAGTAACCCCTATCATACTTCTCAGACATTTCATCTCAAACACATTCAAACTCTTTCTCTTTTCCTCTCTCATGTTCCATGTTTCTGCCCCGTACAATGCTGCTGGCACAATCACTCCTTCATATAACCTCCTCTTAGCATCCATTCCCAAATGTCTATTTCTCATTACACTTTTCAATCCACTAAGGCATTTACTCGCTTCTCTCAATCTACATTCTACCTCCACCCCCACTCCTCCCTTTCCTGCCACATTCACACCCAGGTATCTAAAACTATCCACTTCTTCCAGTCTTTCACCCTTAATGCTCACCTCCAGCCTGCTGTCACTCTCTCCCTTCGTACATCTTATCACCTTACTTTTACCCACATTTATCTTCAGCTTCCTTCTTTCACACACCTTCTCAAACTATGTCACTAACTTCCTCAATCCCTCCTCTGATCCTGCTACAAGCGCAGTGTCGTCAGCAAACAACAACTGGCTCACCTCCCACTTTTCTCCATTTTCTTTTTTTAATCATCTCCAATCCCTGACCCACTACCCTTGCATTCATCTCTCGCACCACCCCATCCATGTAAAGATTGAACAGCCAGGGTGACATAACACATCCCTGCGAAGACCCACCTTTACCTCAAACCAATCACTCTCTCCATTTCTAATCTTAACACAAGCTCTACTACTCTCGTAAAAACTCTTGACTGCTCTTAACAGCTTTTCTCCTATCCCATATATCTGCAGTACCTCCCACAGTGCCTTCCTGTCTACCCTGTCATAAGCCTTTTCTAGATCCATAAAAGCCCAAAAAACATCCTTACCTTTTCCTATAGCTTTCTCACATATCTTTTTGGTGCTCAGTTTTAAATAATTTGGAATGTTCCCAAATAAATTCCTCCATCTACGAATATAGTAAGTAAGTTTCTCTTCGTGTTTTTTTTTCATCCATTTATCATTTTTCTTTCTTTTTCTTATTTCTTACTTTCTCTTTCCTTCTTTCTTTTTTCTTCTTGTTCTTCTTTCTGGCTTTCATTTATCCTTTCTTCCTTACCTCCTTTCTATCTTTCTTCTTTCCAAAAGGAAGTGATCTGCGACGTCTATGCATATGCAAGATGTCATCTCTATTTCGAGTGATAATGTGTTTATGAAATTATATTACAGTAATGTAACATTTGGGCCACAGTTTACACACACATACACACACACATAGACACACACACACACACACACACACACACACACACACACACACACACACACACACACACACACACACTCACACTCACATAGACACATAACAAGAGATAATCTCGACCCTGTATAAGTACATAAGCATTAAGATAAAAAGAAAAAAAAACGAGAACCAATAGTTTAGGTCGGCAGACAGTGAGAGACATAAGAACATAGGAATGAGACTGCAAGAGACCATAAGCCCTACACTAGGGAGTTCCATGTTCCTTACCAGCTTTCATCCCTATACATAAAGTTAATCTTCCTTTGAAACAACCAATAGTTTCAGCGCTCACTTCATCATTACTAAGTCTACCCCATTTGTTGACCACTCGACTGGTAGACAGTGAAGAAAACACAATAAAACATGGCGAAGGAAATAAAGAGACCGAAGATGAGGATGAAAAGGACAAAAGTAGAAAGGAATAAATACCTAAGAATTTTTCTTCATCCAGAAAAAATATCCGTGAAATTGTTGTACACATAAATTTAATAAATCCCTTGTATATATCAAAACATATA
>NC_134779.1:17990933-17998433 GCF_046742065.1 Oratosquilla oratoria | reverse complement strand
CCAGAGTTATCATCACTGATATTTACTGTTATCAGTAAGTGTCTCACCACCTTATCGGTGTTGATAAGCGAATCTCGTAAAGCCTTTCACGCATTAAGATCGCCCCACGGTCACCTTTCGAGATATGATCTGTCCTAGCCCGGTCTGGCGAGACGACATCACTTTTGTTACTTGCTGTACCTCCAGGGAGATCAAATACCGATGAACTTTGATAACAGATGATTTAACAGAAACTTATGTGCGGATGTAGGGCAATCGCAAGCGTGCTTGTCTCGCACTCGTTTAGTTATGGGTTCGAATCCCACACTCCTCTCCGATTCCCAGTAGTGACTGTAACTTACCTGCCTCAACAGTCCCTAAACCGCATAATAGGTCAAAGGTGACGGATTCGGCTGCAGCTACTCAGCGCCTCCTGGCGTAGGCGTCTTACCACCTTACCATAAATGTGAACTAGAATAATCAGAGCCTCCATAAAATTAATATATTTTGGAAGCAAGGATTGCAATTTTTAGTGGATCCTAGGAGAAGGACGTCATAGAGAATCAGGTCCCCTTGTTCATCTTCAAAGCTCATTAATATATTAATTTTCTTCTTCTTCTTCTTCTTCTTCTTCTTCTTCTTCTTCTTCTTCTTCTTCTTTTTCATCTTCTTTTTCTTCATTTTCTTCTTTTTTTTTCTTCTTCTTTTTTCTTTTTTTTATATTTTTCTTTTCTTATTCACCTTTTAATCTGCTACTTTTTCTTCTCCTTCTCCTCCTTCTTTCCTCCCTCTTCTTCTTCTCCTCCTTCTATTTCTTCTTCTTCTTTTTCTTCTTCTTCCTTCTCTTTCTTATTCTCCTTTTTCATCTCTTTTTTCTTCTCTTTCTTAATATCCCCCTCCTCCTCCTCCTCCTCCTCCTCCTCCTCCTCCTCCTCCTCCTCCTCCTCCTCCTCCTCCTCCTCCTCCTCCTCCTCCTTTTCCTCCTTCTTCCTCTTCTCCTTTTTCTTCCCTTCTCTTTCTTCTTCTCCTTCTTCTATTTCTTCACTTACGTAATTACTTAAGAAAAGCTAACAACTAATATCTATTTCACTCGTTCTCATCCCCCTCCTCCTCTTCCTCCTCCTCTACTTCCTCCTCCATTTCCTCCTCCTCTCCGTACTCATCCTCCTCGTTGCCCTCCTAATCCCCCTCTTAATCCTCCTCCTCTTCTCTTTCGTCTTTCTTCGCTCCTCCTCCTCTTCTTCCACCTAACATCCTCCAACCCTCCTTCTCCTCCTCCTACTTCACATTCTCCTTATACCCCTCCTCCCGTTCATCCGCCTGCTCCTCCTCCTCCTCCTTCTCCTCTTCCTTCTCCTTCTCCTCCTACTCCTTCCCTCTTTTCTTCTTCTTCCCCTCCTCTTCTCCCTTTCACTCTCGCTTCCTTTCTTCTGCTACCTCTCCTTTACCCTTTCTATCTTTATCTACGTAGAGTACCCATCTCTCTCTCTCTCTATATATATATATATATATGTATATATATGTATATATATATATATATATATATATATATATATATATATATATATATATTCTATCTACTAATCTCTATCTATTCACCTACCTACATGAATGTATCTGCCTGGTTGTATACCTCTCTTTCTCTCTCTCTCTCTCTCTCTCTCTCTCTCTCTCTCTCTCTCTCTCTCTCTCTCTCTCTCTCTCTCTCTCTCTCTCTCTCTCTCTCTCTCTCTCTCTCTCTCTCTCGTCTTTCTCCCTCTATCTATCTTTCTATCTTTCTGTCCCTCTCCCTTTATCTCCCTCTCTCCCTCTACGTTCCTCTACCTCTCTCACTCCTTTTCTCTTCCTTTCCCGCTCACCTCAACTCGCTCTCTATATCTCCCTCTCTCTCCCTCTCCCTCTCTCTTCCTCTCCCTCTCTCTCCCTCTCCCTCTCTCTTCCTCTCCCTCTCTCTCCCTCTCCCTCTCTCTGTCTTCCCTCATGCTCTTCCTCTTATTCGCTCTCCCTGTCCATTTTTCTCCCCCTCCCCCACCCCACGTCCAGTGCTCCCCATGTTATTCGCCCCAGCCTGCTTTGATCCTTATTTTTCGACGCCGATTTCCATGCCGCTGTTTTCCACCCTTGAGCCCTTGTTTCCGACAAAGAAACAATGGAATCGAGGTCGACAGCATAACAGCGATGGCCGAAGCGCCTCTGTCGCTGCTGCAGTCCCAAGTTGACGCCAGAGCGTATGTGGATAGCGGCTTGAGTAGGCGAGTCACCGGGGGTGGAGGGTGTGAATCAGGGGGGAGGTCAGTGAAGGGGGAGGAGGGTGGAGAAGGGGGGGTCATGCCTTTAGAGGGTGAAAGAGACCTGCTGGAGCGAGAGAGGAAGTGAGGGAAGAGAGGGCAGGTCAGGGGGAGCGATGGAGAGAGAGTGGGAGAGGGAGAGAGGGAGAGGAGAGGAGAGGAAGACAGATGTCGGTAAGACCTAGTGTACGAACTCTGCACGAGTATATAGGGCAGACAAGCTGGAGACTCGGTCCATCTGCAGGACAGCCTCTGATTGCGCCAAGTTTCTCATCAGAAAAAGGAGGGGCAAGGAGGGGTGGGAGAAGAAGGGTGACGCTATGGGACGTGGACAAAAAGAAAACGAAAAGAAAGAAGGAAGGGAGGGAGAGAGGGAGGGAGGGAGGGGGGGTAGGGTGAGAAAGAGAACAACGGAAGAAGCAGAGGGCGTCTCTGGTGAGGAGACTGCTAGACCTGGAGGAGACGTTAGCTTGATTAGTAGAAATGGAGAACAGCAGGAGGAAGGAAGAGAAAAAGGAGAAGATTGGGGAAAGGAAGATATTTGACAAAACTAATAAAAAAAAATTGCAAGGATAGATATGAAATGAGGATATTATGTTGTGATATTACAACTGAAGAAGGTCAAGGGTAAAAGAATTTTCAGTAAAAATGTTGTTTAAATCTTTGTCTTATGGAGATCTATTTCAGAAGCTACTGTAAATATATTTCTGCCTTATGTGTGTGTGTGTGTGTGCGTGTGTGTGTGTGTGTGTGTGTGTGTGTGTGTGTGTGTGTGTGTGTGTGTGTGTGTGTGTGTGTGTGTGTGTGTGTGAGTCAGTCGTTTTATACATCAAATATGCTTTTTACATTTTCTTTTCTCTTAGTCTTGTATTCGTGACCCTTTGCCAAAATTCCCAATCTTTGGATAAAGTTCCCTTTGTATATACACCGTTTTAATATAATGTATTTGAATAGTGTGATCATGTCACCCCTTTCCCTTCTTTCTTGGGGCGTTGTTAACCCAAGGTTCTGTAGTCTCTCTTCATGAATCCTGACACCCACTGAGAGATTTTTCTTTGTAGTGTCTCTAGAAAAGCTAGATTATGAGAACATAAGGACATATGAATGGAGGAGACTGCAAGAGACCATAAGGCCTAGATTAGCCAGTCCCATGTCCCTTCCTACCTTTAATCCTTCTCCATTAAGTTATCTAATATTCTCTTAGAACAACTAGTTGTTTCAGCGCTCACTACATGATTACCAAGTCTATTCCATTCGTTAACTACTCTTCCGGTGAACCAGTTCTTGTCTACATCCTTCTTAAACCTTTTGTATGAAAGCTAAGACTGCTGTATATCCAAGGATCGGTCTTATATCGTCATATATCACGGGTTTTACCATGTATTCGTTTAAATGTATGAAATATTTCATCCTTCTTCAACATAACACACATCTTTTCAACTATATCATCAACGTCATCCAGACCAAGCCATTTTTTTCATATTTACAAAAAGATACTTTTATTTCTCTGATTCTGTATATGTTGCCCCACAATTCCATTATTATTTTTAAGTGATTAACTCTATCGTATATGGTTTGCTCCAGTTATGCATCCTGTTTATGACTAAACATAGAGGACCTGATGCCTTTTGTTTTCCTTAGTAGCTTGGATGTTATCCAAACACATGTTTAGGTCGTTGATGTCAACAATAAAGAGGGTTGGGTCCCATATTGATCCTTTCATTATTCTGATAGTCACTTTTTTTAATAGAATATATATTTTATTATCAATATCTTGCCTTTCCTGTAAAAAAAAAATCAATCATTCGTTCAGTTGGTCGTTTACTTCCGTTTCGTCCAGTTTCTGTGCCAGTTTCCTCTGTGGTACCTTGCCAAATTTTTCATTTGAAAACACCTGTAAGTTTATCTCATCATCCATTCAGTTTGTCGGTTATTTCCTCACCAAATATTCATTTTAAAAGGCTAATAAGTGGACTCCATTTTTTCATATCTCTCACGGGATATGTGCAACACTTTCACAATAATTCCTGAGATTAAGTTCACTTCAATTTTTTACTTGTTACAATAATTAGTAGCACTAGCCTGTTGTCTGATGAGCCCTCTCTATTATTTTTTAATCATTCAGAACAATATTTCCTTTTTTTTTTTTTTTTGCATCTTTGGTATTCTATCTATATTAAAGTCCTTGTTCACACTAGCGGTTTCAATCGCCGTGATTTGAAATCCGGCGGTTTAGTTACAATGTAAGTCAATGGAGGCGTTCACACACAACCGCGCAGATTTTCCTTGACTACGAGGAACCGCTACGGTTTCCGCGCGGTTCAAACCGCTGGAATGAACAGTGCCTAAGATGTTAGTCCCACCGCCGTCTTCTCCCTGCCAAAACTTCTTGATGCACGTATTTCTTCGTCTCTTCTTCTTCCCCTCCTCTTCTCCCTTTCCCTATCGCTCCCCTTCTTCTACTACTTCTTCCTTAACTTTTCTATCTTTATATGCACGAATATTTATCTATTAAATACTTTAAGTTTTGTCTTCTACCTGAATTTGGATTTTCATAGATGCAAAGTGTACATTAAGCGCTTGATCGTTTTTCGTAAATGTTCCGTTTTTTATCAAAGTTTCGTTTTGCTTGTTTTCTTATATCTATGTATTCGCTCCTTACTTCCTGGTATCGCTTACGAGTTTGTTGTTTCTTCCTTAATGTAACCGTTGTTGTTGTTGTTGTTGTTGTTGTTGTTGTTGTTGTTGTTGTTGTTGTTGTTGTTGTTGTTGTTGTTGTTGTTGTTGTTGTTGTTGTTGTTGTTGTTGTTGTTGTTGCTGTTGTTTTGTTTTGTTTTGTTTTGTCTTGTTTTTGTTTGTTTTTTCGTCTCATACCTTTTGTCACACCAAGACTTTTTCGCTAAAACTTCGGTTGCCCTTGATTACTGTTAAGAGTTTTGTGTTGATATAAAAACATAAGAATTGAGGAGAGTGCTAGAGACCGCAAGACCTACACTAGGCAGTTCCATGTCCCTTACCACCTGTCTCCCTATCCATAGAATTATCTCATCTCTTAAAGCATCCAAATTGTTTCAGTGCTAACTACATGGTTACTAAGTCTTTTCCATTCGTTAATTACTCTGTTCGTAAACCAGTTCTTGTCTATTTCCTTCTCAAACCTAAATTTGTCCAATTTAATAACAATTCCACTCCTTCGCTGAAGACTCGCTTTTTCAGTTCTTTCAAGTTACTTCCTTTTGTTAAGAACATAGCTCAGCCTATTTATGTTTCCACGAGCCACCTCTTCTCCTCCTCCTCCTCCTCCCCACCCTACCCCTCCCAGAATAAAGACATTTAACATAACGTGAATCAGACTCGACGAAACACTCCGTTGTACAAAAAGCTAAACTTCTTCTAGTTGATAATGTTCTTTATATTTTTTCTAGCGAACACAAGCCGATTTCATTTAATTGTGAGAGTTACTCGAGAATAATTGAGGCCTTGATCAGTCACACTCAGCATCCCATTCCCACGCAGTGGGAGGGGAGAAACCTATGGTAGGGCAAAGCTCTGTCAGTTGCGGCAATCCGCTGGGTTTTATAGGCCGACGATGAGTCACCTCTCCGCCTGGCCAGGGCTGCTGGGAACCAACTCTAAAAGCCCAAAGTGGGTCCCGGGACTCGAACTCACGACCACCTGCTCATGAGTTCAAGACAATATCCACTGGGCTACTGCGCGGCCCATTTGATCAACAAATACTTTGTTTAGTGCCGAATTAACCTCCCTCACCGGACTGTAATTATTAATTACCATTGCAAAATGTTCTCTGAAGGCCAACTGTTCCTTCATTAGCCTATGCGCAAACTGGGACACAGGTGGCACAGGCGGCACAGGCGACACAGCATAGAGCATAGGCAGATTTCCTGTTGCTGAACTGAAGTTCATTTTGAACCTCTTACCTGAAATGCTTCTAGACGTATTTCCTCACCATTTCAAGTGAGAGAGAAGTTCAAACTGTACTTCAATTCAGTAACAGGAAGTCTGTCTTTGCTCTGTGCTGCGTCGCCTGCGTCTCAGTTTGCGCTCAGGCATACAAATTGAATGCAAGAATGCCTAAAACCTTCGTTCACAGTCTATCTCAAATTTCTGCGTTGTTTGCATTTGAATTTTTTTTTTTTTTTTTTTTTTTTTTTTTTTTGCTTATGTGACACCTACACTTCGAACCTTATTTACCCATTTATTTTCTATTCATTCATCTACTTACATATGTTTTATGCGTGAATATTAAAAAAAATCAGTCCCTTTTGTATGTGTATGTTGTTGTCGTTAGATTTTTTTTTTCTTGGACATATTATACCTACTCTTCATATTTACCTATCTATTTGTTTTCTATGCATTCGTGTATCTCCTGGGCATGTGATAATAATTCATCTCTTTATCTATTTCTCCATATTTCTATTTGTTAAACTATTCCTCTGTTAGTTTATCTACTTCATATAATAATCCATTCATTCATTTGTTGACACCTTTTGATAGGACAAAATGACAAAGATGGACACGAGTCTTCATTCCAATTTGTCTGTGTATAGATTTATTTGTTTATTTACTTATTCATTCAGTTGTTTTATGATTATATTAGTTGTGCATGTGTAGTATCCTCATTTTTCATAATGTAACCCCAATATGCCATAATATTTCTGTTGTAATTAGTATGTTTTGTAGAAACATCCGACTTTTTAGCCCTTATTTCCTCTCTCTCTCTCTCTCTCTCTCTCTCTCTCTCTCTCTCTCTCTCTCTCTCTCTCTCTCTCTCTCTCTCTCTCTCTCTCTCTCTCTCTCTCTTGCTCTCTCTCTCCTCTCTCTTCTCTCTCTCTCTTTCTCTCTCTCTCTCCCTCTCTCTCTCTTTCTCTCTCTCTCTCTCTCTCTCTCTCTCTCTCTCTCTCTCTCTCTCTCTCTCTCTCTCTCTCTCTCTCTCTCTCTCTCTCTCTCTCTCTCTCTCTCTCTCTCTCTCTAACTCTCTAATTCAAACGTGCGCGCACACACTCACTCACTCACTCCCTTATTCACTCTCCCTCCCTCCCTCTAACTCAAAGACACACACACACGCGCGCGCGCGCGCTCTCTCATTTACTCTCCCTCCTTCTCCCTCTCCCTCCCTCTTTCCCACCCTACCTCTTTCCCTCTCTCTCTCTCCATCTCCCCCTCTCTCCTTCTCTCTCCCCCTTGCCCCCAGTATCAAAGCTTTTACAAACGT
>NC_134779.1:17975933-17985933 GCF_046742065.1 Oratosquilla oratoria | reverse complement strand
GTGTGTGTGTGTGTGTGTGTGTGTGTGTGTGTGTGTGTGTGTGTGTGTGTGTGCGTTCGTGCGTGCGTGTGTGGAACGTTTACGTGTGCTTGCATCTACCTAACAGTACTTACCTAAGTACATAAGAAATAACCTACACTCATAGAATCCTGTTCTTCATTTCATCATACCAAATTGTAAATACGCATAGAGTTTCAACTTAGGATATATCACCTAAAATATTCTAGTACCTAATGGAATAGTAGTAGTAGTAGTAGTAGTAGTAGTAGTAGTAGTAGTAGTAGTAGTAGTAGTAGTGATAGTAGTAGTAGTAGTAGTAGTAGTAGTAGTCGTAGTAGTAGCATTGTTATCATTATTATTATCGTTATTATTATTATTATATTAGGTTGTCGCATAAGTTCGTTCGGTTTTATTTCCCCTCTCCAATTTCTAATCTAATTCTCCCTCTACTATTTCTAATTCTATTTTCTATTTTCTATTTAATTTCTCTTCAATATTTACATGACATTTACTGGAAAAGGCAAATACAAATGTCTATTGTTTATCAAATAAAATTACAAAAAACTAGTCAACAACATAGTCTCTGCCCTGCTCAATAACTTTTCTCCAGCGTTCTGGCAATATTCAAATACCATCTCGGTAAAATAATTTGGGTTTTTCGGCAAAGAACTCATAAATGAAAGTTGAGATGGCTACATCATTCTCAAATATATGACCCGATAGGTGATTTGACTATGACCGAAAAAGATGAAATTCAGTTGGTGCTAAATCTGGAGAATACAGCGGATGGGGTAAGACATCCTATACCCAGCTCTTCGATGGCTGACTGTCATTTTTGCCACATGCGGCCGAGCATTGTCGTGTAGCAACAAAACCCGGTTATTTAGAATTGGACTTTTTCCCACTATTGCTGCCTTGAGACGTTGAAGTTGCTGCCAGTACAACTCTGCATTAATTGTCACGTTTTTTGGTAGCAATTCATGATGAACAACTCCAGATTGATCCCACCAATCTGAAAGCAACACTTTGGTTTCATGAACTTCAGCTTTGACACGAGGTTTTGGCTGCTTGGTGGGACTGACCCAGGCCTATTTCTGCTTTTTGTTAACATACAGGAACCATTTTGCGTCTCTAGTTATTAAACAGGATAGGAATGAGCGAAGTTGTTCCATTGCCACTTGATGTCTGGACAACAACGATTCCGAAATTGATACTCTTTGATTTTTGTGGCTGTCTCTAAGGGTATGAGGAACATATGCACCAAGTTTCTGTACTTTGCCCATCTTCTGTAGATCCCTAGCAACAGTTGCATGATAATATCTTATTGCTTGCTCGAGCTCTCTTGTGGATTGACAAGGATCTTCGTAAATCAGCTGATTTAAGGCGTCTTCATCGAAAGCTGATGGTCTTCCTGAACGAGGTCCATCTTCCAGATTGAAGTTGCCACTGCGAAGCTTCTTAAACCATTTTTGTGCAGTTTTTTCAGGCATCGCTTCTTCTCCATACACCTCGCAAATGTTCCTGGCTGCCTCAGATGCATTTTCATGTCGATTGAATTGAAAGAGAATTAGGTGTCGGAAATGAAGTTTTTTTTTTTGCAATTTGACATTCCATCTGAAATAAAGAAAAAAAGAATATAAAGTGAAAATAAAGTGAATATTAAGTGAAAAAAGCATTTAAATAAGAATAAACGTGTAACAGAATAATACTGTTTTCACAAAAGGAACAAAAATTTTTGAAATATATACAAATATGAAAAAAACGAACGAACTTATGCCACAACCCAATAATGATAATGATAGTAATTATTATTATTATTATTATTATTATTATTATTATTATTATTATTATTATTATTATTATTATTATTATTATTATTATTATTATTATTATTATTATTATTATTATTATTAATATTATTATTATTATTATTATTATTTTTATTGTTATTATTATTATTATTATTGTTGTTGTTATTATTATTGTTATTATTGTTGTTATTATTGTTATTATTGTTATTATTATTATCATTGTTATTATTATTATTATCATAGGTATTATTGTTATTGTTATTATTGTTATAATTGTTATTGTTATTATTGTTATTGTTATGTTATTCTTATTGATGATCTTGTTTTTGTTGTTGTTTTATAAATGATCCTTTTCAATTTGTTTCATGACCTGGTGACTTTCTCTTGTCAATAAGCAAAAGGCCTCTGCCAATTTTATTTGTTCCCTCTTTCTTTTCTTTTTTCAATAATAGAAAGCCCAATGTTTTTCATCTCTTTATAATGTTTTATCTGCAGGGCTGGGGACCAATGTTATTGTTATATTTATTATCTCAAGCTTGTATATAAAATTGGAGACCATACCACCAATTTGGTGTAATTGGAAAAATACACGAGTGGGCGTTAATTAAGAAGATTCAGAGGGGACCGGAGAAAGTACTTAGCGAAAAACAATGAAGGTTTAGGTAAGGCGGAAAGCACGTGATTTTTTTTTTTTTCCGCAGTAAGGCAGATATGGTAAAAGTTTTTGGGCTTTTATAGATTTGGAGAAATCATATGACAGGGTTAACAGGAAGGCACTGCGGAATGTGTAGCAAATGTATGAGATAGGTTGAAGAGTCTTGGTGGCAGTCAAAAGTTTTTACGTTAGTAGTTGAGCTTGTGATGTGATAGGAAACAGAGAGAGTGGGTGGTTTTATGTAAATGTGTGGCTGTACCAGGGTTGTGTTGTGGCCATGGTTGTTTAATGTGTACAGTGAAAGGTTGGTACGGGAGGCAAATGCGAGGGTAACAGGTAGGGGATTAGAGATAATATATAGAAATGGAGGAAAGTGTGAGATGAACCAGTTGTTGTTTGCGGATGACACTACATTTGTGGTCGGACCAGAGGAGGGTCTGTGTGTGGGAGAGTATGTGAGAGGAGAAAGCCGAAAGTAAATGTGGGCAAAATATGATGAGATGTACAAGGGGAGTGGATGACAGTCAGTTGCAGGTAATTTTTAAAGGAGTGAGGCTGCAGGAAATATAGAGGTTTAAATATTTAGGATTAAGTGTAGCGGGGAATGGAGGAATTGGTGTGCAGGTAGATTAAAGAGTAATGGAAACAAGTAAATATCTTGGGGAAATAAAAGGTGTCCTGAGAAATAGGTATCTAGGGATGAACGCAAGAAGTCTGGACAAATTGTGCTCACGACAATGTATAGAAAAGAGATTTGGAATCTAAAGGACGCAGAAAGGCAGAACGTGAATGTGTTTACAACTGATGTGTTTAAGAAGTATGGCTCGGGGTTACGAAAATGGATAGAGTGAGAAATGTGAAGGAAAGGCGGAGAGCTGGGATGGAAAGGGAGCCGGTAGATAGAGCAAATCAGGGAAATCTGGGATGGTTTGGGCACGCGGAAAGAATGGGTGAAGAGAGACTGCCACAGAGTATGGAAGGCAGAGGTTGGTGGAGTGAACTTGAGAAGAAGACCAAGAATGGAATATATGGATGGGATGAACAAGGACTTGAATGCAAGAGGAAAGTATGTTATGCAGGAAAGGGAGAGGAAAAAAAGATAAGTGTGAGTAGAAAGTGGTTGTGAATGGATACATACACACACACAGACACACACACACACACACACACACACACATATATGTATGTATATGGATGTGTATGTATATGCATGTGTATATATGTATATATATATATATATGTGTGTGTGTGTGTGTGTGTGTGTGTGTGTGTGTGTGTGTGTGTGTGTGTGTGTGTGTGTGTGTGTGTGTGTGTGTGTATGTGTGTGTGTGTGTGTGTGTGTGCGTGTGTGTGTGCATGTGTGTGCGTGTGTGTGTGTATGTGTGTACTGCATATACATGTGTATAAGCATGTGATCACGTAATATACTTGTCAGCGGTGCTACTGAAGGACAGAATATATCCTCTTTCATCGATTACTTCCTCTTAATCATCTCCCCATGATTATATTGATTCACCCTCTATATACACAGTTTCGGTCTCATCAAACAATTTAGATAATGATACTTTAGCGAATATTAAACGAGTCCCACTTTAGGCTTGAAATCCGGGAGACTCGATCATGTTGAATATGTACAAATCTCTGTATCACATCTAGGCCGTGGGCACCAACTCAGAACGCTAAAGTTGAAATGTGACCCCCGAAGTATTGATCTCTTCAGCCGGATCGCAGCGCTGTTTTGTATTCAAGAGACCCAAATAGACTCGTAAGCATATTCATGCTATTCACCACGAAGTTTGCAGTACTAAGTTTGATTCAGTGTTGCGTATCGACTTGTGTCTTGGAACATAACAAGTCTAAAACCTTTGACGACTATAGGGAGTTTCCCCTTAGCTGGATAAAATCCCCTGGTGGCAGACAGAATAAAAATCATGGTTTGCTATACTGCAGATGCTAAACTCAATGTTTTTTTCAATATCATTTGATAATTGTTATTTGATATTTAATATCTAATATTTAATATTTAGTATTTAATATTTAATATTCAACATTCAACATTTAATATTTAATATTTAATATTTGATACTTAATATTCAGTACTTAATATTTAATATTTAATATTTAATATTTAATATTTAATATCTAATATTTAATATCAAATATTAAATATTAAATACTCAATATTCAATATTTCATATTTCATATTTCATATTTCATATCTAATATTTCATATTTGATAACTGATATTCAATATTCAATATTTGATATCTAATATATGATATATAATATTGATAGTTAATATTTCATATTTAGTATATAATAATTAATATTTAATATTTAATGTTTGATATTTGATATTTAATATCTAATATTTGATATTTAATATCTAATATCTAATATTCAATATCTAATACTTAATATTTCATATTTAATATTTTATAATCTATATATCATATTTAATATCTTATATTACATATTTTATATTTTATATTTAATATTTGATATTTCATGTTTCATATATCATATTCATTAATTAATATTTAAAATTTTATATCTAATATCTAATATTCAATATTCAATATTAAATATCTAACATTCAATATCTAATATTTAGTAATTGATATCTAATATTGATATTTAATATCTAATATTTAAAATTTGATATCTAATATATGATATTTAATATCTTATATATAATATTGGATATATAATATTCAATATTTGATATTTTCTATTTAATGTTTGATGTTTTACATTTAATATTTGATAACTAATAACTAATATTTAACATTTGATATCTAGTATTAAAAATTCAGTATTCAATATTTAATATCTAATACTTACTATTTCATAGTTAACATTTAAGAACTAATATTTAATATTAAATATATCATATTTAATATTTAATACTTAATATTCAATATCTAATATTCAATATTTGATATTTGATATTTAATCTTTAATATTTAATATTTGATACTTAATATTTAATGTTTTATATATAATATCTAATATTTTATATTTTATATTTAGTATCTAATACTTAATATTTAATATTGAAATATAACATTTGATTTTTGATATGCAATATTTAATATTTGATATTTGATGTTTAATATTTAATGTTGAATGTGTAATGTTTGATATTTGATATTCAATTTCTAGTATTTAATATTCAATATTTAATGCTTAATATTTGGTATTTAGTTATTTAATATCTAATATTTAATATTTGACATTTAGTATTTAATATTTGATATTTGATATTTGATACTTAATATTTTACATATGATATTTGACATTTGATATTCAATGTTTGATATTCAATAGTTAATATTTGATATTTAATATCTAATTTTTAATTTGCTTTAGCCTAATTTCAACTTAATGAAATTGCTTAATATACCTAGTATCTAATATATCTATAATACTTAATATACTTATGTACTTATATTTAATATACCTATAATACTTAATATTTTTAGTCTTAGTATATGATATTAGTTAATATTTATATAATACCTAAATGTCATAATTCTATGTAAACAAGCGGTTAAAACTCAGATGCACCACTGTAGTGCAGTATTACTCCCTTTCAACAGAGTAATATATTTTATGGATTTATTTAGAACAAATCCCTTTATTTGAGGGGCGGACCCTCAATGGAACAGGGCCCCGATCGATCCAGACCCCGTGTTGTTCAGAGTTCGTACACACGGGTGATCTCGGTCATGAGAAAATAAAATAAAATTAAAATTAATTAAATTAGATGACAAAGTAAGACAAGATATTATAAAGTTAAATAGAAAATGAAACAAAATTATAAAAGAAAGAGATGATAAAGATAAAAGTAAAAATGAAAATAAAAAATAAAATAAATTCAATAAAATCTCATTAACTGGGTCGCCGTAGTTAGGGGTCATCATGTCAACCAATCTTGAGATCACTGACCACTTCTTTTTTTTCTTCTGACTCCAAATGATTCTATTCAGAGGCGAGGTTCCCCTGGGGAGTAGACAAGCTATGCTCAAATCGAAAAAAAAAATATATATATATATATATATATATATATACATATATATATATATATATATATATATATAAATATATATATATATATATATTTTTTTTTTTTTTTTTTTTTTTTTTTTTTTTCACAATCGACAAATGATTTCCATTACCCATATGGTCCCCTCTCGATGGCAAAAGCTTCATTAATAACCATCTCAAAAACAAAAACAATCATTAATCTCGTAAACAAACGGATGAAAGTGTTTCGGGTCAGGTCTGCCTTATTAGGCCTAACTCGTTATCTTTCGCACTTTTACAGCGCTCTGCTTTGTTTGGTCTTGGCGCCATTGTGGAACTGAGCCTCGGGACACGTGTCATGTTTATGCCGCTCTATTGTAAACCCTTAACATATACACAATACGTGTGTGTGTGTGTGTGTGTGTGTGTGTGTGTGTGTGTGTGTGTGTGTGTGTGTGTGTGTGTGTGTGTGTGTGTGTGTGTGTGTGTGTGTGTGTGTGTGTGTGTGTGTGTGTGTGTGTGTGTGTGTGTGTGTGTGTGTGTGTGTGTGTGTGTGTGTGTATTTACCTATTTACCTAGTTTTTACCTAGTTGTATTTACGGGAAGGGGAGCTATGCTCGTAGGGTCCCGTCTTCATATCTCATTTTATCTAAACTATTTTTAAATTCATGTATTGTTTTTGCACACACCACTTTCTCATCTAACTTGTTCCAACTGTCTATTACTCTGTGAGGAAAGCTGTTCTTTTTTCAAATCTCTTCTATAGCTGTCTTTTTTTATTTTCTTTCCGTGTCCTCTTGTATTTCTGTCATCCCATTTTATCAGATTCTCTCTATCAGTAATTTCCATGCCTTTCATGATTCTGTAAATAGCTATCAAATCTCCCCCTTCTCTTCTTTGCTCTAGTGTCTGTAGTTAGAGTTTTTCTAGTCTCTCTTCATATGATAGTTTTGAGAGTGTTGGTGCCAATTTTGTAATTGCTCTTTGTATTCTTTCAAGTTTTTTTTATACATTTTCTTGTACTTGGTGACCATATCGTTGCTGCATATTCCAATCTTGGTCTTATCAGGGTGATTAGGATTTTCTTCACCATTTCTTCATCCAGGTATGTAAATGCAACTTTGATTGTTCTTATTAAATTATAAGTTTCTCCAAAAATCTTATTTATATGTTTCTCAGGTGACATATTATTCATAACAATGACTCCCAGGTCCTTCTCATTTTCTACTTTTTTTATTCCTTCTTCTCCCAAATTATATGATCCTGTTATTCTGTTTTTGCTTTTTCCAAATTCCATTATACTACAATTTTTTGTATTGAACTCCATCTCCCACTTCCTACTCCATTCCTGTACTTTATATAGATCTCTCTGTAGTGATTCACAATCTTCTTCTGTTTTCACTCTTTTTAGTAGTTTTGCATCATCTGCAAAGAAGCTCATATAGCTTTCAATTCCTTCATCCATATCATTAATATATATAGCAAACATTATTGGGGCCAGAACTGTTCCCTGCGGAACACCGCTTATTACTTTATCCCATTTTGAGTGTTGGTTTATTATCACTACTCTCATTTTTCTTTCTTGCAAAAAGTCTTCCATCCAATTTAGCAGTTTGCCCTGTATTCCTCCTTCAGTTTCTAATTTCTTAAGCAACTTCTTATGTGGTACTTTGTCAAAAGCCTTCTTTAGGTCTAGAAATGCACAGTCCGCCCATCCATCTCTTTCTTGTATTATATCTATTAGCCTTGAATAGAAACATATTAAATTGGTGACGCGTGATCGTCCTTGTCTGAATCCAAATTGCCTTGGATGTAACACTTTTTTTTTTTCTAAATATTTTACCCATCTACTTTTGATAATTCTTTCACAAATTTTTGCTATTGTACTTGATAGAGAGACTGGTCTATAGTTTGTAGGTTCTTTATTTCCTCCTTTATATATAGGTACTATATTTGCTTTTTTCCAATCTTCTGGAACTTTTCCTTCTTTCAAGGAACTGTTTATTATGCTATGTATTTTGTCTGCCAGTTCATTCATGCATTCTTTCAGAATCCAGTTTGCTATTTCATCTGGTCCATGCGATTTTCTGACATCAAGATTACTCAAGTGTGTCAATATTTCATCCTTTGTTACTTCTATTTCTTCCATAGGGGGGACTTTCTCTTTCCATTCAATCTCTTCAGGTTGTATGTTCTCCCTTGTAAACACTGATTTAAAATGTTTGTTCATAATTTCCGCCATTTCCATTTCCTCTGTGTATTCAACTCCTCCTTGTCTTAATTTCTCCAAGTCTTGTTTGTTTTTCAGTTTATTGTTTACAAATCTGTAAAATAGTTTTGGTTGATCTTTACACTTTTCTATGACATCTTTTTCATATTTTCTCTTTTCCTCTCTGCGCGTTTGTACATATTCATTTCTATAACCGGTATATATTTTCAATTTTCAGGTCTTCTGTCTTTTTTCCATCTGGTCCAGGCTTTGTCTCTTTTGTCTTTTAACTCCCTACAACTTTTGTTGTACCAGCATTTTACATATTCTTTTTCTTGTTTTTGTCTTGGGACATACTTTTCCACTCCTTTTTTGTGAGAAAAAAAATTCAAAATATTCCATTTCTCTTCCACTGTTGTTTCTTCTTTGTATATTTCTTCCCAGTTTTCTTGTTGAAAGAATTCTCTTATTTTATCAAAGTTTGTTTTTTCATACATCATTCTTCCTTTTCTATATTGTTCATTTCTTTTCATATATTTTTCTTCATTAAGTTCCAGTTCAATCAATATGTGGTCACTTTTACTTATTGGTGTTTTATATTCAATCTTGTCCACTATTCTAGGTTCAGATGTAATTATTAAGTCTAGCCTCGATGGTTCTTCTTCATTTCTATACCTAGTGTTCTCCTGTATCCATTGTGTCATTGTATGGTCAGTAATCATCTCAAGTAGAGCGTTTCCCCATGAGCTGTCTCCACCCTTTACTGTCATTTCTTCCCAGCAGATTTCTTTGCAATTAAAGTCGCCCATCATAACTATTCTTCCTCCATCTTCCATTATTTTATTTAATGTTATCTTTGTGTCCTCTAACATACTTTTATGTTCACTCTCCTCCCATGAGGCTGTTTTCGGAGGCACATAATTTATCACAAACTTTCTGCTCTTCTTATCTCTGTCTTCCACTTCTATCATAATAATCTCTACTGTATTCTTTCCATATATGACACCCCTCACGTTTATATCCTTCTTAGTCAGGAACATAACTCCACCCCCTTGCTTTTTCTCTCTGTTTTTAATCCAATAATTATATGCATCATGTCCTACACTGTTGGGTGGTAGTGGGCCTTTTAATTTTGTTTCTACAATTCCCATTATGTCCGGTTCTTTTTCTTTCAAATAATCATTCAGCTCATTCAATCCTGTTATTAATCCATCTATATTTGTGTAAGACACTCTTAGTTTTCTGTCACTTCCATTGTGTTCTCTGTTTCCCTTTTGTTTTTCGCTTGTATGTCGA
>NC_134779.1:17943433-17948433 GCF_046742065.1 Oratosquilla oratoria | reverse complement strand
TTTTACATGTTCAGTATTTTTTTTTTTTTTTTTTTTTTTTTTTTTTTAGAAAATGACGAAGTTTCTTGGATTAGCTTCTAAAGGAAGAAGACAAATACGATATACTGTTGAGTCAGCGAGAGACAAGTATGTCAGTGTCAAGAACGCTCTTGGGCTAAAAAAGGGTTTTAAGAGATCCGATTGAAATTGCCTAACTAAAAAAGAGATAACAAAATAAAATCTTTAAAATAAAATAAAACAAAACAAGACAAAATAGGGCAGAATAGAATGAAATGAAACACAGTGAAATAGATTTAAGATAAAAAAAAATAATAATAATAAATAAAATAGAATAAAATCAAAACGAAACTGCTCCGAGGATGACAAGAATGGACTCATAGTTTGCAACACGTTGACCTCGGATGCGGATGACCTCGTTCCTGCGCCCAACTTTGACCTCAGATGACCTCGCTCCTACGCCCAACTTTGACCTCAGATGACCTCGCTCCTACGCCCAACTTTGACCTCAGATGACCTCGCTCCTACGCCCAACTTTGACCTCAGATGACCTCGCTCCTACGCCCTACTTTGACCTCAGATGACCTCGTTCCTGCGCCCAACTTTGACCTCAGTTCTGACGGCTCATCATTACTCAACCCAGTCTTTCTTCCTCTCCCCCCATCCCCCACCAACCAGCCAACCACTTTTTTCCTCCCCCTCTTCCTCCTCTTCCTCCCCCCTTCAACCAGCCAACCCCTTCCCCTCCACTTTTTCCTCATTCTCTTCCTCCTCTTTCTCCCTCCACCAACCAAACCCTTCTCTTCCATTTTTCCTACTCATCCTCCTCCTCCTCCTCCTCTTCCTCCTCTTCCTCCTTTTCCTCCCCCACCAACCACACCTTAAACCTTTCTCCTGTACTTTTCCTCCTCTTCCTCCTCCTCCTCCTCCTCCTCCTCCTCCTCCTCTTCCTCCTCTTCCTCCTTTTCCTCCCCACCAACCACACCCTTAACCTTTCTCTTGTACTTTTTCCACCTCTTCCTCCTCTTCCTCCTCTTCCTCCTCTTCCTTCTCTTCCTTCTCTTCCTCGTCTTCCTCCTCTTCCTCCCCTTCCTTCGCCCCACCCACCAGCCAACCCCTTCTCCTCCACTTTTCCTACTTCTCTTCCTCTTCCTCCCCCCACCAACCATCCAACCCCTTCTCTTCCACTTTTCCCCCCCTTTTCTTCCACCCATCCACCCATCCACCCACTCACCAACCAACCCCTTCTCCCCACTTTTTCCCTTTTTCCTTCCTTCTCTTCCTCTCACTCTTCCTTCTCATCCCATGTTCCTTTTACTTCTTTCATCCTCTTCTTCCTCTCCCTATTCTCTCTTCCTATATCTATAAGTCATACTATTTCTCTTCCTCCTTTCCTTGGTATATGTATGTATGTAGTATAAAGTACTTCTGTAGGAATGAAAAACTGAATAAAAATGTTGTTGTTGTTTTTTTTAGGGGGGGGTCACCCCCACTTTAAATTTCCCAACGGGTGAGCCCCCCTCCTATATCATTAAGCAAGATTGTAACCTAAAATGAACGAATTGGAACGAGAAGGATACAAATTGCAAACCAAAAAGTCTACAGTAGACCTTTTGGTCCATAACGCACTCGGATGCAGGAAAGTATGACAAAAAAATGCTCAAATAATAAGCAAAACAAAATAAATCAGTCGGCAGACATCATCACAGTATATTGTCCAGTTGTTTATCCATATGAATCTGGAAACTACAAAATGCATTACATTCAATCGCCTTAGCGGGAGGCTTGTTTTGTTTGACTACGCGGTTATTGAAATTGTTTCTAGCTACTTATGAATCAAATTGTCACCCTGACAGTCGGACGCCATTATACTTCGTCTAATTAGTATTTACAAAAGATTATAAAGGAAGAGCATACCGAAAGGAGACCCTTTGGTCCATAACTAGATCGGATACTAAGAATAGACAGTCAAACGATGAAATGGGTTAACAAGCGAACCATACAATGGGCAGGTATTACAGAATATTGCTTAGGTTTTTATCCAAATGAACCTTAAAACTTCGAACTGTACTGCAATGCACTGCCTCTGCAGGAAGTTTATTCCACTCATTGACTACACAGTTGGCGAAGTTGTCTCAACCCACCTCCGAATCAAATCTACGTCCTGACAACTTGAGACCATTATTTCTCGTCTGATTCGTATTCAGTGTAAAATTTTTATCACTTTAAATGTTATGAATTCAGAAGCAATGTACTGTGTCTTGCTACATCGGACTGACCCAGGGCAGTGGACTGGATACAGGACTGACACTCCTTCATTCTCGAAAAGCTAAGATGAGAGGGAGGAAAGCGTGGTGGATGGAAATGAAATGGATGAGAGTGAAATGGATGGAAGTGGAGTGGGTAGGAGTGGATGTGTGCCTTTTGACTTGACTACCTCCCTTCTAAGGAGGAAAAAGCCCATGACATATAAATAGATAATGTCAACTCCCTTTAAGATATTGAACATCAGTATCAAGTCACCACTAATTCTAAGGTGAAAACGTTTTCGAATATAATGATACCAACTTCCTTTAAAAACTTAAAGACCTGCATCAAGTCTCCAATCGTTCTTCCTTTGTTTAGAGAAAATATGTTTTGATGTTTTAAACGGTTTTCGTATGATTTGTTTCTGAATTTGTTCATTTTTTATGCAGAGGGTAGAGGTACCTAATATTCATATGTATTGATATTTATATTATGTTTCACTTACGTATTAAAAACAAAGCTAATACCACTTCGATGTTTGCAGATGATGAGTTCGGCGAGAAATCGGTCTTCGTGCTTTTGGACGGCGAAGAGTCGGAGATCAACTTTGTGGATCATCCGGCGGACGAGATGTCGGTTAGTGTCTTCTTCTTCTTCTTCTTCTTCTTCTTCTTCTTCTTCTTCTTCTTCTTCTTCTTCTTCTTCTTCTTCTTCTTCTTCTTCTTCTTCTTCTTCTTCTTTTTCTTCTTCTTCTTCTTCTTCTTCTTCTTCTTCTTCTTCTTCTTCTTCTTCTTCTTCTTCTTCTTCTTCTTCTTCTTCTTCTTCTTCTTCTTCTTCTTCTTCTTCTTCTTCTTCTTCATCATCTTCTTCTTCTTCTTCTTTTTCTTCTTCTTCTTCTTCTTCTTCTTCTTCTTCTTCTTCTTCTTCTTCCTCTTCTTCTTCCTCTTCTTCTTCTTCTTCTTCTTCTTCTTCTTCTTCTTCTTCTTCTTCTTCTTCTTCTTCTTCTTCTTCTTCTTCTTCTTCTTCTTCGCGTTCTTCTTCTTCTTCTTTGCGTTCTTCTTCTTCTTCTTTGCGTTCTTCTTCTTCTTCTTCTTCTTCTTCTTCGCGTTCTTCTTCTTCTTCTTCTTCGCGTTCTTCTTCTTCTTCTTCTCCTTCTTCTTCTTTTTCTTCTTCATCTTCTTCTTCGCGTTTTTCTTCTTCGCTTTCTTCTTCTTTGCTTTCTTCTTCTTCTTCTTCTTCTTCTTCTTCTTCTTCTTCTTCTTCTTCTTCTTCTTCTTCTTCTTCTTCTTCTTCTTCTTCTTCTTCTTCTTCGCGTTCTTCTTCTTCTCGTTCTTCTTCTTCTTCGCGTTCTTTGCGTTCTTCTTCTTCTTCCTCCTCCTCCTCCTCCTCCTTCTTCTGTGATTTGCAGGACTCATACCTGCCCTGGCCTTGACCTTGAAGTAGTCTGGAGCCGTAGTCTGTGTCGTGTACTTTCTAGAGTAGTTTACTTCAAACGGCATTTAATATTATTTTAAGCTCTCCAAGTGCAGGAGATGTACTTATTCTTGTCGTGTTTCCATGTGCGTTTATCTGGTTGTGTGTGTGTGTGTGTGTGTGTGTGTGTGTGTGTGTGTGTGTGTGTGTGTGTGTGTGTGTGTGTGTGTGTGTGTGTGTGTGTGTGTGTGTGTGTGTGTGTGTGTGTGTGTGTGTGTGTGTGTGTGTAGGTAAGCTTCTTGCTGTTGTGACTACAACAATACTTGCAAGTAATTTTGTGTGCGTCCTTTTGCTCCTTTTAAGTGTTTATACCTTTCATCAATTATTAATGTACGAGTATGTTTCTGTTTTATGTCTATCCGTATGCAGTCGGCACATTTCTATTTCATTTTCTGTTGATCAATTTTTCAATACTTTACATGGGAATTTGTTCTACTTATCTATTGCTCTGTTAGGTAAAGAAAAAAAATCATATCCTTCATGTCTTTTGTTTTTTAACGTCGTGTTCTCTCGTCTTCCTAGAAAATACCTTATAGATGTCTTCTTCATATCGCTTGTTTGCGAAAACGTCGTCATAACTCAAAATATCGAATTTGTCAGGAGAGGCATTTTAAAGTTTCAAAACGCTCTCAATATTATAAAAAGCCCTCAAACACCATAGGTGGAACATTTTTTGGAGCATCAAATACGCTTCTAAAGTTTATAGAAGTTGAAACAATCATAATCTTTACTAAGTCTAAAATATTTGTTGGAACAAGTTGGAACATGTAAGGTTATGTCGTTGGGACATTTAGCACTCCCTAGCGGTCAATTTTTGAGCTACAGATATGACACTGTTACCAAAAAAATTCGTGTTTGAAGATGAATATGTCTGTATAGATAACTCAAAAATTCAGTTTTTTTTAGTTATGACGACGTTTTCGCAAACAAGCGTGAATTGCCTTTTGGACGAAAGGTTATCATATATTCCTTCCTCTCTCTTCTTTCCCCTGGTGTTGCCATACCTAATTCCTTTAATCTTCCCCTCATATATGATTCCTGTAGACTCTCAACCTTTTCTGCGATGTCTCTGAACTTTTTTTCAGTTGTGTTTATGTAATTCTTAAGGCTAGGTTTCATACTACAGCTACATTTTCAAAGTTAGGTTCTAGATGGCTACCCCCCGTGTAAGGGGACAAAGCCTTTGGTATATGTATGTATGTATGTAAGGTTCTAGATACTATATAAAAGGTATCTGCCATATCGGGGTCAACATGGCTAAATACTATTTTGATAGTTTGCAG
>NC_134779.1:17928433-17938433 GCF_046742065.1 Oratosquilla oratoria | reverse complement strand
GTAACAGTGAAGGACGCTAACTACTTTCGAATGAGTAGGAAGAGGAGGAGGAGGTAGAGGAGGACGTGGAAGAGGACGTTTAGGAGGAGGAGGAAGTGAAGGAGGTAGAGGAGACCCAGGCTGTAGTTTACCAGCGCTTCTATCCTTATAGGCATTTTTGTGTTAGGAGATTCCCAGTACATCACGCGTACACACAGAAACAATGCAAAGCCCCCATGGTTATTTGAGAGCACGACATCGTGTCGTGGACGGCGCACGGCGAAAAGTCGACACGTGTGAAACAAGTCTTATGGGGTAATCACACTGGGATTCCACGGGCTTCACCAGCGCCAACAATTGAGAGTTCGTTTGAGTGAAAACGACGTCGGTTACAATATTCTATTTTTCAAATCTCCAAATATCAAATCATATTTCCGTTATATATATATATATATATATATATAATATATATATATATATATATGATGTATATACATATATATATATATATATATATATATATATATATAAATATGTGTATATATATATATAAATATATATATATATATATATATATATAGCAAGATGAACTAAGAAACTATAAACCTATGCGAGTGTTAGACATTTTGTTGAAATGTTCTTGGAGAAGTCTAGATTTCTGTAAGTGAAGTCATATTCTAGTTATTCAAATGAGGTGGGAAGCAGGATTTGAGAGGAAAAATAGCCCAGTGTGATAGTCCCTTTACGTCTCTAATCGACAACATCGTCAGGTTGCAGTCACAGACTTTGAAGCTCAAAGATTACAATACATGATCGAGTGAACAAGAGGAATGATGCATGCACAAAGGACTCAGAATGATGAATGCAAAGGACTCAAACTTCCTCAAAAAGAGGAAAAATGTTGAGAAATGCAGGATCATAGATTCTTTCGGTGCGCCCCATTTAGTCGCATTTTATGACATCCAGAGAAACACAATGAAGGTGTGATTTTTTTTTTATGTACTAAACCTATACTGACTTGTTAGCTGGAATACTGGAACCAGCTTTCTCTTCTTACTCCTCCTCCTCCTCTTTTTCTTTATGTACTAAAGCTATACTGACTTGTTAGCTGGAATACTGGAACCAACTTTCTCTTCTTACTCCTTCTCCTCCTCTTCTTTTTATGTACTAAAGCTATACTGACTTATTAGCTGGAATACTGGAACCAACTTTCTTTTCTTACTCCTCCTCCTCTTTCTTTATGTACTAAACCTATACTGACTCGTTAGCCGGAATACTGGAACCAGCTTTCTCTTCTTACTCCTCCTCCTCTTTTTTATGTACTAAACCTATACTGACTCGTTACCTGGAATGCTGGAACCAACTTTCTCTTTTTATTCCTCTTCCTCAATCTTTTTTTTTTTTTTTTGTACTAAAACTATACTGACTCGTTAGCTGGAATCCTGGAACCATTTTTTTCTTCTTAATCCTTTTCCCCTTTTCTTTCCCATCCTCCTTCTCTCCTCCTCCAATTCCTACTCTTCCTATTCCTCCTCCTCCGTTTCCTATTCCTCCTCCTCCTCCTCTCCTCCTCTTTTGTACTCGTCCTTGTTTTGGCTACCGTCCCCCTCCCCCTCCTTGTTTTCTTTTTTAATCTCATTTTCTCTGACACCCAGCGTCCTTCTATGCTCCCCCATCTTTGTCTATCTACGAACTCCGTAATCCCGCATTCTACTTTAATCCCCTTCTCCCCTACCCTCCCCTCCTCATATGAAATCCCCTATCCCACTCAGTGAAAATGAGGATTTTATCTTTTTATTTTTTACAAATCTTCTTTCCATTACGTTTTCCTTGTTTGATTCTCTATTGGACGGAACTCGCATCAACAACTGAATGAATAGTCTCTTGGTAATAGTAGGAATAATTATTGTCTCAAGTTTCAACTGCAGGCAACGGTCCTTGGACCCTGCCATAGATCTCTGTGGGAGAAAAAGTTGGACTCTAGTTTGTGTTGTCTTGCAGTACTTTGGGACTGTTTCTCTGTCATCGGCTGAAAAATAGAAAAAGGAGGCATAGTTTCAATGTGACCGAAGAGTTGGTCTGTAATATGCAAATGTTGTTAGATATAAAGCTGTTAATTTTTTATTGTACACACACACACATATATATATATATATATATATATACAAATATATATATATACATATATATATATATATACATATATATATATATATATATATATATATATATATATATATATATATATATATATATATATTACATATGGGTTGTACTTAACCTATGTTTCTATCCATGTAGATTTTTCCTTTTTTTCAATGACAAATTTATATGAAGAGACATCGAGCTTATGTGTAGAAATATTCGAGTTACAGTTGCTTACTGGGCCACAGGTTAATGTCCTCCTTTTCCAGACACTACCCTATGAGATATTTATGTTTGTGAAAATGATTTTGAGTTTTATTGTCGACAAACCAAACGCTTCAATACATACATACATATATATATATATATATATATATATATATATATATACATGAATATACATATATATATATAAATATATATATACATATACATATATATATCATATATATATATATATATATATATATATATATATATATATATATATATAATATTCTTGTTCTTTTTTCAGAGGGTTCCTTTCTGGCCGAATCCTACGACTGCAAATTCATCGAGACTTCGAGCGGCCTCAACCACAAAGTGGACGAACTCCTCGTGGGCATCCTCAAGCAAATTCGCCTGAAACTTCACAATCCTGAAGGCACGAAGGACCACTTCAAGAAGAGGAGTTCAAGGCGGAAAAAGTACAGAGGCAGCAAGACCTCAGCAAGTCTCAGGGTCAAGAGCTTTCTTACCAAAGTGTGCGGGAAGGAACCGAAGAGCAAAAGCTGTGAGAACCTCCATGTCCTTTGATGGAGCGGTCGGGGTCTTCACGCTGCTTTTCCTGGTGCTGGGATTTCACATAACAAGGACGGTGTCTTCTGGGGGTGCGGGGATCTGACGGCTCCAGATTTTATATGGAAACTGGGAGGGTCTCTGGCAGATTTAGTAATTCAGACAAAAAGAATGGATTATAATATATTGCTGGCATAATATCCTTCATTTCTGTTAATCACGATTATACCCCTTTAGCAGAATCTTACGTCATTTTTTTTTTTTTTTTTTTTTTTGTAAAAGGATCGAAATGCAATTTGTTATTTGACTTATAAAACCACCAAAGAGTTACATTCGTAAATTAGTTTAAAATTAGAGAAAGTAGAGTCAAGCTGAGGATGGCAGGTGTCAATCACAAGGCCATGATATATACCTCACCTCGTTTTGTTGGGAGTCTATCCCACAACAGTCTGGGAAGATCCTCTGTACTGTATTACTTGCAGCGTCAAATTCATTTTCCTCTTCTTTTAGAGTACAATGATTATGCTTGTTTTATCCTATATCAATCTATTAAAATATTTTATAAGAATACGTGTGCTTCATTACCAATTTCCTTTATGTATTTTTTGGCGGGGTACTGAGGAGTATATAACTTCTTGTGTACCCTCACAACCGATTAGCCCTCTTGTGTAGAAATCACATTTTAGAAACTTCGAAAAAGAATCAGTGAAATTTACGAAGATCACATAATACTTGGTAAGTTCATTTTTTCTTCATTGACGGTGTCAGATAAATCGTCTCTCTATAGAAGCTGTTGGGACAAGCCGGTAGTTTCCCAAAGAGCTTGCTTGGATGAGCCCTAGGACTGGAAAAGAAAGTTAGATGTGGCTACCCAATGTCTGTTTTTCATACTAACTCATGGATTGTCCAATGAATCTACTTAAAGAATAAAGACGTGTGTCATAAACCTTGTAACCCTTTCGATATAACAACGTAACTTATGACTTTTGATCAGTGGCGGATCCAAGGGGGAAGTGAGGGGGCTGAAACCCCCCAATATATATATATATATATATATATATATATATGTGTGTGTGTGTGTGTGTGTGTGTGTGTGTGTGTGTGTGTGTGTGTGTGTGTGTGTGTGTGTGTGTGTGTGTGTGTATGTGTGTGTGTGTATCAAAACTTAAACCCACTCTCGGAGAAAGATAAGCTGAGATACAGAGTAAACCGTATATTTCGACCACTAACTGTGGTCCTCTTCAGCAGTTACAATTATAGTGTACATAGACAAGGGGTTATATACAGAGGAGGAAGTAACATTGGGGAACTCAGTAAGCCTCAGGTCACTTGCCCTGAGCTTACTGAGTTCCCCAATGTTACTTTCTCCTCTGTATATAACCCCTTGTCTATGTACACTATAATTGTAACTGCTGAAGAGGACCACAGTTAGTGGTCGAAATATACGGTTTACTCTGTATCTCAGCTTATCTTTCTCCGAGAGTGGGTTAAAGTTTTATTCTATTCGTGTGTTACAACACCTACGTTACCTGATATATATATATACATATATATATATATATATATATATATATATATATATATATATATATATTTATATATATATATATGTATATATATATGTATATATATATATATATATATATATATATGATATACATATATATAATATTTTGGTTAAAATCAACCGCGGTGATAGATTTAACTATTTTAAGTTGTATTTTCTTGAGTTTAAGGAAGGACTTCCTATCAACTTCATTCAACTTATGGACGAAATCATCCATGGTGAATGAATGGAAAAGGAAAATCGCTGGAGATTCCCGATAAATACTATTAAAAGTGTAACAGCATGTAAAAAACTGTTGACAACAACACCAAAAACTCGGAGTTTTTTCACCTCACTGAGAGGCTTCTTCAGGGTGAGAGGACTTCATTTGCTGTAGAGGCAATGCACTATTCTTTAAGGGCTAGTGTTAAGTAGGAAAGATGTGAATGTGAATGTGTTTTGCATTTAGTCCCAGCGGAGCTAGCCGATTTAGGGACTGACTTTTAGTTTTTGAGTTGCTTGATGAAAATGCGTGTTGTTATCGGGGAGTGCAATTAGCGTGTAACACTCGCATGTGTGGGTGTATACCTGAGTTGTATATACGCAGATGCGTGTGTGGGTGGATGCTTATACCAGTCCTCCAACTGGGGAGAGTAGGCGAGTTTGGCCGCGAGGACAAAGAGGTTAGCAATGGGGGGAGTCGTCTGCCCTGAGGCGGTCGAGAGCCATGGTGTGGTTGCCGAGGGTTGTGCGTAGTGGCCGGAAGTGGGCTTCCATCACGGGGCACGTGAGGAGGCAGTGCTGGAAGGAGATTTCCGCGCCACAGGTGCAGCGTGAAGCAGTAAATTGGGTGCGACATTGATTTACCCGTATCCTGCTAATTGTCGCTACAATGTGCGGAGGCAAGGAGGAGAAGGTGGGCGGGGTCAGTCCGAGGCAGGTCTTGAGGAGCCATCCTCGGGCTGCAGCAATAGAGTGGTATTCCAGCTTCCAAAGGTCCCAGGCAGCAAGGTCAATCTTCGGGAAGATGTCATTTGCTGAGGGCTGGAGTGGGATGACGCCGTCTTCAGGTGATGAAGCACCTAGCTTGGCGGCATTGTCTGCCATCTCATTTCCGTGGAGGCCCACATGCGAGGGGATCCATTGGAATCGGAGGAGGACGCCCAGCCTGTCGGCCTCGGTGAAGAGGCTCAGGACGTCTTTAAGAATGTCGGGCCGTGACGTGCAGCTTCCATTTTGGATGGCTGCCAGATTGGATTTTGAATCCGAGAACACCGTTGCCTGCGTTGGCGGGTGAGGTAGGGCGATAATTTTTCGTATTGCCTCACGGATGGCAATGAACTCGGCCGTGAGGATGGTGGTTGGGAGAGAGCTTCAAAGAGAAGGTTTCCTTAGTGTCCTGAAGGTAGGCTCCTGCTCCTGTGCGGCCGTCGCTAAGCACCGATCCGTCCGTGTAAACCAGAAAGTCATTGGGGTACTTCAGAGTAATAATCTCACTTGCGCATGCTGCTAGCATGTGGAGGTCGTCTCGGCGGCTAAGTCCTGGGAGGTCTAGCTCTACCTCAGGAGGAGTAAGGGCTCACGGGGGGAAAGGGTCTACCTGGCATTGGGCTATTCGTCGGCGCTCGCCAGGTTGTATTTTGGCCGTATTGCAGAGTTCCCTCATTGAGACGGGTAGGCCATGGATGGGTACGGGGGTGGAGGCTGAGTTCCAGGTCTCATATATCTCCTCGTCGGTGGAGTTTGGTACTCTCGCGGAGCTGAAGAGATAGGTACATGCGTCCCTCTTTAGTCGGTGCCAGAGTGGTAGGAGGCCGGCTTCATTGTACACTTGGGCTTGAGGTACACCCTGTGATAGGCCTAGCCCCAGGCGGAGCGCGTGGCATTCCACCCGTGCCATTTTTTCCACAGCCGTCTTGGGGAGGTCGTGGAGGGCAGGGGCGCCGAATAAGAGGCGGGAGCGCACCAGGTTTTGTATGATAGGAATCAGAGTTTCCCTGCGTTGGCCCCATTTCTCCCGATGGATGGCCCTGATGAGATTGAGGGCCCGTCGGGCACTGAGGCAGACTTGTTGCAGGTGTTTGTTCCACCGTCCTTTGCATTGGAAGATAATCCCGAGGTAGCGGACGGAGGCTGCGGGTTTCACAGTCGTGCCGCAGATTGTGACTTGGTTCCACTCCAGGTACTGTCTTCAGTTTAGACCTATGCCATGGACAGGCATGTATACCGTCTTGGTCGCAGAGAGGGTGAAGCCAAGATTTGAGAGGTGGTTCACGACTACGTTCACCTGTTTTTGGAATGTCCTTACTTCCGCCTGGTGGTTCGCCGAGCTCTGCTGTGACCGTCGGTGCCTCGACTTCCTCCAGAGGGCTATGTCGTCCGCGTAGGCTCTGACGACTGTGTCGCTTCGTACCCCCTTCCCCACTCCCGCTAGTAACAAAGTGAAGAGGGGTGGGGGGGGCAACGACGGAACCTTGGGGGACCCCCATGTCGATTTTGGCTTGTGGGCTAGGCGTCCCTCTCCACCGAACTGCTATGGTTCTGTCAGAGAAGAATTACTTCGTAAAACCAAATATTGCTGGGGAGACCCCAATGCATTTCAGTTGCCAGAGGATTTTGGCGTGCCAAACAGTATTGAAGACCTTGGAAATGTCCAGGAAGCACGTGTGAAGGACTCTTTTTTGCCTTTGGGCTCGCCGGATGTGCTCGGAGAGTTTCACGACGTGATCGGTGACACTTCTTCACTTGCCTAGGCGGAGGCCTAGTATACGGGGCCAACGGTTTAGCCGACTCGGTCCGGGTGGAATGCTGGCCTCTGATTGGCCCGGGGGATACTTCCTCTGATCCCGGGCAGCGGGAAGAAACTCGAGCTGCTCCACGGTTTAGTTGACCCAGCCCGGGTAGAATGCTGGATTCTGATTGGCTGCAGGGTTCCTCCCGTGATCTTGAACGATGGGAGGAGGCTCTGGTTCGCCTTCTGGTGTCCGGCGATACTGGCTGGTGTTCATGGCGGCTTGGCGGAAGGTCTCGCAAACGTTGAAGGGAGAACTGCTCCTGGGGGCGAGCTGAAGAAAGAATAAAGTCAAATGAAAGTTGTACATTGATGTTAGGGTGACGGGAAGTGATAGTTACGGCTTCTGCGATTTGCATACGTCTATGGTTGGACTCTGTGGAGAATGGTAGTAGAATCAATTAATTTCTGAAGGGGCGGCTTTTTGTCATGATAATCAATGTAATGCTGAAAGATGGATTCTTGGTTACGGTGTTATTGGAGGCGTCTTCTTAAAGTGGTGGAGGTTCTACCAATATAAGTGTTGGAGCCGTCACAGCGGCCCTCCTGACAGGTAAACTCATAAATAACAGTAAAGGCCTCGAATGGGTGGGGTCTTAGGGGCAGTGTTATTCCTCATAACCAAGGATCTAGTGAGGTTTGGTTTGCAGTAAATTCTTAAAGCGATGGTAGTGTTTGCATCAGTGTGTGTGTGTGGAGGGTGGGGGCTCCTCTTTTTATGATACCTTAAATGACATCACATTCTTCTTTGTAATGATCGTAGTAATTGTTTCGGTGGTACATGATGATCTTGTGGCCTGGGGAGTCTGAAGTCTGTGCGGTAGCGGTGTATTGGTCAAGTTTCTTTTTGATGAGTCCTATCATGTGATCAGGATATCCGTTATTAGTAAGAAGTTGGCGGATATAGTCATATATATAATATATATATATATATATACATATATATATATATATATATATATATATATATATACATATATATATATATATATATATATATATATATATATATATATATATATATTATATATATATATCACACAGGAACCCACAGTCGGAGAAAGAATAAACTTCGAATAAAGAATAATCCTATATTTCGGCTATCAACTGTAGCCCTCTTCAGGAAAGTACATAAGATAGAGAACAGAGGGGACTTATAAACTACAGTAAGAAGAGATGTGGACAATTGACCTCACTCAGGCGCGGGGCAAACTGGGGTGGCGGAGGAGGGAGGGGGTGAGGAGAGGGGAGGATGTAACGTCCGCACTAGCTTATTTATTGCTGCGCGTGAGATTATGTCAGGTGTCCACTGCCCTTTAGAAATATTAATATTAGGGCATTCCTCAATTAATGCTGATTCGACTATTTTCCTCCTGAAACCACAGTGGGACTTGAACACTAATCTGGCCTTACCCCAGTCGAAAGAATGATTCTTATTTTTAACATGAAGAAATACAGCCGAATTTTCCTGCCCATACCTAATTGACCTTTTATGTTCTGCCAATCTAGTGTTCAAGTCTCTCCCGGTTTGACCCAAGTAAACCAAATCACAATCTTTGCAGGGCAAACAATAAACACCAGGTGACTCAACTTCCTTCGGTTTTTGTTGAACGTTCACAATTTGCTTACGTACGGTGTTAGGATAGTGATAGGCAATAGTGAGACGTTCACGAGGAAACAATTTAGTAGAAGAACTGATGGTATTATTGAATGGAATTTTTAAAATGTCCTTAAAGGAGCGGTGAAAATTTGAGGGGACGGAAGTTTTAAAATGGTTGGCCCTAGCCTTACTGAGGGCTTGGTCCAGAAACCAAGGTGGATAAGCCAACTTCTCAAGTTGACATTTGATCACCTCAATCTCTTGGTCCAGAAATTGAGGACTGCAAATCCTGAAAGCCCTCAAGAAAAGGCCAGAGGCAACACTTTTCTTGACATTGTCAGGGTGATTGCTAAAAAAGTGGAGATAACTGACAATGTCAAGAAATGTGTTGCCTCTGGCCTTTTCTTGAGGGCTTTCAGGATTTGCAGTCCTCAATTTCTGGACCAAGAGATTGAGGTGATCAAATGTCAACTTGAGAAGTTGGCTTATCCACCTTGGTTTCTGGACCAAGCCCTCAGTAAGGCTAGGGCCAACCATTTTAAAACTTCCGTCCCCTCAAATTTTCACCGCTCCTTTAAGGACATTTTAAAAATTCCATTCAATAATACCATCAGTTCTTCTACTAAATTGTTTCCTCGTGAACGTCTCACTATTGCCTATCACTATCCTAACACCGTACGTAAGCAAATTGTGAACGTTCAACAAAAACCGAAGGAAGTTGAGTCACCTGGTGTTTATTGTTTGCCCTGCAAAGATTGTGATTTGGTTTACTTGGGTCAAACCGGGAGAGACTTGAACACTAGATTGGCAGAACATAAAAGGTCAATTAGGTATGGGCAGGAAAATTCGGCTGTATTTCTTCATGTTAAAAATAAGAATCATTCTTTCGACTGGGGTAAGGCCAGATTAGTGTTCAAGTCCCACTGTGGTTTCAGGAGGAAAATAGTCGAATCAGCATTAATTGAGGAATGCCCTAATATTAATATTTCTAAAGGGCAGTGGACACCTGACATAATCTCACGCGCAGCAATAAATAAGCTAGTGCGGACGTTACATCCTCCCCTCTCCTCACCCCCTCCCTCCTCCGCCACCCCAGTTTGCCCCGCGCCTGAGTGAGGTCAATTGTCCACATCTCTTCTTACTGTAGTTTATAAGTCCCCTC